>NC_083356.1:77590500-77947000 GCF_030254825.1 Meriones unguiculatus
TCCCAAGACATCTTGGTGTAAGCAACAGTTTTACTTCTTCCACTTAAGTGTTTCTGCCTCGTAGAGCCTGGATGTGGCTTTATTTATTTTACATTTACGTCTAATTTATATTTTACAATTACATTGCCGCAAGGATATCTGTGTTACTAAGGCATTTTCTTCAGCATTGAAGTTGATTTTTTTTTTTTCCTCCTGATTTTTGGGGGGATGGGATGGGGGCGGGGTTCGATGCAGGGTCTCTTTCTGGCTTCCCTGGAACTCATATGTACATCAGGCTGGCCTCGAACTTGGAGAGAGCTGCCAGCCTCTGCACCGCAAGTGCTGAGATCAAAGGCATTCACCCTCACACCCAGGTTTTCTCCCATGATTTTAGAGGATATTAACACGTGTCTTGTGTGCCCCTGAAGGTACTGTGGACTATACCCACTGTGTCTACCATGCCTGATGTGCAGAATCCCCAAAGAAAAGTTAAAAGTTCTCAGCATTTAACACCTCTTGTGGGCAGGGTGTGGTGGCGCACACCTCTGATCCAGCACTTGGGAAGCAGAGGAAGGTGGATCCCTGTTAGTTCGAGGCCAGCCTGGTGTACAAAGCAAGTTTCAGGACAGCTAGGGCTACACATAAGAGAACCCTGTTTCAAAAAAAACCTTTTGTGGTACACACATGTCTATAATCCCAGCACTCAGGGAGGCAGAGGCAGGTGGATTTCTGTGAGTGTGAGACCAGTCTGGTCTACAAACAAAAAACCCGTCATTGTAAACTGTTTCTGCCTCAGAAAAGTGAGATCACATTGGAAAAATACATAGCAGTTTGCTCCCAAGGAAACCAGTTTGCTGGTTTCCTCCAAGTGAGGGAAACACTGGCTACCACTCCCACCTTCCCAAGACATCTTGGTGTAAGCAACAGTTTTACTTCTTCCACTTAAGTGTTTCTGCCTCGTAGAGCCTGGATGTGGCTTTATTTATTTTACACTTGGGAGACCAGCAGCTCTCTGACTTCAAGGCCAGCCTGGTCTACAAAGTAAATTCCAGGGCAACCATGGCTACACAGAAAAACCCTGTCTTGAGAAACCAAAAGACCAAACAAACAAAAAGACATTGACACAAACCTCATTTTTGCGTGCGATTTGATTTCTCAAATCCTTGCTCTCCAAAGTAAGTATATGATATCTAATTCCCATGGGTCCCTGTTAAAATTAAATGGATAATAAAATGCCTGGTATATAATAACTTGGGAAGGATTATTATATGATATGCATAAGGTGTTGTTTACATCTCTTTTAGCGCTGGAGGTCAGTATTTTAATTCATTGTGGTGGTTTAAATAATGGCCCCCATAGGCTCATATATGACATAATATAAGACAGAAATTGGTACCAGGGACTGGAGTATTGCTGTGACAGGCCTGGCTATTCCATCTGTTAGAGGAATATGGAAGACTTTGAGACTTTGGACATTTTAAGTGGGGCTTAAAGAGCCATCCTGGCAGGAGCGTGGCTGACAGTGCTGACAGCAGTTTGAACTGAGAAGACCAGCTCAAGAAGTGTCAGAGGAGAAGAATATTATTAATAAGTGGCCTACAGATCACTTTTGTAATATTTTGACAAAGAATGTGGCCCTTTCTGCCATTGTCCTAAAATTTTTCTGGAGGGTAAAGTGAAGGGTTAATGGATTAATGGCTTTGGCAGAGGCGATTTCAAGGCAGCCTGTTGACTGTGTTACCTGGCTACTAATGATCGCTCTTACGTAGATCTACCATGAAAAGAAGCAAGTGGGACGCGGAAAATACAGAATGTGTTGTTGTGATAAATAAGTGGTATCAGGCTAATAATATTTATTATTTGCCCTATAATTATTTATTTACCACAACATATCAGTGCCCCATATGGGCGCCATTATGTAGGTGTTAATTTAATGATATGTCTAATAATGTTTATTATTAGCCTATAATTATTGTGGCAGTATTATCTAACCTAATGCTATATCAATAAAGGACACAGACACCTGATAAATTTTTAAATAGCCTTATTTCATCTGGGGCAGGGCAGATAGTAACCCTCTAAATTTAAACTATCCTTATTACTTCTAAGGCCACGTGCTTTAATATTCCTATCTGGGCTACCTCCCATGCCCAACCCCAAAATACTTGCTAATGATCTTCATCTGGGCCAGTTCCTCCATTCATGCTGGCCATGTGCTTCTTTTCATTGTCACTACCTCCTTCCTTCTTCTCTTCCTGTCTGTCTCCTTCCCAAGATCCTCTCCTGTCTCCAAAGTCCTTGAACCTTAGCTATGCCTACCCCATTGGTCCTGCCCAGGTGTGTTGGCTTTTTATTGGTCACACAGGAATAAGTTTTTAGGCATAGTTACAAACACCATTTTGGGATACATGGGTGTCTGCTCCTTTAGGCAGCAACCAGATCTTGGGGTATCAGAATACATAGCACTAGACCAGCCCCCAACAACGCATGATCTGAGGAGAAAAGGAGCACCAGGAAGTGTAATGGAGCGAGCGTGAAGTCCAGTGATCAAGGGGATGACATTTAAAGAAAAGCCTGATGCTAAATGGAATAAAGGGAGTGGTGGCCTCAGAGCAAGACCCCAGCCAGCTAAGCTTGTAAAGGAATTAATTTAATTAAACTTAATTCCTTGCAGAAGGAATTAAAGAAAAGCTTTAGCACTGAAAGCAACCAACAAGAGAAAGCTGATGCAGATGTAACTGAACGAGGGGCCACATTCCAGTCCAAGCAAATAGCAGAACTTGGCAGTTTCAGCCACATGGTTTTGGGTTTAGAGTCAAGGATACAAGAATTGGGTTGTGGAATCCCCTTCCTCGACTCAGTGGAAATACACTGAGGCCAGGAATGTGTTAGGGGTGTCCCTGCATGGAGGCCCAGAGAGGCCACTGTGTGAACCTGTGAAGCAGACTGGATTTCCTTGGAGACCCCAAGATATTGGAGATGCCAGAGTAATGGGATACCTGTCAAGGAGAGCAACATATCAATTATACAACCAGCCTAAAAAAGAGAAGTGTGTTGCAGTCAACAAAGCCGAAAGGAGATCTGCAGAGCACTTTGACATCAGACATAGAGATGTAGAGTTAGGAGTTTGCCCTGCCAATTTTCAGTCTTGCTTTAGTCCATTATGTATTCACTATGCTCCCTTTTCTCCCTTTTGGAATGGTAATGTATATTCTGTGCCATTATATGTAAGCAGTATGTAACCTGGTTTTTAATTTTGATTTACAGGCGGTTACAATAAAGAGATTGCCATGAGTCTCAGAAGAGATTTTGGACTTTTAAACAGTGTTGAGACTATTATGGACTACGGAGACTTTTGAAATTGTACTGGATGCACTTTTGCACTATGATACAGCTACAAGCGTGTGGGGGCCAGGTAGTGAAATGTGGTGGTTTGAATAATAACAGCCCCCATAGACTTGTCTATTTGAAAGCTCAGTCACCAGGGAGTGACACTATTTGAAAGGATTAGAAGGATTAAGAGGTGTGGCCTTGATGAAATAGATTTGGCCTTGTGGAAGAAGTCAGTCACTGGGGGTGGACTTTGAGGTGTGTGTGTGTGTGTGTGTGTGTGTGTGTGTGTGTGTGTGTGTGCCTCTCTGCCTAAGGATCAGGATGCATTCCTCAAACACTGCTCCAATATCCACCGAGGTGTCACCATGTTCCCTGCTATAATGATAATGGACTAGACCTCTGAAACTGTAATGAAGCTCCAATTAAATGCTGCCTTTTTTAAGAGTTGCTTTGGTCATGGTGTCTCTTCACAGCAATAGGAAAACGACTAAGACATTATAAACATATTTTGACATTTTTTTAAATCAAGGAAATTTCTAAACAGTTGTAGAACCAAGTATGTACCCAGGTGTGAGTTCCATCTTAGACATTTCAAAAAATAAAAAGCTTAAACTGCCTTGATAACTAAAGGAGAAAGCTGGACATCAGTTGTTGCTACTTGCCCACAGATGAATTTGTGCCTAGCCAGAAATTTTCTGCCTGTCTATTTCTTATCTGAAGTGAAACCTTTTGGTGTTATTGAACAATTATTACATACCAAAAACTATCCAAAAGTCATTTTCTTACTCAGTTTCTTTACACTTTTTTATTTTCTAATTGAACACATATGAGTGATTTGTCTATATGTCTGGGCACAGTGTGCATGCCTGGTGTCCACAGAGATCAGAAGGCACCAGACCCCCTGGAATAATTGGAATTACAGATGGCTGTGAGCCACTCTGTGGATTCTGGGAATGGAAATAGGTACTCTGCAAGAACAATGAATGCTTGTAATCTTTGAGCCGTCTCTTCAGTCCCATTCTTACTTAATTTCTAAAATAGCTCTGTAAATTCATCACTATCTCACCTATTTTACAAATGAAAAGGTGTAATGTCATATAAGCCTAAAGTCATCTATGTAAAAATTGGCAGTGTTGAGACAAGAGCCTGGCAGAACATGACATCAGAGTTCCAACTCTGAACTCTACCCTGCATTTCTTCCTTAGCTGCACTTGGAGATCTAATCTGTAGCTTACTGGATCATTTTGAAGTAGCACTGAACAGAAACACTGTTTCAAATGAAGAGTTCCAGGGTCACATGTTAAGCAAATAAATTGAGGACCATTAGTTATTTCTTATAGCAGACCCTAGACTTTCTACAGTTAAGGCCCAATGTAACTGATTGCTGTATAATCAAGGGTTGTCTTGCCAAACATTTGTCGCACTTGCGTTAACTCTTAAAAAGTGTTTCTATGTAATGAAAAGTATGCACACAATATTCTTAGGGGCACTGTAATAGCAAAGGACTGCAGACAAAAATAGAGAGCTGTTACGATAAATTATAATGTCCGTATTGTGGAATGTTATGCAGCTCTTTAAAAAGGTGACTCGCTTATGTAACAGACACTGGGAAGCATCTTTCCTGTTATTGTAGAACTACTGCTCTGGCCAAACCTGAAAAGTTCCTAACGAGTCTATATTGTTTACATGAAAGAGCCACCAGTGGCTGGAACTGTGGTCCTTCCAGCAAAGGATTTGAATATCTGTTATCCACTTGTAGATCTTGTTCCAGGAACCTCCACACCACTGCTTCTCAATCCTTTTCCACATCCATAGGTGCTACTCACAGACACGTACCATCAGCACCACTCAGTGGAAAGATGGGCTGGAGAGATGAAAGAACCATCAGTCTTCATGGAGAATGCAGGGGTGAGGGGCCCTCCCTCCATTCTTCCCATAGGGGCTCACATCCCCTTCTAGAGTTAAGGGAGGGGCTCCGAGTCGTCAATGAAGACTGGGTGTGCCTGCAGCAAGAGGGGACAGGAAATCCCAGGGTATCTGTTCAGGCAGCAGACTTAACTGGTCTGGTCTGCCCAATTGCTCCTTGCACTAGTGGAGGGAGTCAGCCTAGCAGGGGCTTCTGGAAAGTGTAGAGGGAGAGCAACTTAAACTGCTCGCTTCTCTCCTACCCCACTTCTCAGTCCTGCAATGGGATGTTATCAGAGGGCCAAAGCAGTAACAGTGGACCCACAGTCAGCTGGATAATGCAGCAGACAGATGGAGGGCACCAGCTCCCAGGGCCCCTTGGTACTGAATCATTGCCATACCCACCTGGTCTTGTTTCACTGCTGTTTATATATTTTTATGTATTTTCTTTTGTAATATAAAATATTATTTTATTCTGTATCCCATTTCAGAACATAAACGATTAGAGACATTTTCAGATCTACTGTGCTTGTTAAAACCAAATTAATACATCTTTTTATTATTAGTTTTATAATCTTAATTTTGTTAGCTAATTTTCTTCATGTTTTCAATTTTAGGTTCATGTTTTCAATTTTAGCTTATATTGGGTTGCATTTTTTTCTCCCCTCCCCTCTCTCCTCCCTCTCCCTCTCTCTTCTTCTCTCCAAGTCTTTCCTCCTTACCCCTTTTTGTCTGGTAGTATTGGAGTTGGCACCAATCCAGAATCAGATATTAATATATTGCTGTCGCAATGCCTTAGAAGGTATTAAAGATAATACAAGAATTTGTACAATTTGTAACTGAATTGTATGCTATATGTCAGTGCTACCTAAGTAAAAACAGATATCTTTTTAAATGTAGTTGATTAACTCTCAGGAATACATAATTAAGTAAAAATAACAAAAAGCAAAACAAATGAACAAACCCTAGTTCAAGTAAAGAAGAAATAAGTGGTGTGCTTCAAAATGTATCAGGTTGACGAGCAAGGTAAGTCAAGTTCAGGGGACCTTCTTGTCTTCAGTCTGACAGAATTGAAAAAAAAAACAAAACAAAACACCTCAGATACTCAAGCTCTGCCCAGTGTGGCACACGGTCTCCTTCTGCTGCCTGTAGATCCAGATGTAGAACTCTCAGCTCCTTCTCCAGCACCACGTCTGCCTGCTGCCATGCTTCCTGCCATGATGATAATGGACTAAACCTCTGAAAATTTTAGAAGGCTCAGAACTGACCTTGAGAGATGAGGAAGATGGGCATCTTTATATTCTCTAGAAGGTTAGTCAAAGAGGTTGGGGAGAGAATTTGGCAGTCCGGATGAACACCTTCAGCCATCAAGTCTTAATCATGCAGTTACTGAGCCGAGAATCATAGTCAACAGGCAAAGTGGTACCATTAGCACAGAACCCTTTTCTTCTGCAGGTAATTAATTCATAACAGGAAACTTTTTTTTGTTTCATAACACTGGAAATTAAACCTACTACCATACACAAGCTGGGCCCAGGCTCTACCACTGAGATACATTTCCAGCCCTTTATTTTATTTTAGACAATGCCTGACTAAGTTGCCCAGGCTAGCCTTAAACTTTTGACTCTTCTCCCCTATGAGAGGCTGGGACTCAGGCCTGTGCCGTCAGACCTGGCTCACTGCGAGAAGAACTTGCTGAGGAACCTGTCTGCCACCACACCGCAGGAGCAGGCAGTAGACACACGGGCCTGCCTGCAGCCATGCCATGGGAGAGCGGCAGAGGAGCTGTCAGCCAGAGCCTTGCCAGCTGTGTGGCCCCCCTGCAGCAGGAGCCTCTGCAATGTGCACGTGTGTGGTGGACAGACGGGAGGGAAGGAGATTCATAACAGCTTGAGCATTGTGAAGAGAGGCTGAACTGGAGAAGCGAGGGAGGAGAGGAATAGCCTGTTGTGAGTAACCAACCCTGCCACCTGAGGCCACGAAGGTCCTCGCCCTTGCTGCTGCTGAGGTCCATGTCTGGGTCCATGGCCACGAGGCAGTGGGGGTCAGTGTCAATGTCCGTGGCTCCTATTACCACTAGAGACCTTGAGGGCATCCCTGTGAGCAGCCACCTAGGGCCACATAGATGTCCAAGGCCTCTGAAGAACTGGCCCCGCCCCTCCTGGCTGTGGCCTTCTGGAGAGCTGGCCCCACCTCTCACCAGCGGTAGCACTTGGGAGAGTGGTCCTGAACCTACAGCCTGGGCAGCACAGTGGTGCTGGCCCTGGTGGTGGGGGACACAGGTGAGCCAGCCACAAGGGCATGAGCGCTGGAGAGCTGGTCCCACCGCTTGTCTGCCATGGGATACACTGCGACACGTCACAGCTTCCACCACGAGATGTTTTCTATGCTGTGTTTGTTTAATTTTGTGTGCGTGTGTTTTTATTTTCTTTTGGAGGGAAAGGTTGCAAGGGTGGAGAACAGATACAAGGGGATGGGGGGGACTGGGTACATGATGTGAAACAGAATCAATAAAACAATTTCTTTTTTAAGGACTCAATTCAGTTAACGGTCACTGAAGAATGGTGTACTGTATCAAGACAACTGCATAAAAAATTAAAAAAGAAATATTCTATCCATTACAGAAGTGCTTTCTCATCTCCACATACTTTACACTGACTCTCAAATTAAGATCCTCTGCGGCCATCATTTATGACAATGTGACCTCTGGAAGCTGTCCCATAACAAGAATACCAAAGAAGATTAAAAATCACACTAAAAAAATGTCTAAGAAAAACCTGACGGCGGCAGCCTTAGTTTTCCTCTGGCGTTGGATCTGACAGCCATTTCTCTGGCTGAGCACAGAAGTGGGTGGTTTCAGTGTGGAGTTGTGTCCTTTGTATGGGAAAGGGACACAGGCATCTTGAACTAAGAGTTCATTCATTGTGGCCACATGAGCCACCTGTGATGTTCACGTGGAAACACACCTGCTGAAAACCAGATTCAGCTCTTTCGTTGCCTCCTCAGTCCCAGGAGGCACTGCCTTCGAGACAAGGAGGCCAGAATGGCAGATTTAAATAAGGATAAGGGAGCTCAGGGGCCCAGCGCTTGCCTAGCGTGGGTGGAGCCGAGTTCTACCCCCAGAACTGCAAAACTGGAGGGAAAAGCTTAGAAGCTTGAGTGACGGGACACAACCGGTTAAGCCCCTGACGATGGACTGATAGAGCAAAGGTGAAGTGAGTGTTGTTGAGAACACGGACAAGTCTGTATGAGTGGACAGACAGCCAGTCAGTTTTACCCACAGAAGATGAGAAGCTGCTGGTTCTGAGACAACACGCCTCGTTCTTGGTAGCCCAGCGAGCAGTTTGAGCATCAGCATGCTAGAATTAGTTTCCTTGTCCCTAGGTCCCTCCAGGGTGCTGATGTGAGTGGGTGTCAGAACACAGGGTAGGCTGCACTATAAGATAAAAGCCTTGAGCTTAGAAAAACCTGCATTATTATTATTATTATTATTATTATTATTATTACTGAAAGTAACACTTAACTTCGCTGAGCTTCAACTATAACATGGGATATCAGCTCCATTCCCGCAGAACTATTGTTCAGATAAGTGAGGAAGTAGAATAGTCTGACAATCTCTGCAATGTTCTAAGGACTCAGACCGTCCTCACCCCCATTTATCTGTCCTTTGTTGACTTCCTCATACAATGAGTCAAGTGAATTTTTCAAGATTTATTTTTATTGTGTTTTAATTGCATGTGCGTGTAAGTGCACTTGAGGTAGGTGCCCACCCAAAGAAATCAGGGCTGTTGGAATTTCCCAGAGCTGGAATTACAGGCGGCTGTGAGCTGCCCGCCGTGGGTGCTAGGATCTGAGCCCGGGTCCTCTGCCAAGAACAGTATGTGACCTTAACCACTGAGCCATCTCCCCAGACCCAAGCGTGTTTGTTTCCTGTTTTCTGTGTATGCAGGTGGTGCAGTGGTTAAGAACACTCGCTGCTCTTCCAATGACATGAGTTTGGTTCCCGGCACCCACGTTGGGTGAGTCACAACTGCCTCTGACTCCAGCCTTTAACTCTGATACCTTTGGCCTATGAGCACCTGCACTCAAGTGTGCATGCCCCCTACACGCACATAATTAAGAAGAAAATAAATAACTGGCAGCCGTGGTGCCTTTAATTCTAGCACTTAGGAGGTAGAGTCAGGAGGATCTCTGTGAGTTCAAGGACAACCTGGTCTACAGAGTGAATTCTAGGACAGACAGGGCTACACAGAGAAACCCTGTGTAGCCTAAATAAATAAATATTAAATATATGTGTAGGTGTGTGTCTGTGTGTGAGCATGCGTGTGAGTGGAGGTGCATAGAGAGGCCAGGAGAAGACCCAATGTGGCTGCTGGGAAGCAAACTTGGGTCCTTTAGAAGAACGGCAAGTGGTCTTAACCCCTGAGACATCTTGCTAGCACCCTCAAATGCATATCTGGGCCTCTGCCAGGGCCCTGTATCCCTCCTTCTTCTCTCATGTTGGAAAGCAGCTTCTAGGATTCCATTTGTGTTAGAGAGAAGATTTGGGTTCAGATACTACAACCAAGAGCCCCCTGGATGCTTTATTGGCCCTCCCTGAGAGAGAGAGAGTTGGGGAGAGAGAGTAAGTGCTTTGTCTGGTGGCTCAGAATACTTCAAATGTCTGCCCAGTCCACAGCACTTCTGCTCACATACCACAGATGAGTCACCTGATCACAAGGCAGGCTAACTTGCAAGGCAGGCTGGGGACTCAGGTTTAAACCGTGATACACACCCATATCTGCCACTCCACACTTCTGCCTAAGAGGGCGCCGAGAGTGAAATAACCTAAGGGGGATGAAGCTTAAGACCCGAGGACCCCTGAGCTGGTGGGACTGGGAACGGTAATACTGCCATAATGAGGCACGTGGGGGCAGGGGAAGAGAAAGAGAGAGACCACAGTCATGAGCTGTGTTCATGAAACATAAGGAAGCTGGGGAGGGAGCACCTGGTTGAAGAAGAGGATATTAGATCTAGCAGCAGAAACACACCATCGGAGAACCCACACCTGGGCTGCAAAGACCAAGGCAGGTTCCCAAATGGTGAACAGAACCAGGACCCCACGGAGATAAGCATGGCCACATAGTCTCAGAGTTAGCAGACAAACCAGTCCCTCGTCTCCCCAAGAGTATATGAAACCGGAGAGGAGGAGGATTTTTGTAAAAAATCCTTCCCAACTGAAACAAGAACTAGAGAAAGGGAGTTTCCTCTCCCATCCTGATGACCAGAGTGGGGCTTAGAAATAGCAGTCTAAGCAAGTCTTTAAAAGCTCGCAGACTGACAAGTCAGAAGTGACCCAACAGCATAACTGGATTTGAGCCTAGCCTCCTTCTCTAGCTTGGAGGCCTTAGATAAGCTCCTTAAGGAACTTCATTACCTCGTCTGCAAAATGACAAAGCGTCAAACTCCTACAGAGGTGATTAAGCCAAAATGAGGCAAAGCATGAAAAGCTCCTAGCACAGACCTGGCACGGGGCGAACGCCCGCCAAGGAAACAGGACTGGCTGTTATTATATCCGAGGGGGACCAACTGCAGGAGCAGTTCCTTCCATACACTGGGAAAGGAGAAGACGTTTATCTTCTTCTGTGTTATCATGGAATTTGATGGAGGCCAGAAGGAAACATAAGTAGGGAAAGAGAGGAAAGGTAGAGAAGGATGGGAAGGGGGTATCTCCAGGCGTGGCTGTCTGAAAAGCTGGCTAACCTTTGCGACAATCTCAGCAGGATCTTCAGTATCTTTCTACACTGGCACACAAGAGCATATACCACACACACACACACACACACACACAGACACACACAGAGCCAGGATTTTTGTTAGACCTGTAGTCACAGCTCTTCTCAGGAATAGATATTGCGTTCACAGACAGGGTGGGAAAGGCTAGGTTTTGCTTTTGCTGTGTGGCACATGAAACCACCCCCAATCTCAGCGTTTATAACAAACATTTCGTTCTTGCTCACCCCGCACCCACAATGTGTCAACTGCTTCTCTGTGCCATGCCATCTTTACTCTGGGGTGAGGATGTCACACACTGTGACCTTGCCAGACTTCACGGGAAAAGACAAGTGAACATACAGAGTTATTGGCCTTCTTTCTAAAGTGGCACAAATCGCGGTGTGTGGCCTCAAGTTGAGAAGGTTCTGTGGGGTAATCCTCCAGTAGAAATATGAACCCAGGAAGACATTCCAGCCTAGCACAATCAACCCCATCCCCGTCATTCACACCCAAGAGCCCAAGAGACAGTTGCTAAGAGCTGCCCTCTGTCAAGTGGGCACAGAAATACCTGTCCTGTGAACCTTACAGAGAATGGGTGGGACTCCACATGAGAAGTACCGATATGAGCATGTTTCATAAACTGTAAAGTCCAAACTCCTGACAGGGAGTTTCCTTACCTCTCTGAGTACTGGGAGAGATAGTAGTGTTTTCTGTCTGTCTGTCTTCAAGGTTTCCCTGTGTAGCCCTGGCTCTCCTGGAACTCATTCTGTAGACCAGGCTGGTCTCGAACTCACAGCGATCCTCATGCCTCTGCCTCCCAAGCCCTGGGATTAAAGGCGTGCACCACCAGGCCTGGCTATCCTGTAATTTTTCTACCTCATCATCTCTCTGTACTCAGGAAAGAGCTTTTGACCATGTTAGGGTGGAGTGTCATGCTCTGTTAAGCACTTTGCCCTGCTGAGACCTCAGGAGTATTCGGCACATGCCGCTGAGGCCACCACAAGTGGATAAGTACCCAGATGCAGGGCTGTGTTATTTAGTCTCAGAGGGAAAGGAAATTCAGATTCACGCCGCACGAACCTTGGACATGGTGTGCTAGTGAAAAAAAGCCAGTCACAGGACTGGCGTTGTATGGTTCCACGTACCTAAAATCGCAGATACACAAACACAGGGACGGGAGCTGACGAGATGCTTGGCAGGAATGCGGAGCCTAAGTGCAGAGGCCATTGCTTCGTGGGGACAGAGTTTCAGTCTTCGGTGACGAAAGATGTCTGTGACAGTTGCACAACACTGTGTACCTCCTTAACTCCACTAACGTATACACTCACAAGGTGTTTACCGGGGCCCAGGAGACGGCTCAGCCGGAAACACGCTGACTATGTGTTCTGGTTTGCTTTCTGATGCTGTGATAAGTGACTTAGAGAGGAAAGGGTATTTCAGCTTCGCTTCCAGGTCCTAGTCCGTCACGGAGGGAACTCAAGCAGGAACTGGAACAGAAACCATGAAATAGCTGTTACTGGCTTATTCCCTAGTTCATGCTCAGCTGGCCTTTTTGTTTTCTTTTGTTTTGGCTTTTTGAGACAGGGTTTCTTGGTGGAGCCCTGGCTGTCCTGGGCTTGCTCTGTAGACCAGGCTGGCCTGGATTTCATCGAGGCCAGCTTGCCTCTGCCTCCGGAGGGCTGGGATTAAAAGTGTATGCCACCACGCCTGGGGGCTCAGCTAGCCTTCTTATATAGCCAAGACCCACGGCCCCAGGGATATGCTGCCCACAGAGGGCTGGCTCCTCCCACGTCAATCATCAGCCAAGACAATCCCTCAGAGATATGGCCTAGGGCAGGTCTGATCTGCACAACTGCTCACGTGAGCTTTCCTCTTCCCGAGTGTCAGGTTGACAGTGAAAACTAGCTGGCACCTCATGTAAAATGAGGGCCTGAGTTCCATCCCCAGCACCCAGAGAAAAAGCCCGCTGTGGTGTAATCCCAGCATTGGGCACATGGAGACAGATGGATCCCTGTGGCTCATTGGTGCGTCTCACCTCTGCAGTGAATTCCAAGACCAAAGTAGGTGGCACCAAAGATTGCCATATGCAATTCCATGCGCACCTGTATACATACACACACACACACACACACACACCTATACACAAACACATACACGCATATACCTATGCACATACACAGATTCATATATATGTGTATATACTCATAAGGGTTAAAATGGCAAATATTATATTCTACTACATCAAAAAGTAAATTGTACTACATCAAAAAGTAAATTTATTATTATTATTATTATTATTTTGAAAAACATCCCCAAATCTTCAGGTCTTAGGTAACTGAGCTTGCATAACAGAACCTGTGGCCACTATGTGACTTACTGATGGCTTTGTAGCCAGTTATGCCAATAAACAGTAGCTTCCAGGTGTACCTGTGGCTGGTTAACTGGGGACCTGGGAGTGAGGAGGCCGCGTGGATAAACCATGAAGGGAGACTGAGGTTTGAGGAACGGCAGAAGCTGGCTGGAACTCCATGGAAGTTGCTTCCCTTCTCTGGGTCTCAGTCTCCCTAACTGGGCTGTGAAGAGATTAGTGGAGCCCAGATTGCATTCCATCCCAATGTTTCTCCACTGGGGCCACAGGGTTTTCCACGGGTCCGGGTGAATGAGGCTCTATCCCTCTCTCTCTGCTTTCCCCGTCTCAACACCTCTCTGCTGGGAAATAATAATAACAATAATAAAATAATACACAGCAGCCATTTTGAAGGATTCGTGGCTTGGTGGTTTTGTTTTAAAACTTTAGAAACAGAGAGATAAAGAAATCTCTGCTGACATGATGTTCCTTGCTCTTTGCTGATAAGGGTTGTGAGGTACAGCAGGAGGCCCTGGACTGACAGGGACTTCCCCCTGACAGGAATGACTGACCTCCGACAGGGGCCCCTGTCTCTTCAGAGCCACTCAAGCCCCTCTGTGCCCATGTTTTTGTGTGTGTTTTTTTTCTGCTCTAATTGTTATAGTCACCGGTAGACCCGGAAGAGGCTTTGGACACCTCTTAAATTAAGTTTCTATTGTGCTGATAAGAAAACAGAGGGCCAAAAAAAGAAAAAAGAAACAGAGAGCCAGGCATTGTGACGCACTCCTTTGATCCCAGCACTCAGGGAGGCAGAGGTAGGCGGATTTCTGTGAGTTTGAGGCCAACCTGGTCTACAACCTGAGTCCAGGCTATACAGAAAAACCTTGTCTTGAAAAACAAAAACAAAAAAGAAAGAAAGAAAAGGAAAGAGGAAAGGAAAGGAAAGGAAAGGAAAGGAAAAAGGAAAGGAAAGGAAAGGGGAAAGGAAATGAAAGGAGAAAGGAAAGGAAAGGAAAAGAAAAAGGAAAGGAAAATAAAGGAAAGGAAAAAGAAAAGGAAAGAAAAAAGGAAAGGAAAGGGAAAAGGAAAGGAAAGGAAAAGAAAAAGGAAAGGAAAATAAAGGAAAGGAAAAAGAAAAGGAAAGAAAAAAGGAAAGGAAAGGGAAAAGGAAAGGAAAGGAAAAGAAAAAGGAAAGGAAAAAGGAAAAGAAAGGAAAAAGGAAAGGAAAGGAAAAAGGAAAGGAAAGGAAAAAGGAAAGGAAAGGGAAAAGGAAAGGAAAGGAAAGGAAAAAGGAAAGGAAAAGAAAAGAAAAAGGAAAGGAAAATAAAGGAAAGGAAAAAGGAAAGGAAAGAAAAAAGGAAAGGAAAGGGAAAAGGAAAGGAAAGGAAAAGAAAAAGGAAAGGAAAAAGGAAAGGAAAGGAAAAAGGAAAGGAAAGGAAAGGAAAGGAAAAAGGAAAGGAAAGGAAAGGAAAGGAAAGGAAAGGAAAGGAAAGGAAAGGAAAGGAAAGGAAAGGAAAGGAAAAAGAGATCCTAGCAGCTCTGCACAAGCGTTCTCCAAGTTGAGACTAGATAAAGGATTTTAGACGTTTTATTTTCTGTTTCCTCAAGTTCTAACAGCCGCTCATTAGTTCTAAGGCTCAAGCAAGCTTCTTAGTTTCTCTGGGCCTGAGTCTCCTTGCCTGCAGAATAAAGGGGGAAGGGGAGGTCCCTCAGAGGATAAGTTGGTGGTAAAGGTCCCCTGCTCGTTTCCAGAAGCCAGCTGCACCCTCCTGAGGAGGCCCACAGAGCAGCCTCTGTAGAGCTGAGGACCTAAGAGAACGGCGTGTGAGCAAACGAAGCCAAATTCAGAAAGAACGGGTGTCCACGCATCGCTGCATTAAAAACTCTCCGCACATCCACCTTTTTCTCATCGCGACGACCAAGCAGGACGTAAGTTACAGAGCAGAGGTTTCTCTTGGCTCACAGTTGAGGAGCTTGCAGCCCGTTCTGGGGAAGGCACGATGGGAGAAAGCTGGCCCAGTTACACGACCCACCTGAGCCTGCGTCTCAGCAACGTCCTCCAGCCAGGCCCCACCGCCCAGAGGCTTCACACACTACCCAAATGGGACCCAGCTCCGAGCCAAGAGTTCAGACCCACGCGAACCACAGCATCATTCCCTCGTGCCTTGGACTTGCCAGAGATCTTTCCCGCTCCAGAGATCCCAACAAAAGGGAAAGGGAATGTGAAGGAACCTGGGTTTGTCCCTGCCGACATATTTGTTCCGGGTTTTGCGTATTTTTTGTTCGACCTCTTCCACACTGCAGAGAAAGGCCAGTTCAGGTGAGTTGCTGCGTTTTGCTTCAGTTGTAAGTATGGACACGATGTGAAACCAAAACACAAAACAAAATCTCTGTTTAGTCAATAGCTGGACGGAGCGCAGCTGGCCTCCCCAGAGCAGGCAGCCGCCTCTGTGCAGTCTCAGGTGTGGGACGGTGGCTGAGGCTAGTGTTTTCCAAAACCGCCTAAAACTCCATCTTTCCGGCTGCTCCTGCCTCTAGTCTACTCTGACGTTAAAATGGAAAAATGGAAAACCCTGGAGCGCGGAGCATTTCAGGCCTTCTCCACAAGAGGGCGCAGAGTGTCCGTGCCAGGCCGCTCCGCAGTGGGCTCTCCCAGCCCGTGGCCACCGGGCCCTTTTGTGGTGCTGGCACACACCTTCTTTGGCAGCTGTGGGCCTCTTTGTTAGTGCCTCTTATTCACCAGCCCAGGAGTAAGAGGAGAAGGTTTGGAGTCAGGTGTACTTGGATTAAAATCCTGGCTCTGCCATTTGCTAAAATCTTGGCAAGTTAGCTCTGGTTCTGATTAATAATTAGTGACCTCTTCCCAAGGCTGGGGAAGCATAGAATTATAGGCTCCCGGCGCACAAAGGAACCTGTCTTTCGCATCAGTCAGTAACCCCCTACACTTCACGGGTCAGGACTCAGGACCGGGCTTGAGGACACAGAACCCATGTCTTACTCTCTGGAGTCCTGCTCTTCCCTCTGGCACCCATGAAACCCAAGGATCATTCATCAACGAATGAAAAGATAGAAAGCCCTTTTATGCTGCAAGCTTGGGCTTTCTTTTAGAGCAAAGACAGAGTGCTGCATTCATCACGGGCCTTCCGCAGTTACACACTTGGGCGAGTACTTGACCTCTTGGCTCTCAGTTACCTCGTGGCAGTGGTGGAAAGCACAGGCTAAAGATTAAACTAGTACCCACCCCATAGGGTCTTGTGTACCTTCAGTGAGAGCATGGCTGTGCCGCTCCACGTGGAGCCTCACTGGCATGGGATAAGTGTTTGTTCCTAAATCTGTGGTACATGAGCCCATGTTCTCATCTGGAAAGTAAAGGTGGTCCAGAGGCTGTGGCAATGCACAAAACAGTCAATTACCCCCTCTCATGGAGAAAGGAACGGCTGTTTCTAAGAGCAAAGGGGACCAAGACTATTCTAACCCATTCTGACCATCATTCCTTTGTGTTAATTGCCAACTTGAAGGACCTAGACCCACCTGGGAAATAGGCCTGTGGGGGTTGTCTTGATACCGTTCATTTAGGTGGGAGGATCCACCTTAATAACGGGTGGGCACTTTTCCTCTTTAGGGGATCCTAGGGTCTATAAAATGAAGGAAGCAACTTGGGTGCATTCACCCTTCTGCTTCCTGATTGCGGATGCAATCCACAAGCTGCTTCAGGCTCCTGGGTTTTCCCGACCTGATGACTTGTATTTTGAACTGTGAGTGAAAATAATCCCTTTCTCCTTTAAGGTGCTTTCTTAGAGTATTTTATCGCAGCAACAGAAGAGGTCGCTAAGACAAGTCCTTAATGATGCTGTTTCCCTTCCTTAATCGTGATGTTTCCCTTAATCATCCTGCAGATTCCCATCCTTTAGATCAAAGCCTGTCCTGTCCCCTCCACCTACCCCCACCGGAAGCCAGTTAAGTCTCCAGTGACTCTTATTTTATCTCTCTGATAGCTAGTGTGTTAAACAAGACTTGACCTTTTCTCCCAACATCAGCACCACAAAGAAGTTGTGAGTGTCTTCTCCCAAGGTTCTGCAAGACAGATGTCCAACATCAAAGTCGGCCGGGCTGGCCTCCATCTGACACTGACTGGGCTCCTTTGGGACACCTGGCTCCTGGCGGTGGCCACCTAGCTCAGCTGTTCCTGGGCGTGCAGTGGCGGAGTTCTGGTCTCTGCTTTGTTGTCCCCGGGGCCACCTCTTCTTTCTCCCTTTTCAGCTGCTGACTGGGACAGTAGCTGTACTGGCCTACTCCTGTATGACCACACAGTACTTTATCTTTTGCATCTGCAAAAGATCCTGTTTCCAAATAAGCTCACCACAGAGACACCAGGGGTCAGGACTTTAATATGTCTAGGAGGGAGGGACACACTTAAACACTTGTCAAATGTTTTTCCATATCTGTGTTGTTTGGGGGGGTGCAGTCCATGTCCTACCAAAGCACACAGAGCCAAGCAACCATGGGCTGAATGAGCCCTCTGAAACTGTGAGCGGACACACATCCTCAAACTAAGCCATTTATGTCAGACATTCTGCAGCGGTTCCGAGGAAGAGACTAACATAGTTGCCAAGCCTTCTCCACCACCCCTGTGCGCAAGGATTACATTCCTGTTTCCCTCTGACACAGACTGGAACTCCCTGGCAGGCTTTGCGTGCGTCTCTTTTTCCTTACATGGAGAGCAAAGAACATTAGTCATTGTGCTCCTCTCCTGGGATCTGCCGATTATCTGGCAGTTAGAGGTTACCTTTCCTGTAACAGAAGCTGCTTCTCTTCAAGTTACCCTTCATGGGGTCACCCCACCCCACTCCCTTTGCCTGTTCCAGATTCAGCCCCTACCCCTACCCTGCCTGGGTCTGACTTTCCTTGCTCTTCACCTTCAGGGCCCAGTTTTAAAACCACTTCCTCTATGACACCAGCCAGGAATCCTAATGTCCCTTTACTCCCAGGCTCCATGGTCCCTCACTTCCCTGTCTTTCTCCAGTTTTCTTGGGATTACAATACGTCACTGTAAGGCCCCGGTTCTCTGACTAGGCTGAAATTGACCTTGTCCTGTTAGCTTGTGAGATACATTTTCAGATTTCCATCACACTAACAAAATACCTGAGATAATTAATTTGGCTCATACTTTTTGAGGTTTTGTTAATCCTACTGGGTAAGAATAAGACCATTACTGCTATTTTGAGCCAAATTTGGAGCAAACTTTAATTAAATACTGGCCAGTATAATGGATTCTGGCCAGGTCCATTCCAGGGTTCCCAGAAAATGTCCATGAGCTACACTGGCCAGGTGCTTATAAAGGCAAACCCACAGGCTACATACTGCAGCCTTCCTAGGTGGAGTGCTGGCTTAGTATCTGTCAGCTTGTCATAATCTAGGGTCATCTGGGAAGAGTCTCAGTGAAGAATTACACAGATCAGGTTGGCCTCTGGGCACATCTGTGGGGCCTTGTATCAACTTTAACTGACAGAGGAAGACCAACCCAGCCTATTGTAGGCACCATCATTCCTTAGACAAGAGGTCCTGCCCAGGATAAGAGAGGAGAAAGCTAGGTAAGACAGCAGGGATGTCTAAGGATAAACCAAATAAACCCTTTCCTCCCCAAGCTGTTTCGGTATGTCATTTACGACAGTAATAGTAACCTTGACTATGACAGATATTATTCTAGTTATTGTCTAGGACCATCCAATTAGCTGGCATTTGGAGATCACCTTTCATGTGAGAATTGCCTTTTGTGGAGTAGCTGTCTCCCCTTGCCTGGGAGTCTAAGTTATAAGAAAAATCTGTACCTAAATGATTCAGATTAATGCTAATTAATCTTTCTTCAGAGACCACCAGAAGGATGCACTGCCCCTTTTTGCTCTAGTCTTGTGTATCAGCCACCACAAGGCTTGTGTTTTAGTTTCTCTGTCTGGTGCTGTGACAAAATGCCCTGCAAAAGTAACTTAGGGGTTGTCTCAGTTAGGGTTCTATTGCTGTGAAGAGACACTACAACTCTTATAAAGGAAAACATTTAATTGGGGCTGGCTTACAGTTTCATCACGGTGAGAAGCATGGCAGCACACAGGCAGACATGGTTCTGGAGAAGGGGCTGAGAGTTCTACGTTTTGATCGGCAAGCAGCAGGAGGAGACTATGTGCCACACTGGGCATAGCTTGAGCATATATAACCTCAAAGCCCACCCACACAATGATGTAGTTCCTCTAACAAGCCACACCTTCTCCAACAAGGCCACACCTTCTAAATAGCACCACTGCCTATGGCCAAGCATTCAACCACATTGAGTCTATGGGGGTCATTCCTATTCAAACCACCACAGGGGTGAATGAGTCTATTTTAGCTCTCAGTTCTAGGTTATAATCCATCATAGTAGGGAAGTCCCAGTGGCCAGACCTGAAGGAATTGGTCATATCACATCCATCATCAGAAGCAGAGCAATGAATGCATACACGCTTGTGTTTGGCTCCTTTTCTCTACTCTCCTATGGTTCAGGATGCCCTGCCTAGGGAATGGTGCCACCCATAGTGGGTGAGTCTTCCCACATCAATTCATGTAATTAAGATAATCTCCCAGAGAGGCTGGAGAGATGGCTTAGTGGTTAAGAGCACTTGCTGCTTTTGCAGAGGATCAGGGTTCAGTTTCAGGCACCTACATGGCAGTTTACAACCAGCTGTAACATTGCACCCTCTCCCGACCTCCGCTGGCAACCAGGAATGCATGCAGTGCACATACATAAATGCAGGCTCATACCCTCATGCACTCTCCCACACACGTTCATAGCCCAACCTGCTTTAGACAATCCTTTATTAAGACTCTTCCCTGGTGTGGTAGTGCATGCCTTTTAATCTCAGCACTTGGGTAGCACCTCTGTGAGTTCAAGGCTAGCCTGGTCTCTGTAGAGTGCGTTCCAGGAGAAACCCTGTCTCGAAAACCCAAAATAAAACAAAACAAAAACAAACAAACAAAAACTTGATTCCAGATTATATGTAGATTATGAAGACTGACCCCTGCATCATGTTTAACTTGCAGAGGAATTGTGTGTTTGTGACCAGCCTTGGCAGTCATCATTGATTGTGGTATTCTAGTCACAGGAAAAGAAACCAGACCTATACCCTGAGAAGTAGGTGGACTTCCTGTCCTTATTCCAAAGCTTCTCCTTCCCCTCTGTATAAGTTTCTCACATACCTGAGCTCCCCAGTTCCCCAGGAAGCTATTTGGTGGGGGTGAGGGTGGATGTGTGTGATAGCCCACCTCAAATTTCAAGGGTGCCAGCCCTTGAATAAGCCTTCCTTCCTTTCAGGAGACTTCTGTCTTTCTTGACTTTGAGTGGAAACAAATGGACTTCAATCCAGTGATATTTGTAAATTCATAGCATTATCTGAGCATCCATCCCGAATGACCATCAAACCCTAATGTCATTCAGGTCTAATTTACTCCCCCTTCACTGCTGGGAATCTCGCCAGGGCTTGTGGACATTAGGCAGGTGATCTACCACTGAGCCACACAGGCTTCGGCCCAGTTTCACTTCTTTGCTGTTTCTGGGAATGCTTTCAGTTTCCACAAACGCACCCTGAGCATAAGCTCTTCTTGGTCTTGAGTTCCTCTGTTGGCTTTGATCTGTTCCTCCCTCTGTGCCCGGTCACTTTCGTCAAAGTGCATCCGATCAGTTCCGATTGAGGGATTCTTGCCAAAGCCTTTCTGATATCATCCTTATTCTTTAGAGCCCTCACCTCAGAGAACACAGTGGCTCGAGCATTTCACTTGCTCAAGATCGTTTCAGGAATCGGACTCAGTGAAGTCACTCAGCCAAAGGATGGGAGAGTGTGAGAACTAAAGTTATGTTTTAAGTTTTAATTGCTGCGCCTAATAGAGCCATAAAACAACAATATCTCTAACCTGTAAGCCCCTTGCCCAGGGACAGATATTTCCTCAGATGTAGGAGGCTCTTATTCATATAAGATAACCAGGCACATGTTTACAAGTCTGTAGGCAAGTTTGGTTGACTCAACTGCACCGGATGTTCTTGATCCCGCATGGGCAGGCTGTATGTAGACAGGAAGTGCGTCAGAGTGCATGCTTGCCCCTGATTGGACCTGGCGGGAATTCTAGTCTTACGGGTTTGCCTCTTTTCTGAAGTCTGACTTCGGGTCAGTGGTGGAACCCCAACTAATTTCAGCTACTCCCACAGGAAGCACAAGTACCTGAACCACCTAGGGAGGTATTAATCCCATTTTCATTTGCCTTTCAAAGCTTCCGATTAAAAAAAAAAAGAAAAGAAAAGAAAAGCATCAGGTTATTTCTAACAGGCTTTAAATATTCCCTAACATGCCTAATCTCCCTTTTCAGCAAAGATGGAGCCTGGCAACAGTATCCAGAGAGAAT
This sequence comes from Meriones unguiculatus, assembly GCF_030254825.1. NCBI lineage: Eukaryota > Metazoa > Chordata > Mammalia > Rodentia > Muridae > Meriones > Meriones unguiculatus. The sequence continues at coordinate 77,612,240 of NC_083356.1, forward strand.
TCAATCACCTTGTTTTGTTGTTAGGTTTTCTTTGGACTTATTTTCATGGAAATGATGTTGATTACCATACAAATTGAGGGTTGTTTTTTTTCCAGTTGAAAAAATTAGCATGGTTATATAAATGTTCATAAAAAATAGCTATGATATTAAACGAAGAAATTTCTACAGAAAAACATTAAGCAAGCAGTAATGTGACTAGATTCACTAAAACGGTAAAAAATGAGCATGGGACCCTTACAGCTAAAGAACCACAGCATGGAAGAAAGGCCAGGAGACCTGACCCCTTCAGTACTCAGCTACCACTCCTTGTTTCTGGCCCAGCCTGCCTCCAGTTGGGCCAAATAAAGCTAGATAAAAAGTTCAGCCCTTCTCCTTAGCTGCTCCTTTCAAGTAGAGTTTCCATATCCCTTCCCAAAACAATGACCCTCTGATCAAGTTTTCCCTCAAAATAAACCACAAAAAAAGCAGCCAGTTTCCCCCAACAAGGAATTCAGTGACAGGCTGCTTTGCAAGAGCCTGGTAGAAAATGACGTCATGGAGGTTCTAGACCCAACCCCACATGTGGAGGAACACACTGTGCTCTCCCCACTTCTAAAGAAAGCTCAGCCTTGGCCTTCTCCATATTCCATGTGCCATATTCCGAGGCCAATCTCCTTGGCTCTGCCTTCCACCACCTTCATGGTCTGACTAATATGGTGAAGGAGAAAAGCACTGGCCAGAACCCTGGACACTGGGGTTGTACTATTATAGTGACTTTTCAGATTGTTGTGTGGGTCCCCTTTCGGGTCTAAATTCTCCCCTCAACTGATCAATGTAAAATTATGACTTTGCTGTAAAGAAAATTAAAAAAAAAAATACTCTAAGCCAAATATGAATATTCCAGGCCCTGGAACAAGTCACTCAAGGATAGTGTCTATCACAGCTTGGAAGTCTTGGTGGCAGGGGCTTAGGGTAGCTGGGTGTGTAGCAGCCACAATGAGGAAACAGATGAATGCTGTTGCTCAATTTGCTTACTCCTTTCTCTTCTTCTATGTGGCCTGGGACCCCCAGCTACCCACACTCAGGTGTGTCGTTCTCCTAGGTTAAATGCTTGTTTCTGAGGCGACTCCAGATCTATCAAGTGACCGTCAGGCATGACAAAAATGAATTAAGGCCGGCTGTGTCTGTTTAATGTGTTTCATCAGAAAGCACACAGTATCAGCTTCACAGGGGGAACCTAAACTAAATCAGTTGCTAAAAGTAGCATTCATTTGATGTCGAATTGTAAGGGCATCCCCTACTCTTTGTGATTAACAAGTGAATTTGGGAAGAGATGCTTGAGACTGATCGTTTTGACCCTACACAACTTCTCATGTAATGATCTTCGCACACATACATGATCATACCTGAATCAATCATCACTATGCTAGTTGTAAGACAGTGATTTTTTTTTATTTCCTCTCCCCTCTCTCTCATTAGAATAATAACACTATCAGTTTGTGAATTTCTTTCTTATTCAGTGTATAGTAACCTTTTGTGGTCTGTCTTCGTCAACGTTCTGTTGCTGCGAAGAGTCCAGTGTAAATCTTATTTAAAAAAGAAGTCTTTAATTGGGGCTTGTTTAGAGTTTCAGAGGTTTGGTCCATTATCAGCTTGGCAGAATGCAAGTTGGCAGGCAGACACGGTGCTGAAGGAGTAGCTAAGTGTTCTACATCCGGATCCACAGGCAGAAAAGAAAGACACTTGAGCATTTGAAAACCCAAAGCCCACCCCTACTGATGTACTTCCTCCAACAAGTCTACACCTAATCCCTGTCAGGTAGTGCTGCTCTCTGACTCAGCATTCAAATATAGGAGCCTGGGAGCCTGGGAGGCCATTTCTAGTCAAACCACCACAGTGATCATTAATTATTCATTGTTGTCTTAGACACTATTGTTTTGCTGAGAAAAGAAACCATGATCAAAGCAACTTATAAAAAAAACATTTAATTGGCGAGTTGTTTACAGTTTCAGACACTTAGGCCATTATCATCATGGCAGGGAAAATGGTGACAGGAAAGCATGGTGCTGGCAAAGTAGCTGAAAGAGAAATAGAGAGTTGACACTGGGCCCAGCATGGGTTTTTGAAACTTCTAAGACCACTCCCAATTCCTCCAACAAGGCCACACCCAGCTTCCTCCAACAAGGCCACACCTCCTAATCCTTGTAATCCTTTTAACTAGTGCGGCTCCCTGGTGATTTGAGCTTTTGGGGTACATTCCTACTCAAAGTACCACAATTTTTATGTTTGAATAATCTCAAGTTTGACTTGCGGAATATGCTTTGAGCTTGTGCCTGTGTGCTCTCACCCATCTCCAAGTAGCCCTGAGTACTTCCTTGCTTTATGTTACAGGATAGTCCAGACTCACCTCTACTCTTTTAAAGGAGGTCTAGGGGTGGGGCTCAGAGAGAAGATGCTGTTCCTTTTCACAATATTGGGGTGGGGGCTCAACTATTATGCATTTAAAAATCACTTGTTTCTTAGAAAAAAGGGATGTAGTTAAGAGGCACGTGGGACGGATCCCAAAGCCAGACAACCTTAGCTGACTGCACAAGAAGCTTATCTGTTAACGGGGACATCTGGATAATAACTTTGAACTGAGGTAATTAGCCACACGTCTGGAGGATGTTGTGTTCACTGAGGGAAGTTGTGATGTGGGGATTAAGGCTGTAATGGGTTTTGGAGGCAGGAAGAACCCTGCTCTCCTCACACACTGGGGCAGATTCTTCCTTTGTGTCTCTGGGTAAGTCACTTTTCCTTGATGAGTCCCAGCCTTCCAACTGTGAAATGGGGAAATCACGCCCACCTCGTAAATTTTAATGGAGTCGTTCAAAGGCTGTTCTTAGGGAAGTAATTGTCACCTATTAGACACTCAATAAACGAAAGCTACCTTTGCCAACAGTGCTTCTGTCAACATGGAAATCCTAACAGGGCTGAAGTGTGTGCTTCTCTGTGATAGAGACTCACCAAGTTTGAGGGGAGGCCTGATGGTCTAATTATTACAGTAACGTGTGCTGCTGGTGTGCTTGGAGGCCAGGGCCTGAACGTCAGGTGGCCTCTCCGGTGCTACACGCAGGATCCACATCCAATAGGAACTTAAAGATGATTTACATTTGAGGGGCTGGGGGTTTCCTGTGGAAACCTTGACATCTCAGGGCTTTTGTTATGATTAGTATGTGGGAGAGCCTGGGTTCCAGTTCTAGAACCACAAAATAAAATAAAGCCTGAAAAAAATGCTGTGATTCAGAGGCTTGGGTGGTGGAAAAGGCAGTAGATTTGGAAGCCTGTTGTCCAGCTTTAGGGACTTGAACAAGTCCTTCATCAACAACAACTTCTCTGTGTACATCAATGCTCTTATCCCTTTTGGGACCACAGCACAAAGGTCCTTGCATCCACAGATCTCCAGAGAAACCTGGAAGGTTAAACATGCAAGATTGCCTTTCCAAAGAGAAAGATTTAAAAAAAAATCTCTTTTTCCATTTAAAAAGCTGGGAATTGGAAGTGATTAGCAGACTGGTGATTTGCGTTATCTGTTGGGCCAGGCCGTATCAAACTCCTACAACCAGGTCTGGAGGTGGCTGGTCATCTAAATGACCCTTATAGCTGGGGGCCCCAAGCTCCCACAGTCAGAACCAGCGATACCTAATAGTCTAAATGACCCTTACATTATCTGTATAGCTAGAAGCGCCTCCAGGCTCCCCCATCTAGGACAGATGTGGCTAATAGCCCAACTGACCTCTACCCTATCTGTATGACCAAGACCAGGCCAGAGTTTCCCTTGGGCCCTTAAGCTAGTACAGGTAGCCTATTTCTAGAGCCCATCTTCTTGGAGGAAATGACGTGTGCCCTGAGTGAATTTCAGTGTAATCACACTTCCTTGTGCACAGGGGATTATGTTATACCAGGACACTTTTCCCCAAATTGTGCTGTGTTCTAAGTATGCCGACAGTGAACCGCCTGGCATCAGATTCCTCGAAGTACCCAGGCTGCAGTTTTTGCTCTCCTGTCTTTGCAGTTTGCTTCCCTGTCTGCCTGCTGTGAGCCCTGCAGGGTCCAGACCCCTCCTCTGCAAGCATCACCCGCATCCCTGCTGAGTACTGGGAAGTCCCGTTCTCATCACTAAGGATACAGGGCAAGTATGAGTATACTCCTCCTCAACACATGACCTATCCATGAGAAGCCAAATTAGGAGTCTGCTATGCCAGCTTTCCCGACCTCCCGGCCTGTTCTCCGTGGAGATGAACCCATCAGTTTAGGAGCAGACTCTAGCGTGGCTGTCACAGTGTTTTGGTCACAGCAACAGAAAAGTGACTGAGAAGCATCTCCAGTGTTCAGCAGGTGCTTTGCGATCCTAGGAGACAAAGTAGCCAGATGACATCTGTAACGTGGTTGCATCCCTAGGAAGCAGCTTTTCTCTCAAAGGCTCTGCAGTGGATTTAAGATGGCTGTAAATCTCTTATCTCTTCTTGTTGAGAGATTAGCTTTCTTTCCTCTTGCCCTAACTATGAGTTGACCTGAGACTTGTAACCAACAGTCTGTGGTAGAAAAGAAGTCTGGCTGGTTCTAAGTTGACAAAGCAGGCAACTTCCTCTACCTCTCAGAGCGCTGACCACCCACCACACCCCCCAAAAAAAGAACTCTAAGGTCCTGCTGAGGACACAGGCCACAGGAAGAGCACTGAGGAACTGGAGGCATGTGTGCAGAAGCCACCTTACATGTCTGGGTCAGTTGAACCTCCAAACCCAGCCCAGTGACCCCAGCCAGCCCACCAGCCAAGAGAAGAAGCAGGCAGCATGTTAAACTATCCAGTTTGGGGAAGTTTGACACACAATAACAAGTTATCAACGGAAGCCGGCAAACCTGGAGACTCGCAGAAGCTGGAGTCTTGAGTAGCTGAGTCACTTTGGCAGGAGAGTTACTTATTACCTATTACTCTGGGAGGTTTTACCCCTTGGTTCCTGAACCACTTGCACTGCCAAAGATTCAGTTTGGTTAAATTGAACAACTGAAAACCCCACACAGTAGTGCTTTAAGCAAGCCAGAAGTTTCTTTCCCTCAAAAGACTCTGAGTGAGCAGTCCAGGCTAAAACACAGGCCCAGCATGCCAAGGACACTGGTTTTCTTTTCACTGTGCTCTCCATGACATCAGCTTTGCGAATCAAAATGACATTTCAGGCCGCAGGGTGGAGGACGGGAGGAAGAGAACAAAAGGTACTTTCTCCTGGGGGAGGCTGTCTAAAGCCACCCTATGTTGCTTCGCTGCGTTCGGTTGGCTCCTGGGTCTTTTCTCACTATGCCAACTTGAAAAAGAGGATGCAGAATGTTTGCCTTATACCCAGCTCTAAGTTCTGCTGTTTTGGGTTAGGAGGCTTCGAGGGCGGCTCTTGGCAATATTGGCCTAAGAGATGTGTCTTGGAAGAGAGAGAGAGAGAGAGAGAGAGAGAGAGAGAGAGAGAGAGAGAGAACCAGAGAGTTTTGCATATGAAGTGCTGACCCAGGGAAGGGAGCAAGCAGTTGTCCCCAGTGTCAGAAGGGTAGGGACTAGAGAGAGCAAGTCATAACATGAAAGAAGCCAGTTGGGAACCAGGAAGATCACATAAAAAAAAGCCTCCAGATGTGACCGCTCACATCTGTAGTTCCAGCACTCCAGATGGGAGACGAGGCAGGAAAAATGACCCGCTTAAACATGAAAAGAGAAAAAGCAGATGAAAACCCTCTGACCTCTCTGTATGTGTGCAGAGGCACCTGCATGCCCACATTCACCCACATCCACTAGAACTAAATAGAGAGGAGGGCAAGGGGTGGGAAAGGAATGAAGAAAAACAGCCAGTTGACAGGAGACCGGAAGTGCTTCACTCCTTGAGCTACAGGCCACAGAGCATGCTCAAGAAGAGCCTCCAAGAGCTTCATAAACCTGAGAGGCAGGTACAGAGTGACTAAGCTATGCAAGGGCCATGAGCCTTGTGGCCTCACGCATTTCCCCATTCTTGGGTGTGCTCTGTCTTTCGTAATGAACTGTTTTTGTTATTGCTGCTTGAGACAGGGTCTTACTATGAAGCTGTGGCTGCCTGCAACTCCATACGTAGACCAGGCTGGCCTTGAACTCACAGAGATCCACCTGCTTCTACCTCTTGAACAAGGGAATTAAAGCTAACTTGCCACTACATCCACTCAGCTGTTTCTGATTGCACAACCTTACCACAAATCCTTGGTACAATCTTTTGTCTGGGAACATATAGTGCCCTCAGAACCCAGATCTGTACCTGGAACACTGGGACCAAAGGAAACTTAAAATGAGACCTTGGGCAAGATAGGAATAAGGCAACTCCAGGCAAAAATTTCTCTGGTCAGCTGTGGACTCTCTCAAGACATACATTCTTTTTATTTAGTGTGTGTGTGTGTGTGTGTGTGTGTGTGTGTGTGTGTGTGCCAAGGAGCAGCTTGCAGGAGCCAGTTCTCTCTTCCCACCATTTGGATTTAGGGGCTGATCCGGGTCATCAAGGCTTGGCGGCCAGCACCTTTACCTTCAGGCCGCTGTTGGCCCTCAAGACACACATCCTTGCAAGAGTCAGTTTGCTTGGCCTCTGATGGAACCAGGGCCTCTTTGAGGGCCCGGGAGTGGAATCAATGACAATCTCTTTAGGATCTGGAGTGGGAGGGTCAGTTCCTTCCAGAGAAGGGAGATCTGGAACTGTGCCACCAAACAATGGTGCTGGGACGGCAGGGGGATGGAATAAAGCACCAATGTTGGCTGCACATAGGAATTCATTTGCAAAAGGCTTCCAAGTCAGGCAGGCAGCTCTGTCTCTAAATATGGCTCTCACAAAGGGATCGTTTAGTCATCTGGAAAATGCAGAGCTACGGGGAAACTCAGTAGAGTGTAGAAGCAGGAAATTGGGCTTCTCTTCGATGCTCTGTATCCACAGGTGGTTTTCACGTTATCCCCAAAACTAGAGTCTGCTGAAAAGCTCCCAGAAACAGGAAAGTCCTACCACATATCAAGTCACTGGCTGGAAATAATAATAATACAAGACAAATCAACTTAGAGAAAAAGCAAACAGAACAAAAAAAGATTATTCAAGTTAGCTCCTAACCCATTGCTTATAAGAGTAATCAGGCCTCCTTGCTCCTGTAGAAAACGTGACCTTTCTCTCCAGGGCCTCCCAGCCCCAGACAATGAACTGTATCGGGACTATAAGTAGGAAGAAGAAAGGCCGCCTTGGATGGCAATCAACAGCACCTACTTCAAGAGTTATCTGCAGAAAAAGATAGTTTATCAATTTAACAAGTGTTTTATAGGAGTGAAGAAACTTTAAGGGAACTGGCAGCTTCAGTTCTCAGATCTGCCCTTTCTCTCCCTCTTTCAGGAGAGACAGCCCAGCTCCTGTCAGGGCTTCGATGGGGCTCAGTGCCAGAGCCTGTGTTTAGCCTGGGCAAGGTCCTGGGATCAATCCCCAGACAAACAAACAAGCAAACAAATAAATAGAAAAGAGCGTTTTAAGGGATAAACACAAAACAAAAGAAAACAAAAACCTGTTCAGAGGCATCAGAGATGGAGACCAGAAGACCTTTAGGTAATAAAGATGATATTTCTTTCTAAAGGAGTTTTCAGAGGGAGAAAGTCCTTCGTACGCTGACAAAAGGGAGCTGTTAGTTGAGCGGTTACCCTTTCTTTCCCTGGCTTCCAGGGTCTGTCAGGTAGGCACGACAATGGCATGCACCTCACTGGGAAGGCTGAAGGCTAAATGTGGTACCACAGGGTGTCTAGATCTTAGCAAACAAACGCTTGGCAAATGGACATTTAAGTCATTATCTTCCTCAATGCCTCATTACTCTCGGGGCTTTTTGCCGTTTTGAAGCTGTAATGTGTTGGAGAGAAAGGCTATCACAGGAAAAACAATACCTTCCTTCATCAGGCTTGAGGCAGTTCTTGCAAGTGGGATGGCTATCTGGAAGGTGGCTTTGTGTCTCCGGCCCCACTTGACAGGGGTGACTCATTAGCATTCCGTTGGGCTGTCTCCGACTTTGAACTCACCATGAAGCCCACATTAGCCTTGAGGCGAGGATCCTCCTTAATGCTGGGGTTCCAGGCATGGACCAGGACGCCAGCCTTAAACTGGTACAGTCCCTACAGAGGCACAGTACACTCACGTGTTATTGCTACCTAACAAATTTCCACAAATTTGGCTTAAACAACACAGCTGATTCAAGGCTCGGAAGGTCAGAAGTCTCACTGGCGTGTGTTCCCACTGAGGGATCCGGAAGAGAATGTTTCCCTCAAGTTTTGTAGCCTGTAGAGTTTTGTTCCTAACGTTTCTCGGCACGTGGCTCCTTCCTCCATCTATCTCCAAGGTTGGCGATCCTGAATCTTCAAAAGTCTCTGTTCTGTCCTCGCATTTCTTTCCCCTCCATAAAACCTCCCTCTGCCCTCTAAAGACATCTGCAGTTCCACAGGGGTGGGGTAAACTGTGTCACAGATGACCCTTCCATGTTGACATGCTTAAATCAAGCCAGCAAAACTCCCTTGGGCTTTATAAGGGAACATGGATTCTAAGAACTAGGATTTAAGAACCAGCGGTGAATGCTAATTAAGATATCAGAGGGGATTTGAGCACTAATCAGCAAATTACCTGTTTCCTCTTTTCCCCTCCTCTCCCCTCTTCTCCCTTCCCCTTTGTTCTCTTTCCTCCTCTCTTTCTTCTGCCCTCTCCTCTCCTCCCCTCTCTTCTCCTTCCTCCCTTGTCTCCACTTGCCTTCCCTTTCTTCTCTCCTCCCCTCTCCTCTCTTCTCTTCTCTTTCTTTCTTTCTTTGGTACTAGAGACTGAGCCCAGGGCCCCATATTAAGCAAACACCCTACCACTAAACCACTAAGCCACTGTGCTGACATCCCTACCTTCCCCTTGTTCGCACCCCTTTTTCCTTAATTTTGAAACCAAGTCTCTCTCTAAGCCCCCAGGCCGGCCCCACGTTAGAAATCCCTTTGATCTGTGAGCGATCTACGTAGCTGGGATTATAGGCCTGTGCATCTCCACACCTGGCTCTTTGTTTTTACTGGTAGGCTTACTGAGGCGTGACTTATATATAGTAAAATTTGCTCTCTTAAATATACCATTTAGTCAGGAGAGGCGGCTCAGTGGTTAAGAGACTTACTGTTCTTGCAGAGGATTCAGATTTGGTTCCTGGCAGCTTATCACTTGCAACTCCAGTTCCAAGGGATCCGACACCCTCTTCTGACCCTATCAGGAGCTTTCATGTACATGGTGCACATACATACACATATGTGCACACATACAGTTAAAAGTAATTAAAAATTAAGCATACAATTATTCTGATTTTAACAAATATGTAATTGTGAAACTACATACCATAACCAAGACAGAACAGTTTCATCACAGCCATCTCTTCACCCAGCCCTGGGCAATCACTAGTCTGTTCTCTGGTCCTGTGAGACTCCCTTTTTGAAAAAGTCATGTACATGGAATCATGGGAGTAGGGCTTGCTAATCCAGCTGCTTTCCCTTAACACAGTGTGATTGACAGCCACCCAGCTTGTGGTGGGTGAAGTGCTGAAAAGGAAAAGTAACTTCTTCACCCTCAAAAGTTTAGAGTTAGGCCACAGCCATGTGACAAAAGCCAATTCATAGGAGAAAACAAACAAGTTTACTTATTATCACATGCAGGTCATACCTCTCTGGGAAACCTCCGTGAATGATAAGCCTGAAGCAGAGGCTTAAAACGCGTGGTCAGAGAACAGTAAGTTTTAGGGAAGGGAGCGCCAGGACCCGGAGGGCAGTTCTGGTCTTTTGGAGGTGGGGGACTGGCTGCCCGTGAGTGTCTGTGGCTGAACTAAGCTTTGTTTTACTCGTGTCACCTCTGGGCTTATAAGAGCTGTCTCCAGTGAGCAAGACTGCAGCCTGTGTGTCAGGAGTGACAGAGAAGGACGAAAGTGTCCCCTCTGGTTTTTGCTCTCTGACTTAGCTTAGGTAGCTAGGGAGCATAGGCAGGATTTTCCGGTTGGTGAATCCATAGGTAGTGAGGAGCCGGACAAGCAGGCAAGGGCCCATCTGTTTCTGTGGAAGGATGCTCTTGCCCAGTGACATTCTACACCTGTCCCACATGGTCCCATTTCTCAAAAAAATCATCAGTCTTGAACCCCACCTGCCAGACAAGGAAGACACAGTAGCTCTAGACTGGCCCTATGCACGTCTAATTCCCATGAACTTTCTATCTTGGTTACACTGTCTTGTCAAAGCCCCAGTCCGCAGAGGTAGGCAGTGAGCTGCAGCAGCTTGCCAACATCCGCCTTTGTGATATCAGCTTCAAGCCACAGGGCGGGTGACAGGCGGTGCTGGGTTCTAAACCCAGGGCTGAGCCTATGCCAGGCGAGTGTTCCATACCTCGCCACACACACACACGCTTAAGCATTTCCAGTTAAATTTATTCAGAAGTTTGAGAGAGAAACCAACTGAAAATGTTTGACTGGGTTTAAGGAGTTGTGGTTAGTCTGTAGTATTCATTTGAATCGAGAGAAAACCAGTACCCAAGGTCTGAAATTAAGCATGAAAGACATCCAGACGGAATGATGCCATCCAGTGTGCTCAGTTACTACACTGCAGTATGAATGAATTCTAACGTCAGACGCACCCAAACCAAGATTCTAGGAAACAATCACTGGTTAAATACAGCCAATCAAACTCTCCTCTTTCCCCCGTGCCCCGCCCCCTGCAAGAACTCCAACCAATAAAAGCATTCCACTGAGACCTGAGGTGATTAAGCAGAAGCTGCTAAACAGTGGCCGATTCACAATAATCTTGTTTGCATAGAAACAAACAAGATGCTTTCACGGTCTCTTCTTTTTTTCCATCCCCAAAAGCCCATACATTATTAAATAAAACAGATGTCGTTTTTTATGAAGAGAAGGACTGGGTTTCAAAGAGGAACCATAATGTGCCTGTGTTTGTCAGTGATAGAGAAGAAAAAGCATTGTAACAGCAAGTCTTTGACTCTTTTCTTAACCCAGCCTTCCTTCCTTCCTTCCTCCCTTCCTTCCTTCCTTCCTTCCTTCCTTCCTTCCTTCCTTCCTTCCTTCCTTCCCTCCTTCCTTCCCTCCTTCCTTCTTTTTCTCCCTCTCCCCCTCCCTTTATTCCCTTCTCCCCTTCCTTCTTGCTTTCCTTGTTTTCTCTCCTCATCCTTCTTTTCCGCTTTCTTCTCTTCCCTTCTTTTTCTTTCCTTCTCTTCCCTCTTACCCCACCCCTCCCACAGCGTCCATGAATTCCTACTGTGAGCCAGGCTCAGGGCTCAGAACCAGAGATAAAAGCTATAATAGACCCGCCTACTCCTGTGAGAGAACACATGAGGGGAGGCGGTGCGTGCAGAACTAAATGGCTGCCATGTGTGGACCTCACAGAGACAGCACGTTTAACTGGACCTCGAGGGGTTAGCAGCAGCAGCAGGCAGAGGCGATGAGAGGGAGGGACATCCTAAGTAAAGAAGAGGGCAGACACTTTAGAGGATTGGTGGTGGGGAACAGATGGGGGAAAGTCCTGGAGAGAGAGAGAGAGAGAGAGAGAGAGAGAGAGAGAGAGAGAAGGCTGGGGCCAGATCAGGGAGCGCCTTGGAAGCTGTGCCTAGAAGCTGCACCAAGGAGCTTGACGCAAGGAAGTGACAGGATTATATGTTTGTAAGAAGGATCTTCTGGAGGCTATTATGGGGTAGATGGCACAGGTGAATGATACTAGAGGTGTCGAGACAGTTAGGAAGATGTTGCAACAGTCTAGACCAAAGATGATAAAGTCTGATCAGAGGCAAGAAGATTGTGAGGAGGAAGTCAGTTCACTGAAAGAATGATAAGACAGAGTTGATGGGACTGTGAGGAAGTCCGTGCAGGTGTGCAAGGGGATGGCAAGGCAGGAGGAAGAAATTCTCAAATGCTGCTGTAACAGGCCCCCAGATCTTAGCAGCCTCCCAGACCTTAGCATAACTGACTCTAGGATGGAAGCACCACTCATGCTGTAAAACTCAGTGTGCCGACAGCACCACCAGCCAACGAGGAAACAAAGACCTCATCCATCAAAGTCCACAGCTCTGGGGAAGTCTCTAATGTACTAACCTCTGCTCTTCAGCTCCTGTAGTTCCACTTCTGGCTAACTGTTCTTGTTAACTGAAATGTGTCGACCCAGAACATGGTTTTTGTGTTTGAAAGCTCACCCTGAGAAAGGCTCAGGCTCTCCTGGGATCCTGAACACGCAGTGTAGTTAAAGACCTTCTGCTGGCTGAAACCCAGGTCTGGGCAGTCTTCTCTGGTGGACAGCCCACAACGTGGTGTCCTCACATCCATTTTGTAGTAGAACGTGTTTATAGTTACATATTTCTTTCTGAAGCTGTTTTCTCAAGACTAGGTCATGACTTCTGTAAACATTTTTTTTTCCTGTCTCTGTCCCTGACCCTCTGGAGTTAGTTTCTTTGTAAAAGCAAAGTCAGGCACAGTAGCCACAGTGTATCGGGGGCTTCCACAGGTGAGGAACACAGCCTTTTAGTTTGAAAATGGAACAAAGAACATGGCTGTCGCTGCCTTGAAAAGAACTGGAAACTGGGCCGCTATTGGCTGTAGCTCAAGTGGTTGTTTTCTGAGTAGAAAAAAACAAAAACAAAAACAAAACCCTAGGCTTATTGAGTGTGAATGTGAGGCCCAGAGAGAAACAGATGCCGAGGTCCAGATCCTGCCTTATCCCAAACTGAGATTCTGGTGCCCTCCGACCCCTTGTTGCTTTGGCTTTGGCTGGTATCATTCAACCCAAGGGAACGCTAATAGCCTTAGCTATAGATAACATTTCGCAGCCCACACACCAGGGACTGCCTCCGCTAGAAGTACTTTTGTATTCGTGAAACTTCCTCTCTAAATAGCTCCCTTGTTTATTGTTCCTGTTTGCGTTTTAAAAGGGACTTTAAATTGGGGTACCGCATGCATAAAGATAATCATTTTTTAAGACCCACTTGCAATTACCTTAAAATTATTATCCACACTTAACTATGAGACAAATGGATCGAGTTCCACGGGACATTAACTGACATGCGTCCCGGAGCTGGTTGGTGGTAAGTGGCCGACGGAGATGAAGAAGACCTTGTCCGTCATCGGGCATTTATAACTTACTGCGGATGTGGACAAGGGTGAGAGACACACAAGCAATTCAATCACCGTTTGAAAGATTCTAAAGCAGAAGCATTCCTCCAACAATTTTTTAAAAATAATTTTTAATATTTCTTTAATGTCGGGCACCGTGACAGACGGGGTGGAAAGAGGCCAGCCTCATGGAACTGAGGCGCAAATGGGAGTAGAGTAAAAGAGACTGGGGCCATGCTAGCACCAGTTAATTAATTTTACCCCGGGGGCTTGGGGATGGAAAAGACAGCATCCAAACTGGGCTTAAATTTAGTGGTTGGAGAAGGTAGAGAGAGAGAGAGAATAAGCGTGCAAAAACCCGCATGTGCTGAGGTGGGGAGGAGCCGCTCTCTGGGGCATGCGCAGAGATGGAACTGTGTGTCTGCGAGGCAACAAAGGCTGGACATGCAAGTGGAGGACTCCAAAGACAGAGTAAAAGGTTTGTGTGTGTGTGGGGGGGTTGTTTTGTTTTGTTTTGTTTTTGAGACAGGGTTTCTCTGTGTAGCCTTGGCTGTCCTGGAACTCACTCGGTAGCCCAGGCTGGCCTCGAACTCACAGAGATCTGCCTGCCTCTGCCTCCCAAGTGCTAGGGTTAAAGGTCTGCGCCGCCACCGCCACTTGCCTTAGATTAAAATGTCTTATGTGCACCAGGGAACAGAGAAACTTCCTGTTTGTCGCACTTCCATCTACTTTCCCCATTTCCCACTTTGCCCACCATGTTGGAAACAGGTGGTTAGTCTCTCCGATGAGCTGTAACAGGCATTATTTCTGTGCTAGAGCATAAAAGAGCAAGTACGCATTGTCTCTTAGCTTTCTTGCCTTGCTCTGAAGACCGAAAAGGGTCCCAGTGATAAACTGCAGATGGCCGTGTTAGGTCTCAATCCCAGGACAAATGGCTAACTGATTTAACAGATCAAAGTGGACCTGACGCCAGGTTCTCCCAGCATCCCTCAGTCCCTACCTGCTACAAAGGATGGCTGGCACACCCTGCCCCCTACCCTAAATTTCTCCAGCCCAGGGGCCAGGCTGCCCATCTCCCAGATGCTCTTCCCTATATAGTCCAGACATTTTGCTTGTTCTTCCTTCTTGGGTCTACCCTTTACCCTCCTGGCCTCTTGGTCTGACTGTCCCCTTCCCAAACTACAGGGTTAGCATGTATGAGCTCCCTTCCGAGGAACTCGATTTCTGAACCAAGCTGCTGATCTGACCACCCTAAGGTGTGTACCCATCATTTGTTTCTGCTGGCTCTTGTTATCTATCAACTTTGACCCACATTCTAGAGTCCGGCCTTCTCCCCTACCTCTTCCCTCCACGGGCCGTAATCGTTCCTCTCCTTGTCTCCTTGCCACAAGTGCCTCTCCTGCTCCTACAGCCTCTTGCCCTCAAGACACCTGCCTGGGCACTCTTCTTGCATCTCTGGGCTCTGGCCTGCTACACCCGCCTGGGCCTCTCTACTGAAGACACTTACCGTTTCCCTCTGCCCTGCTCTCTCATCTCTCTCTGCTGAATAAGTGTCATCCCGAGCTGCCTGCTTTGTCTACAATTACTACAAAAGGCACACTCTTGTGCCTGGAGGCTCCTCTCAGCCAACTTGGGCACGGGTCACGTGGGGAGGGATGCTCTTCCTCTGTGCTTTGGAATATTTTTCTCTTTGACAAGTTCCCCATTCCAACTGGGGATGCCGTGGATGGAAATTCTTGTCGCCATGACACTTTACCCACCTCAGCTCAGCTGGCTTTTTTTTCTTCCACCTCCCCTAGAACTGCACTTCCACAACATTATCTCCCAGTTTCTGTTTCAGCTGCCTCCTAAGCCCGAGCCTGTCTGGGCCCCGACACGCTCTCTCAGCAGGTTAAAGACTTCCGCCATCACACAAACAATTACTGATCCCTGATCTCCGGGATCCAGACTTGCCCTGCTCCACACTTCCTCTGCTTCCCACTCTTAAGAGTCTTTCATCAATACACTCTTTGTGCTCTGCTCTCAAAAATCTCTGAAGACTTTGCTGTAAACTCTGTCTCAGGACTTGTAAATTATAGAGTTAAAACCTCTATAAAAACTGTAACAAGAATTTGGCTTTGAACTGATAACAAGGCTTATAATTAAAAATCTATACATGGCTAATCTGAATTTGCTACAACATTGCATATATGTGGTTCGGCTCTCATTTAGAATATACTGTTTATGTAACTTAGATTCAACTCTTGTTTGGAAATAGATCTATGAAAAAAATGGGCATTTTAAATAATAGCCACCGCTGGCAGCCATCTTTACTAAGGTGAAAGGGTGCGTGCCATGTGACTCAACCACCATCCTATGATGACCGCATAGAATGGACCAGTTAGGGCAGCACCTGCCTAGCTTTTCAGTACTGCTCCGTTCTCGGCTTCTCCTTTTAGACTAAGGACACAACAACAGGCCTCCAAAATGTTTTGGCGTGGTATGGATTTTTGTATAATGATAAAAATATAAAGTTATAAAGGTCGACAAGAGCTGACTTAGAGATTCACACCTACCTACTTATGTCCGTGCTAACTGTCCAACACCGGGCCTCTAAAGGTTTGAGATGAGTAACAACATATGTTCGATAAATAAAATTTATAAATTCCTAAGATCTACTCAGGTTCATAGTAATATATGTATAGCCTCTTTGTCTTTGTCTTTGCTCACTTTGTTAAGCTTTAGCTATTTTGATTAACTAAGTCATAAAAAAACAAAACAACAACAACAACAAAAAAAACCTGTGATATTCCACTATGGTGTACTGTAAAAGGATCAGAAAGGTTCCCAGTCTCCTTATGGACTGTATTTGTGGTTTAAAGTTTACCGCATTGATGGTTTAAAGTTTTATTTTGCTGCTAAAGGTGATTCAATTAAATCTTGAACTCAAAACAGGGATAAAGCTGTAAAATTCTATTCTTATAAAAACAACTAACTTAAGTTGTTAAAAGATAATTAAGACATACAAGCTAATGTGTTTTCAAGGTTAAGCTTAAACTCAGGTATACTTAATAGATGGTCCATGAACTCTCAGAGATCTGCTGAATACGGCATTTAAAACGTTTACTAAAAAGGCTTCCCGTAATAGACATGCCAGCTCCTATCAGAACCCTAAGATCTCCAAAGAAGTCAAATGGAGCACAGCAACTTCACTGAGTTGTGGTAACACTAACCATTGGACAAAGCTGCCCCATGCCTCACCTGCTGCCAGGACCAGAAGCTGTGGACACTTTGGGGTTGCTTGCCTTACTCTGCATGATCAAAGTAAGGTCAGTTTTCCTTAATCCCTTCTCCGCAGGAAAGTCTCTCAGACCTGGGCCTGGCAGCCTGAGGCAGAGGCTGCTCTGTGTGGCAGCTGAAGGTTTAATGCAGTCCGGTGTGACAGCCAAAGACCTGTGCCTGCTTCCCCCAAGGAAGCCATCAAGGCCAGGAGAGCCCGAGGCAGACATCTGGGTGGTGAGCATGGCTGTCATCTTAACTGATACATAGGCATTTGGATTGTGCTTCCTGTTATAATTCATCCTTCTCGGATCTCTGATGATATCGACTGACTGCAGCTTTAGCAGCAGCGAGCTCCCGCCTCCACCCCCAAGGCTACAGCTGTCTTCTCTTCATGTGTAAAAAGAAGGCCTCAGGCCACACTTCCTAGAGCTACTACGTCTCCGGCTGAGAAAGACCAACAGTTTACTTTGTTACGAAATTCTGAAAGGAGATAGACTCACTGAAGCTTTTAACCCAGAATAATTTTCAGTTTCTCACTCTTTCACTACGCCTCAGCGGTAGTGAAAGTCTGCTGCCTTTTCCACATTGTGGATTTCAGAACAGATGACAGTAGCGATGCTAGCACATCTAAAAAGTCTTTTAAATTCATTTTATTGGAAGTTTCAAATCACACAACTAAAGACTGCAGACTGTTCTAATCTCAGTAGCCCTGGGTGCTTCTGATGGAATTTCCAACCAGCCTGAGCCTCTGTGTCCCAGATGGCTCTAGAGCGGCCAGCCTTGTGGTCCAGCCTCACAGACTGCTCCAACCTGCCCTGCACTTCCCTAGCCCCAGATGGTCCTGCAGAGCCTGGACAGTAAGTGAAACGGCCTGCGTTCCTCTCTATTCCCAGCCTCAGCTAGCATTCCAGCTTTCTTGGGTCTCAACAACGGTACATCAGCAGGACGTGGTCATAGAGAAGATTGTGTCACCCTTACCATCATCAACAAAAAGGCTGGGATGTTAGATCTCAAACCCAGGGCAGATGGCTAAGGTGCCTATTTTATATATCAAAGCAGACCTGGCTGCCAGGTTCTCCTAGCATCCCTCTGTCCCAACTGGTTATGAGGTATGGCCCGCATACCCTGTCCCCTACCCTAAACGTCCAGCCAGGGGCTGGGCTAGCTACCCTTTCCCCAGCTGCCCTTCCCTATACAATCCAGACATTTTGGTTACCCTGCCTTCTTTGCTCTACCCTCTACCCTCCTGGCCTCTTGGTCTGCCTCCCTCTCCTCTCTCCTCGCATGGCCTGCCTGGCTCAGGGTCAGGTTCACTCTGGACTCTCCCAGATGTCTCTGCCTCTGGGTATGCTCTCCCCTTCATCTGCAATAAACCTTCTCCACCATACCCAGGAGCAGCCACGGCCTTTCTGTTTATTCCTGTTTGCACTCCATAGGTACCATGGACAAAAGCTAAACTTTTGTTATATTCAGCCAGTAGAACTTGGGAGTTTATTGGTTACTACAGTGTAACAGAAATCGTCCTGACTGATACACCTGGCTTTGTAATTTGCTCCAGAGGTAGCGGCTACCTCCCCTGGTTCAGGGGTTATAACAAAGTCTGTCTACACTGGGACAAACAAGCAACAGTTCTGGTGAGACCACCCTCTGGGGTCAGGGAGCCAGCACGACTGGGTCCTAAGGAGGGCCCTCTTCAGGGTTGCAGAGTGCTGGGTTCTCTCTGTACATTCATAAGACAGACAGACAGCTCATTCTTTGGCCCCTTCTTAGAGGGCCACTAATTCCATTGGTCAGGGCTCCACCCTCATAGTCAAATTATGTCCAACGCCCGCACTTCCAAGGACCATCACCTGGAGGTTAGAATTCCAACAGATGAGGTTTGTGAGCACTGTGTGACCCCTGATGGGCACAAGCAGGTGGCACTCTCAGACCGGCCAAGACATTCATCTAGATTGCTCTCACCTGCAGGAGCACTGTCCCATCCAGGAGCGTCTGAGGTTAAATTTATCCCCCACTTTGCTGCCACCCTTCTCACACTGAGCACAGGCGGCCAGTTATCTGGTCACTGTTTCACTGGGTCCAGGGCCTTGTTTTGTTTGTTTGTTTAGGTTTTTTGTTTTGTTTTGTTTTGTTGTTTGCTTGCTTGCTTTGGGTTTGTATGGTAACATTTTATGGGACACCGACACCTGGAGTAGTAGTTGTTAGCTAGAAGCACCTGTTTCCACTGGGGTAAGCGTTCAACTGGTGAGCTGTCAACGGTGAGTGCTTGAAGAGGAACCTACCACCTGGCCACCCACAGAGGGACAGGGTACACACATGCTTTTGATGAAGGCAACAAGAGGTTCTCTGTGGTCAGCGACTCAGGTCTAGCCTCTTTCTTGCTGCTTACACAGAGTCCCCAAGGCCCTACTCTGAGACAGTCATTTGCCTCAGCTGATCTACTTCTTGCTAAACTGTTGATATAATGTTCTTGTGAACTGTATACAATTTACCCTTGTTCATTCACATGCTGAATTCTCTACTCCACTAATTTGTTTCAATTGTATTGTGATGCTTATTCTAAGCATAGTCTGTCTCAGGTTTGTGTAAACATGCCACCATTTGTTCTCGGGCGCTGCCAACTAAACAACCAGCCGATACTGAGCAATGGAGAGAATAGGGTGGGACATCCTGGTCCAGAGGGAAGGAGAAAAGCAGTGAGGGGGAGGAAAGGCTGGGAGAGAGATCTGAGAGGAGAGGACCTGGAGACACCAGGAGAGAGGAACTGGACCTAAGAAATGACTAAAAGCAAGTATAATGTGGGAAATCTGAATGGGAAGAAGCTATGTGGGCTTGCAGGTTTAGGATAGAGTAACTATTGCCCAGCATTGTGCCCTAGGTTAATTAAATAAATCCCAATCTCCGTGTGGTGATTTGGGTATACAGCTGGTTTAGGAATAACTACTGTTTAACTAAAAGATAAATCAATAATAAATATTAATAATCATCAACACTAACCTGTTCCAGATCAGCTCTCAGGGCTGGCTGCGCATTGGTGTGACCCACCTTCACTTCCTGCCCCCATCTTTCCCTGAACCCCTCATGAACTCAAGAAAAATTCTTTTTCAGCATGTTCTAATTACTCCCATTCCCCCCCCCCCTTTTTTTTCTTGCTTCTATTTAACAGAAGGCTCAATGACTTGTGATTTGAATGTGAACTGTCCCCTATAGGCTCCTGTGTTTGAACCCTTGCTCCCCAGCAGGTGCCATTGTTTGGGGGAGACTGCAAAAACTTTAGGAGGTGACTCTCACCAGCACAAGTAGGTGTCTAGGGATAGGCCTTGAAGTTGACATTTGCTCCTGGTACTAGTTTGAGCTTTCTGCGTTCTAATCTTTGAGGACATGAGAGGTGGAACCTACAAGCTTCTGCCACCGTGATGGAGCTGCCCCAGCTTCCACATCTCCCCTGCCCTAACGGGGACTGTTCTTTCTAAACTGTGAGCCAGGGTAAACCTCTCCTAAGTTGCCCTGTCAGGTGTTTTGTCACAAGAAGGGGGGAATCCATGAACACAGGGAACAATTAAATTGAAAAAAAAAATACAAACAGATGGCTGCTGATTAAATCAGGAATCAGGAAAGGAAGGAGAGAGAGGGGTGATTTCTAATTTTTGCCACTATGGCAGCATTTACATAATTTTGTCAATATGCCCTTTCAACATGTGTGAGTCTATATGCAGAAAAAGTATCTTGGAGATGGAATTGCTGGGTCAAGAAAATGAAATAACTTTCTAACTGCCCTTTTGCTGACTCCTACTGGTTGTACACTGTCAGCAAGAAATTCTTTTCCTGAAAGTGGTCTGTGTGGGGCTTTAGAAAAGTCGTTGTGAGACTCATGGGGATAACCGGGGGCCAGGAGAGACTGTGTGCTCTAGGTAAGTGGGGCTGGGAACAATCATTCTCTCTGAGGCTTGTATTAGTCACTTTTCTATCGCTGTGATAGAACACTATGACCAAGACCACCTATAGAAGTAACACTATCTGGATTTACAGTTCCAGAGGGGTAAGAGTCCATCATGGTGGGAGGCTTGGCAGCAAGGAGCAGGCTGATGGCAGGAAGAGGAAGCCGAGAGATCGTGTCCCAGTCGAAAGCATGAAGCAGAGAGAGTGAACCGGAAGTCGGGCAAAGTCAAATGCTCTTAAAGCCCATGGCTACTGATGGGCTTCACCAAGCAAAGGTACACCTCCTAAACCTTCTCAAACCGTGACACCAAGCGGGGACCGAGTGTTCAAATGCCTGCGCCTAAAGAGGGTATTCCTCATTCAAACTACCACGGGGGTTGAAGAGGCTTCATTGGTGGGAAGGTTTGCAAATTAGCCTTAATACTCAGGGGTTCATGATGCAGGGGAGCACTGTAGCTGGCTTTTGCCACTTTGTGGGTTCTTCTTTCTTCCACCCTTCTCCACCCCTTTTTCTTCCACTCCTTACCCTAACGCTAGGTAAGAAAGAAAAAAAAGGATAGAGAGGAAAGGAAAAGAGATCCCTGAATAAAGTCAGGGGGTCAGAAAGGAGGTGACATTAGATAATTAGACTACTTGAAGCTGATTAGGGGCATTAAGTTTCTTGGGGAGAGTGTGATATTTGCTGTCAGGATATCTAATTTCTTCTTGTTGTTTCTTCTTTGTTCATGACTTCTTAATAAACTGTGACCAACAACGACCAACAACAACCAACAATGACCATCAACCAACCAACCAACAACGGACCTCAACCAATTTCTTGAGGCCCTAGCATTTATATACCCTCTGAAACATACAACGGCAGAAACTATCTGCAGCTGGCAAAATCACGCCTCTGCTAGAGCCTGAGGCAAATCATAGTCAGCTGCTGTGAAGCAGCCCCACATCCCACACCTGCGATTAAAATGAAACCATGTTCTTATAATATTTCTGTGTTTTAAAGAACCCAAAACTCCAAAATTCTCACTGCAGAGCACTCTGGGAAGTTTAATCTGAAGAGGGAAATCTTAATCTGAGTAAAAGAAAGATACACTGTTCCCAAGGATGGATTCTGCAGAATTACTTCTAAGAGCTAAGGAATTGGGAGTTTCTGGATATTGATGCTAAGGACTGAATAATCCTGATGTAAGAAGCCTATGAGAAAGGATAATATATAACAATAAATGCATCACTAGGAACAGTAATATTAACAGTGTCAGGTTCTAGGTTAAATGTTAAATACATTTAACGTGGGGCTGGAGAGATGTCTTAGCTGTCAAAAAGGCACCCGCCAGCAAGCTTGACAACGCGTGCTTAATGCCAAGAGCTGTGCAGGATTGGCAAAAGCAAGCAATCGAGCTCCCTGGAGGCAGCCCATCATTTTTGCATGGCTATGATGGGTCTAGCCTGGAAGGCATGGACCACAGGGGCCTTGTCCCAGGATGGCTTTTTGCTATCTATTGTCTTTCCGTGCTTGTCATTGTTGTGTCCCTCATGGCATGGCATGAAGAAATCTTCATTGCTTCACCCTGATGTAACTGCTTCACTCTGTCAGGCATATTTTCTGCAGAATCCATATGAGGGTTACTTTCAGGCAATAATGCTGTATAAATGAACTGATGATCTCGTAATTCTGGATGTTGATTTGATGGAATTTCTGATTCAATTTAAGTAATTTGGAAACCCTCCTGTAGTGTAGTGAAAACTGCTAGGAGTTCTGTGAACCTCCATGTGTTAAGCACATGACTTACACCAGGAAGAAAAACAAGACTGAAACAAATTAATGACCAAGGAAACACATTCATTCTAGGTTTAGTCCAGGGATGAGGTCCAGGTGTGCATCAAGATAAGAAAAGCCACATGAATATAAAAATATAATGGATATCTATACAAGACGAGACATATGACCTGTTTCTTGGTGAAAACCTTGACATAAAAAACTATCCTTTGAACTCACACTAAGCATATAGAACAAGAAAAAGATAAAACTTCTACTTTGAACTCATAATGAGCTTCTAGATAAAATCACAGCTTAATACTTGTAAAGAGCAAAACTATCTAAGTAGGTTTGAATGCTGATGAAAGAATGTAATAGGTAATCCTTTGTAATTCCCTTTTTTAATAGCACTATATCTATTTTTGAATAAGGAAATTTTTTCATACATAAAGTATAAAACCCAGGACAGAAATAAACATGTGTCAAAGCCCCCTGCTTCTTCCAAAAATGTGTCTGTCAGATTATCTGTATGTTCTTATGCATGTATGTATGTGTACATAGTATGTATGTATGTGTATGTGGGAAATTGTGGTGCCTGTTAGAACTTGTTTGTTGGAGCTCTTCTGCTTCATTCATTGAGTGTTTCTGTGAATCTGATTCTTTCCTCCTTCTCTTTTGTTTCTCGCTGGCCCCCAAAGAGTTAAAAGAGTTCAGAGTTTCTTGCTGGTCCACAGAGAGCACCAGCCCCAGATAATTAAGTTTTATACCCTCAGAATAAGTCTGCTGAGTGACCTTTCACTGGCTCTATGCACACCTTAACAGTTTTGCCCCTGACCATGTCGAAGCTGGTTTTTGACATTTGTGGTACCTGGAACAGGGACCTGAGGAAGGCAGGCTTTCTCTTTCTAAGGTGTAGATAGAAGTTGCTGCAGAAACTTTGGCTAGTGACTGACAATCAAGGAGAAATAAGTAATCTAAGTTGGAGCTCTGTGTGTTTCCCTCACCATGGGGTAAGGTAAATCTAAGGACAAAAGCTATATCTTAAAAAAAACTACATTCTTTCTTACGCATACTGCTATTGAAGTATTATTAAAATATTAATATATACTTATATGTCATATTCTTATATAATATACTATCAGTTGAATATAAAATATCAATATTAAATATATACATTAAAATCCTATCATTAACATATCAGTTACTGTATTATATAATTACATATTATTATATATTATTTAATGGTAACATTATTAATGATATTGTACTATATTATATAATTATATATTATTATAGAATTGTATGCTACCTGATAATGGATTATTACATAACATGTTAGTAAACATATACTTAAGAAATAAAGAATTCAGATTAGCACTGGCTAGCTGACTGATTTCTTTCAGCTTATCCAGTCAGCTCCTGGTTCCTAGACAGGAAAACTTTACATGTAAAAACACGGGAGATAACAGGAACAGAGAATAGAGGAAAAGACAACCCTAGGTCGTTTGCTTTGGGGAATGTGCTTAAGCAGCATTAACAGTAGAAAGAAAACTCAGTTTGATCCTTTGGATGTGTGTGTTGGAAGTACTTTGGTGGCTACGTGTGCCACAAAGCATATGTAATTTCCTTCCTCCGTCAAGCAATCTGTGTAATTTAGAAGTTAAATAAACATTATGCATGCTTTAAAAAACTTAGTCTTCTAGCAATGCTGCATAAGACATTGTAATTTGCAGTTTTCAGATGAAATTGCTGAGGATCTAAGATGACCAGTATTCTAGAAAGACATGTGACCTCACACCCTGCCCTCTCACAAGCTGGGATGAGTGAGTTACCAGTTCCCTCCAATCCCACAACTGTCTCGAGGCATCGCTGGAGTGCAAGTGATGTCAGGTGAGATGTGGAGTCTGAAGTGATTCATTCAGAGCAAGAAAAATAATTTTGGGCATGGGGAAAATGTGTTAAATGATGTAACAAGGTGGTAAAAAATTCTATGTGTACAATTATCAAATGTAATGATCACAGCTATGTGAAAATAGACATATCTGTGGGAGCCCTGTCTACCCAACCAGAACATTCTAGGGCAGCTCTGTGGTTAGTGACTGTGGTTAATGACAGTCTTTTTTTCCCCTCCAAAACATAATTTTTATTGATTATTTGGGAATTTCAAATAATACACCCCAATCACATTTACCTCCCAGTCTTTCCAGGTCCACCCCCTCACCCTTGTGACCTCCCTCCCTTCAAAACAGAAGATGAAAAGAAGGAAGAGGCGGAGGAAGAAGAAGAAAAAGAAGAAATATACACAAACTCCCATGTTTTGTTGCCATATACTCACTGGAGCATGGTCAAACTCCCAGCGGTCAGCCCTTTCAAGAAAACTGAGGCCTTCTCCACCCTCACCCCCACCAGAAGCATCAGATCCGATCAGTTCTTTAAGAGTCCTCTTCAATGGCTTCCCATCTAGACTGTTTTGTGTGGGGGAGGGGCAGTGGTCACAGAAGTAGTCCATGCCTCTCATTTTCAACCTTGAGTCTGTAGTCATTGATACCGCTGCAAAAAGAGCTCCACTGCCCTTTACAGTCAACGAGAGCGTGGATCATGGACTTCCACATTGTTTCTAGTAACAGCATGAAAGTACAGACCACAGACACCCTTATGGCCCTCAGTGGCAACATAGGCCACTGCCCTCAACATGGCCTCCCGCTGATGACACTCTTATAATAGATGCTGTGCTCTGAGTTTTGGAGGCTTGGGGACATATGACTACTTAAAGCCAAAGGATATGCTGCAGACACCTAAGCAGGTAGCGTTTTTTTTTTTTTTTAATATAAAACTTGGGAAAACTAAAGGGTGCTACAAATCTAGGGGGTTAAGGAGCAGACATTTGGAGGGGCTATCACACTGTTACTAATTACTGTAAGTTGTTGCTGATGCCTGGCCTGGTCATCAAAAGGCTTCTGCAAGCACTGGCTTTTGATGGTGAATGGACCAACTCCGTTAGAAGTCATGCTCCTTCCACCCAGCAGTATAAGCAAAAAGAGTCAGGGAAAGGCCTTATATTCACTTCCAATAGTGAGCAGCAATGATAGGGTTATCCTGTTAGATTTTTCAAAAACCTACTTTATTTTGAGTTCTTAAATACCTCTACTCCTTTCCAACTTCCCTGCCCCTAGTGAGGAGAGAAAGGGAGAGAAGGTTATTAGGGACAAGGGGCACAGACCTGTCTAGCTACTTCCTGATGGTTTGGGTCGTTGGGCTCTTTAGGGCAATATCAATCTCAATTATCCAGATTCCAGGAGTCCAGTCAAACAGCCAACAGCAAATGGTAGCAGCAACCTGGAAACGATCTGTGTAGTCTTTCTCTCTAGGAGCATCTTGAAGTGAAACAAAGCCAAGTGATGTCAAGCCATGCAAAGTAGCAAAGTGTATCGAAGTGATGCAAAGAGACATTTCTCTGCCTCTGGGCTCTTATTTATATGTTCTCAGAATCCAAACAAGGATGTTTTCCAGCTGACAAAAACCATTCCCCTTGTGTGAGGTAGTTTCCAGCTGGAAAAGATCAGGTGCCTTTCAGGAGTCTGTTTTCATGGGTGGATAAAGCATTTCCACATCCCACACTTGGGAATGAAACAAAAACACATTCTCATAACACAACTGAGTTTTTAAAGAAACCAAGTCTTCCACTACATTGACTCCATCAGTTGTCTGAAGTGGGTTATTTGGAATTGTTTTTATTTGATGATTCTTATTATCCTGCATTCATGTTAGTTCTTCCAGCTTGTCATTTCACCCACTGATTGTTGGCCCATCCATCCATCCCTTCTTTCAGTATTTACCAGTCTCCTGTTATGTCCTAAGTTCTGTGCTAGCACTGAGCAATCCTCAGGTTCTTGCCTGTGATGGCCTCACTGGTACATCTGGTGATCTCAGGTGCGCACTGGAACATGTGATATCCAGTTGATTTGTCAAATCCTTTCAGAGAGTTTGTGCCTGAGCCTCCATTTCACCCAGGGCACAGTGCTTTCCTAAGCAGAAGAGAAAGTCATCTTGTCCTGCTTCTAGTGAGCTCATGGACCAGTGGAGGAGATACAGACAGGTCAATCATTACAGATAACCATTAGTTATAAGAGGGGATTTTCAGTAAGGGGACTAGCTAGTGATTCAGCAGCTATGGGTGTTGGAGGTTGGATCTGTGTTACTGGCCTTCAGGATCTGGTTACACCTATTTTTATATGCCTAAAACATACTTGATTGATTGATTGATTGATTGATTGATTAAAGGGCCTATACTTGGGCAGGGCAGAATGGGGTAGATGTGGCTAAAGTTTCTGGGCTTTGGGGTTTAAGAGAGAATCAACAGGAAACAGATGGAAGGGAAGAGAGGAGGAAAGAGGACACCACGATGGGTTAGTGTGGAGAAAAATCCATGTGGGCTGAGAACAAGGTCTCCAAAAATGGTGTGAAAAGGCGCAGATGAAGAATACAAGCAAGTACCATGGTATTATGGATGGAAAGTAGTCTAGATGAGGAGGATTAAAGTGGATGGTGTTGGATGGGGTCTGGGATGGTGAGGCTATTAAGCCAGCATATGTGAAATGTCTGCCCGGCCGAAGGCAAATAAGGCAAGTATAAAATCTAACAGGTGTCTGTGTCTTATTATTTGTGATAACGAGTTAAATTGCACCACCGTGATAATCTTAGGGTTAATAATAATATATAGCACAACAGTTTTTGTTGGTTTTTTTTTTTTTTTTTACAACAACATCTGTGTGCAGAGTTCAAGCAGGAAGGGGCTAAGATGAGGCTGGAGAGATAAAGAGGCCTTTGGTCACCATGCTAGGCAGGGAGCTAGAAACCGGTCTGTCTGGCCAGTGATAACTGCAGCGCTTACCAGCCCTACCCACTCCCAGCCCTGAATATGTCAAATTCCTGGGACTTGTGAGTGCCTATAAGGCCAGATCGTAAAATACCACTAGTTGTATTTTCTGCCATTTTATCCATGTATTTAGTACTTTAAGCTTTAAAAGGCAAATCACAGAGGCTGGGGAGATGGCTCCGTGGCTAAGAACACTGGTGCTCTTCCAGGAACCCAGGTTTGATTCCTCGAACCTACATGACGGCTCACAACTGTCTGTTACTCCTGTTCCGGGAGACTCAGTGTCTTCTTCTGACCTCTGTAGGCATCAAACATGCATGTGAGCAAAACACTCATACATATAACAAAATAATAATAATAATAATACGAAGAAGAAGAAGAAGAAGAAGAAGAAGAAGAAGAAGAAGAAGAAGAAGAAGAAGAAGAAGAAGAGCCGGGCAGTGGTGGTGCCTGCCTTTAATCCCAGCACTCAGGGAGGCAGAGGCAGGAGGATCTCTGAATTCAAGGCCAGCCTCTTCTATAGAGTGAGTTCCAGGACAACTAAGCTACACAGAGAAACCCTGTCTCAAAAAAACAAAAAAATAAAACAAAACCAAGAAAGCAGGTCATAGGGTTGCCTCTGAAAATTTAACCGATTTTCCTAGTTTGGAAAATGGTCTTTAAAGTCGTTTGGGGGTGTTTTGCCACAAACTTGGCTGAAGTCTGTGTTTTCGTTCCTCAGTGGGGGTGTAGAGGACATCAAAAAACAGTAGCCAGTATCCATAACGGGTTAGGGGTTACGCCAACAAATTTTGGTATAGGGTTCCTAGCCAGCTTAGACCATGGAGAATGGCCGCATGAGAAGCCATATATAGCTTTGTTCCCCCCTCCTCCCCACATCTGCCCAGTGACCTGGGTCTGCAAGGCCTGAGGTTCTAGATCAAGGTCAAAGCAGCAAAATTCTTTGGCAAGCAGAAAGCAACACCCCCGAGGCAGGGAAAGCTTCAGCTGGAAGCTGGGACCACTCAGCAGGAAAAGCAAAGTAGCATGACATGCTTCCTGGTGATCAGAGCTTAAGATTCATAACTTTTATTTTAATTTTATGTATTTATTATTTATACAGTGTTCTGCCTGCAGGCCAGAAGAGGCCATCAAATCTCACTATGGTTGTGAACCACCACATGGTTGCTGGGAATTGAACTCAGGGCCTCTGGGAGAGCAGCCAGTGCTCTTAACCTCTAAGCCATCTCTCTAGCCCCCCAAAGATTCACAATTCTTGATTTTC
The DNA here is from genome assembly GCF_030254825.1 of Meriones unguiculatus. Classification (NCBI taxonomy): domain Eukaryota; kingdom Metazoa; phylum Chordata; class Mammalia; order Rodentia; family Muridae; genus Meriones; species Meriones unguiculatus. Next base: position 77,640,470 of record NC_083356.1, read on the forward strand.
ATTTAAAAATTAAAAAAAGGATTATATCAGCACTGAAGATTTAAAAGCATTCTTCCAAATTAAAGGAAGGTATTAGGTCAGATTGTCCAGAGGGACTTCCAGAAAGGTTAGCAACTGGAAGGTCAGTTTTAGCGGGTCTTGGGAGACAGCAGGTGTTTGTCTGTCCTTGGGGCAGGAAGCTAGCTCTTGGTTAGTGGTGCACAGCCAGGAGCCGGGGAATGTGCCCTCGGTGCCATGGAGACAGGTGTGAACTCTCTCGAGTCCTTCCTTCCAGAGTCTAAGCTTGCAGATAAGGTTGGCAGGGAGGGTCTCAGAGAAGTGAGAGTCTTGTCCCAGGGAACCTGAAAGGAAAAGGCAGGACAGCTGGCTCAGCAAGGTTATTTGGACTCCAGCAAAATGTTGTTTTCTGATGAACCGTGCTGAGGGAGGGAAGGGAAGAGAAGAAAATCAGGGAGGAGAAGCAAACGGACGAAAAAAAAATAAATAAATAATAAATAAAAAGAGAAAAATAGAAGAAGAAAGCCATTAGGAATGAGGGAAGAGGAGGTGGGAGATCAGAGTTTGTCTTTTTTAACGGTGTCTGTCTGTGTAGCTCAGGCTGGCCTTAAATGAGTAAGCATCCTGCCTCAGCTTCCCTAATTGTATGAGGTTATCTCATTTATGTGGCTGTTTATTTGGGTGCATGTATGTGTTGGGGGGGTGCCTGTCCACATGTGTGTGTATAGAAACCAGAAGTCACCCTAATCACTCTCAACACACACACACACACACATGCAAACACTGTTATTTGTTTGTTGTTTGTTTGTTTGAGACAGGGTCTCACTACTGTTACAATGGCTGTCCTGGAACTTGCTATATAGTTTTTCTGGTTTTTAACTCACAGAAATCTGCCTGCCTTTGCCTCCGGAGTGCTGAAATTAAAGGTGTGTATCACCAGGTCTGGCTTCACCTTATTTTTTAATGCAGGGTCTCTCTCTAAATCTGAGGCTTACCTTTCGGCCCACGGAGCCCAGGAAGGATCCTCTTGTCCCCTCCCCAGCCCTGAAGTTACCAGCACACGTATGCTGGCATGAAGCTGAGGGCCTCACACTGCGAGCTCATTACCAGCTATCTTCAGCCTAAGACCGTCATTGACTAAAGCCTCAACCCCATCAGCTGCTCTATTGGTTTGTTTTTTTGTTTTGTTTTGTTTTTTTCAAAGTTTTTATTTTTTTTCAAATCCCAAAGAAGGTAATAATGTATTGCCAGCCTGGCTGTGTTTCAGTGCTTAAGACGCCATATCTGAAAAGCCCATTGTTCTGTATGCTGTGAATCTAAGTCAGTCAGTGGTACAGTCCTGGACGCAAAGCACCCCTCCTCCCACTGGTGACCTGCACGGACAGCCTAATGCCGTCTGGTATGCAGCACCCGAAGAGTAGGGCTGGCCTTTCACAAACAGCTGGCCTGATTCATCTAGAACAAAGGCAGCTCTTCCTGCTAAATCCCCCGCAGGCATGAGCTGTGGGGCCAGCAGGGACCCTGTGCCCACCACGAGAGTCTCCCCCACCCCTCTCTGTCTCTCTCACCCTCTCTCTGTTTTAGTCACTTCTCTATGGACATGACAAAACCCCAGGACCAAGGAAACTTACAGAGGGAAGAGTTTATTTGGTTTTCAGAGGGAGAGTATATATGTTTGGCAGACTGAGACCCACCAAAAGTCCTCTGCTGGTGTTCTAGGTTCCTTCCTGCCTTCAATGACTCTGTCCATGGCCCTGTCCTTACGAATAGCCGATCTGACATCTATTTTCCATGTGTGCATGTTCCATACCCCGTATAAAGCCCACTACCACAACCGGATCCATTTTGCACTCCCCGCCATCCCTAATCAATCTCTCGTGTGAGGTCTCTTCTGTGGCGACCCTCTGTGATCTATTCATTCGTGGTATTCCTTGGCTCAGGAGTGCCAAGATACTTTTTCACCACAAAAACCTTTTCGATATGACCGTCATGGTGAGAACCACAGTAGGAGGCAGGCCGGCATGATGCTGGAGAGAGAGTGGGGGAAAAACCCCCAAAGGAATTAATTGTTCTCAGTCGTTGTCTGAGTGGACAAGGAGGGGCTTAACATTGCGCTGTAACACTAGGTGAGATAATTCTTTTTTAAAATATTTGTTTTATATTAAATTATGTGTACAAGAAGGCAGGTGCCTGCAGAGGACAGAAGGCAATGGACTTAGAGGCTGCTGTGAGCCGCTCACGGTGCATGCTGGGAACAGAACAGGGCTCTCTTCAAGAGCAGCAAGTGTTCCTAGCCTCTGAGGTTTCTTTCCAGCCCCTTGAGGAAATAATTCTTGCTACTGTATAGCAGACACAGAAAGGACCTTGATCCTGAACTGCCTTTCGCTTTGGCCGAAGAAAGGATTCCCGCTAGAGACAGATCTGGGTTCAAATCCCCTTCTGTGGCTCCCCTAGCTCAGCAATTCAGCAGCGGCAGGCTCAGCAGAATGAAAGAATATTATGGCACTTTGCGTCTTTCCTTGACGATGTGCCTTGAAAGGCCAGGAGGTTGGGAAATCCTGGCTGCGGGGGGGGGGGGGGGGAGGAGGGGGGGGACAGGGCCTGGCTGGATGCAGGCAGTGGTGTGCTGGTGTTTAAAGGGAGACTCAGGGACACAAGGGCTGGAAGCCCTGACCTAAGGCTCTTTCTGATTCCTGTAGAGACAGCCACCTCGGCTGATTTCTGACTATCATTCCCTGCATGATATCAGTGAAGGCAGAGTTGGAAAGAGACATGGGAACTAGTTAGTCTAATAATTAGTGCCCAGTTACATGTGGCATTTCTGCCATATGGGGGAAATACTGGAAATGACCTTGGAAGTCTAGTCAGTAGTGAGCTATAGTAAATTTGGGAGTCCTGCTTTCAGAATGAATTAACGGTGTAGTTTGTTTAATAATAGGTTCATATGAGTTATTATTCATATAAATTGTGTTTAAATTGGCTTTAAAACATTCTGAGAGGTTTACTAATCAATGCTTGTAAGCTGGTGTGAGCTGGCTGCAGCCATCCCTGAAGGGAAGCGGACTCCTCCCTCCAGCTCCGCTTCTATCCTCTACACATCTGAGCCTTCGCAAAAAAAAAAAAAAAAAAAAAAACGGGTCTCCTTTCTCACATCCATCCTTGTCTTGTGCCTCCATCCTTCCAAAGATGCCTCCGACTTCTGCCTGGTAAAGCTGTCTTTCTCTATCAGAATTCCATCATTTTTTAATTAATGAGGAATTTCTTTCTTGAGACAGCAGCTCCTGTAGCCCAGGCTGGCTGGAGACTTGCTGTCTAGTCAAGAATGGCTTTGAACATCGGATCCTCATGCTTCTACCTCCGAAGTGCCAGGATTACAGTCAGGTAGCACCATGCCTGCTTTGTGAAGTACTGAGGATGAACCCAGGGCCTTGTACCTGTGAGGGAAGCATTTTACGAGCTAAGCTTCAGCCCCTGGAACGGCATCCCTGCAACCACAGATGAGGGTAGGAGAAGTCAGGTTTCTGTGGCTCGAACCTGCTATACTGGATAGAGTATGTTACAAACATGGAAGATAATGCAAATATGGGTTCCTAGTGAGAGCAATGTCTGTGGGTAAAACGAGGCAATCTTGAGAAGGAAGCAGGCACTTCGGATTGTCTACTGCATGACCTATGTGTGACTCATCTCTCACATCCTCATGCTGAGCACGGAAAGGTCTTCTGTCAGGAGAATATGTCGAGATTCATTCTGTCATCTGCAGGTGAAGATCCAGGTCAAACATACCTGACTGAGGCTGAGCTTCAGGGAGAGGATAGCACCTGTGCTGGCTAGTGTCATGTCAGCTTGACACGAGCTGGAGTGGTTGGAAAGGAGGGAACCTCAACTCAGAAAAACGTCCCCATAAGATCCAGCAGTAATTTTTTTAAATAGTGATTGATGGGGGAGGGCCCAGCCCATTAGGGGTGGGGCCACACCCAAGGGGGTGGTCCTGGGTTCTATAAGAAAGCTGAGCAAGCCAGGGGGAAGCCAGCCAGTGAGTAGCGCCCTACCGTGACTTCTGCATCAGCTCCTGCCTCCAGGCGCCTGCCCTAAGTTCCTGTCCTGACTTCCTTCAGTGACGAACAGTGCTGTGGGAGTGTAAGCCGAATAAACCCTTTCCTCCCCAGCTTGCTTTTCGGTCTTGGTATTTTGTCGTAGCAAACAGAAACCCTGCCATCTTCAGATATGGCGCTGAAGGGACTTCCAGACCCCTGCAGAGCAGACTTGACCTGAAAGGGCAGGTTAGGATAGCCCCTGGGCGTCTGTAAACACTAGGAAGCGGAGGGACCAGAAACCTGCTTGCCTCCCCTCTTCAAGCATCCCTAATCATCCCAGCTTTATCCTTATAATTAGTTTTAGTAATTTCAGATGACAGCTCGCGCTGCTGCAGCCACTCAGTGGAATGAGCAGTGTTTCAGCAACAAGTCCCTTCTCCCTCTGAGCCTCAGACCATCTTCTCTAACAGGAGGGCTTGAGCAAAGGTTCTCTAGGGTGTCTTCTCTGCCAACACGGTACTTTTCAGCTTGGGGGAGAGACACAGATGTAAGGTTCCTCCCCCCTCTGTCTGGAAGGCGCTGCTGGGTTTGGAAATGATGTGTTAGGTAATTCAGTACACGTAGGCCCAGGCTCGGAGTCAGAGCGGAGAGCGGGGCAGCTGGAGCTTTTGCCTTCAGCCCACTGGGAGGGCCACACGCAGCCTCTGCAAGGACCAGAGTAACCGAGATGGCTGTGAGGTTCCCTTCATGTGGGCACGCTAGATTTCTAGAGAAAGTGGAACTGTGTAGGGCTTGTCACGCCAGGAAGAATGGCACAGTGTGACATAGGACATTGAACAAAGGAGCCAGGGCCAAGCCTCGTCCATAGAAGACCAAGCCCAGATAACTACTCAACCCTTTCTGTGGCTTGGTCATCTCATCTGAAAAGCGTGCATCAAAATGCCTACCTCGGGAGAGAGGAAAGGGAGGATAAAAGCTGGAACTCGGGAAGCACTTGTGTGTGCTAAGAGGAGTAGGCGGAGGCGTGTGCGTGTGTGCGTGTGTGTGTGTGTGTGTGTGTGTGTGTGTGTGGTGTGTAAGAACCAGGCAGGATTCCCCAGGCCTTGCAGCTTTCCTGGCTACTTCTCAGTGAAAGACCAAACTAGGACGCTGATTCCGAGGTCTTGCTTTCTCTGCTACTGAAACACCAACCTTGGCACCTAGTAATCATGGGAATCCCGGTACATTTCAGTCGCTGGCGAACAGGAGTTACTGTCAGCACTCAGCCTGGAGCGGGCGTCTGTCTTTTGGGGTAGTCCCTCGTGTGGTATGTGGATTTGCCTTGGCACCGTGAACCTCGGTTTCTGAGCGATCCACCGTGTTTGCCGTCGCGCTGAGCGTTTTCCCTCTCATTTGGCAGTGACTGCCCTCAGGGTGAGAGGTTTGACGCTCATTGCCTTAAGGCCTCGGGGCTGGACGCGTCAGGAGTTCCAGTCCGGGCCTCCCGGGTCTCACACCTAGCTACGCGTTTAGGAGGGGTTGCCTGGGCATTTCCGCTTCTGGGTGACTTTGGAAGAGATTCTCCTTCATGCTCTCCAGGAGGGCGAGCTGCCGTCCGACTGCACCCCGGGCATCTTCTGTCGGGGAGCTACTTCGCAGTCGGAGGGCTTTTCGCTTGAAGGCCCTCCCGGAGCTGCTTTAGCTCTGCGCCGAAGGCTACCCACGCCCAGGGCCGTCTTCCGTCCCCAGCCTCGCCCTGGTGACACCTCCCCACCACCTTAGGCCCCTCCAGATCGCCCTCCACGGCCCGAGCCTCAGTTTCCTCCTCCGGACCGCAGAGAGCTTGAAGGACACCTCCCCTAGGGACAGAGGGAGCGGTGGCGCCCTGGACGGTGCCACCCCCGGAGCCGGAGTCCACACCCCGGCAGCCGCGCTCCTCCCCGCAGCCCGCCCCGCCTCCAGGGCGGCCCCGGTGCGCGCCCTGCCCACCCGGCCGCCGGCGCCGCGCACCCCGCCCCAGCGCCAGGAGCCAGCTGAGCGCACAGCTGGACCGAGCCGCCGCTGCCGCCCGCGCCCTCGCAGCAGGTAGGGAGGCGGCCGCCGGGGGCCCGGCCTTCCGGGGTCGCGGGCTGAGCGGGGTTTTCTTTCCCTCCTGCGCCCATCGCGAGGTCGCGGGAGCCTGGAGCTCGGCCCGCGCGCGGGCGTTGGGGGGAGAAGGACGTGCTCGCTCGCTTTGCCTCTCTTCCAGGGGACCTGGGGGTGTGGCTGGGGGCCACTAGGCCTAGATCCGCTGTGCTGCAGGCTCCGGACCCCACTTCGACCCCTCCCCGCGAGTGCGGGGCACTGGGCCTGAGTCATCATTGCCTTGGGGGGTGTCTGAGTGTCTGACCCCACATACAAGTGACTGCCCACGCACGATTTGAACAGTGGCTGAGCTAGGAGTGCGCGCATCCGGCTGTCACTCCTGAGCGGTACCTTCCTCCTTGGGGCGCAGAACTGTTAGAAAGTTCTTCCTTGGGTGTGCCTGACCTCTCCCTGACTGTTACCTGCAGGCACTAGCTCTTTCATTCCCGCCCTGCAGTGCTGTGTTCCCTTCCGGACTGGAGAAAAAGCTTCTGACTGACCTCGGACCCCTTCCTGAGTGATTGGAACCTCGCCTCAGGGCCTCCATCACTTTTCAGGTCCGCCCCCACCCAACTTTACCGCAGCAACTTCCCCATGGTGGGGGACTCTTTGGCTGGATGGGCCTGTGGTGGAAGGATGTGGGCTAGCGCGGGATAGGACTGTCGGTTCTCCTCAGCCTGGACACCCACCCTTTCGTCCATCCTTACACTCTTCACAGAGTGTAAGAATCTTTTCAAAGACCCAGGAGTCCCTCCTCGAGGCCCCGTGGGTAGCCTTTGTGGAAGGGGTTAGCTTCTGGCTTTGTTTGGCCTCGGGGGCTTCTTAACCTGCCTGTCTTGTTCCTAGGGACCACATTTCTGACCTCGCTCTGTGGATTTGCACCCCATCTCTGAGTGTAACCCCCAGGCCCGAGTCCCACAGCGAGGCAGGGCCCGGGACCCCAGCTCTGTGGGCCTTGAGACTCTCTGGTATTCCGTGCAGTGCAGGCCACAGGCCCCACCCCGTCCCACACTGTTGAGGACGGGGCTGGTATGTCTTGGGGGACTTTAAAGGAAGGAGGCAGAAGGATGCTAAAAGGGGACTCTGGGCTTCCAGCTTCTTCCAGACTCTTTTCCTTTCTTGGGCCTCCCTATTTATAAATGCCAGGGGAATCATCAACAGCCAAGGGAGCTTGGTTTGGCTCTTGTGTAAATTACACAGCGACAAAGGTTTCTGTGTGAACCAGGGGAGGAATTTACTCCAGAATTTTCCATAGTCTTTTTATTAGGAACTCACACAGCCCAGGGAAGCGGGCGGGCTCGCTGGTCAATCTGTTTCCTTCCCTCCTACCCTGCTGTGGCCGTTTATGCTCCCGGTCCTGACTACAGAGGAGCCCAGGAGCTCCAAGGAGAGTGCTCTATACTCCATCTTGACATATCTAGACCATACCAGTTACTTCAGCCTTGAAAGAGGGGGTGACTGATTGTATCCGGGTGAGCCAGGCCTTGGAAATGAGTAATAGTTTGCCAGAAGAGGGCCGGAGACAGAGCTATTCTGACACGCGGGGAAGTTTGTGCAAAGGCTGAGCGTTTCTGAGCACGCCACATGGCTAGAAGGGAGGTGGAGGGCGAGTAAATGAAGACAGAACTGTGAGAACTAAGGCCTTCCACTTTACCTCCCAGGTAAACTAAGGTGGTAAAATGCAGGGAGAGGTTTGTGACCAGTGCAGTGACCAAGCCCTCTCACTGACCCGGTGACTGATGTGGGGGTGCACGAGGGGGGGGGAACAGTGGTAGTGAAGGCAGGAAGGCCCTGAGGGGGTGGTCTCATGGTCAGCAGGCAGATCCAACCCAGAGCAATGCCTGCTGGGATGATCAATGAGATCCAGGAAACTCGGCTTCTGGTCACGGAAGCTGTAACCTTTATCTGAAAACAGGTGGGATGCAGCTTCTGGGAAGATGCTGTTATCGTCAGTGTCTCAGTGCCGCTGTTGTTCTTCTTAAAAAATAGTTAAAAGAAAAAAAGACCACTGCTATAGGTTCAAGACGAGGGACGGCCACACAGGCTCCTTTGTCTTGACTGCCCCACTGTGAACAGTGGTCTGTGCAAGGAGACGGGCTGTCACAGCGAGATCGGGGCATGGGAGGGGGGGACTCGGTGTTTCCTCGTCATCTGGAGCCAGCGGGCCCTCCTTCCAGGCCCATGTGGGCTGTTTGGTCCTTAGATGACACGCTGCCTGGCCACAGAGGTGGTATCCTTCTGGCCTGCAGTGCTTTGCGGAGACACTGATCTTTGGTTTTCTTCAAGGAAACTCTTGTGGTCCGCGCCCACAGCGGCTGAGTATTTGCTGACCAGAGATGATAGGTTAGGGGGAGAGAGAATGTAAGCATAATTACAAGTGCTAGCTTAGGCGTGGGGCTGCGTTCTTTGTTCTTTTTTTTTTTTTTATGTCTGTATGTGGTGTGTGGGTGTGTGTGTGTGCATACGTGCGTGCGTGCGTGCGTGTGTGTGTGTGTGTGTGTGTGTACACGTGTGCATCCATAAGGCACATTTGCAGAGGCCAGAGGTCAAATTCAGGTATCTTCTGCCCCCTTCGCTTTACTTTTATTGGGGTTGTGTTATTGTCACTGTGCGATGTCTGTGTGGGTGGGCGTGCTGGGCACACGTGTGCAGGCCTGAGGACAGCTTTGTGGAGTCCTCTCCGCTTCCACCTTTGCGTGGATCCTGGAGACCACCGGGGTGTGCAGGAAGCGCTCCTCCTGCCTGGCCCTCTGCCGGCCCCTCTGCTTTATCTCCCGAGAAAGAGCCTCTCAGGTCAGCCAGGCTGCCTGGCCAGTGAGCCTCAGGGGCTCGCGGGTCTCCTATCCCTCCACCCTCAGCGCTGGGCGTGCAGATAGACCCCTGTGCCCCCACCCCACCTTTACACATGTGCAGGGGACTTGGTATGCACAGCTCAGGAAGACTGGCGGGGCCTCAGGGCCGTCCATCAATGGGTCCCCAGAGCGTGTGTCCGTCTGCCGTCTATTTCAGGAAATTCCTGCTCCTGGATGCGGGCAAAAGGTCTCTTGTTAGCTGGGCGCCCTTTCTGCCATTTGACAGACTCTTAGACAACCCCAAAATCTGGGGGAAATGAGTGCCCCTGGTACCACCCCCCCCCCCAAGAAAATGTGGGCTGAAGCAGAGAAGCGGGTCCCAGGAGTGGTGCGTGGTGGCGGCGGCGGCGGGGAGGGGCCAACAATGTTTAGGCAGCTGAGGGACGCGCAGTAAAAATATCTCCTTCCTTTTCAGCTGCATGAGCGTGTGTCATGTTTCAGCCCGCTGCGGTTTGCGAAGTCGGAGACCACAGGCCGGCTTAGTTCCCGCCGCCTCTTGCTCCCCCTCCCCCTCTTCTTGAGCTGTGTCTGCCTGCTCCTGCCCCGCCTGGGACCGCAGGGGCAATTGCAGGGTAGAGGAGAGCGGAGCCGCGGGGGTGGTGGGCGGAGCTGGGCCGCCGGGGTTGGGGGTCCGGTCTGTGCTCAAAGGGTGAGGCTGGGCTCCTGGCGCTTTTCTCATGGGCTCCCGTGGACGCCTCAGGAGAGGCAGCACAGGGCGTGCCAGGCGTGCCCGGCTCCCAGGCCCGCTGGGCCAGGGTGCGCTGCCCTCAGCGTGCCAGCCTGGCACCCGCAGGCGGAGGAACGCGGGGGAGCCCGATGCGGTCAGAGGCGGGAGCCCTGTGGCCGGTCTGGAGCCTGAGTGGAACCCGTTGCCCTGTCTTGCACAGGGGAAGTTGGGAGTGAGGTCGCGCTCAGGCCCAGTTCCCCGACCTCCCGGCTGCTGTGCGCTCACCTTCAGTTTGCATTGTTGCGTTCGCTTGTAAAATAGCCTTAGGACGCCTTGACTCTTTTACAGATAAGCAAAGGGAGGCTCATGCTGGGGAGTGAAATGACTTAAACCTTATCCCAACCCCGGTGCTGCCCTTAGGTAGCCCACTCTGCAGATGGGGAAACTGAGGCCCGCAACACTGAATCCCCTTGCCCAGACACCCCTTCCCCGCTCTTTCACCCTGCAGTTGGTCATCAGCTTCATAAGCTGCCTCGGCACCTCTCGCGCGCTCCGGGCTTCATTTAAGCCACGAGAACTGGGTCTCGCTATGTAGCCCTGGCTAGCCTAGAACTCACTGTGTAAACCAGGCTGGCCCAGAACTTACAGCGATCTGCCTGCCTCTGCTCCCGAGGGCTGGTATTAAAAACGTGCCTCAGCTTTGAGGTTCGTTTTATTTTTATTTGTTATTGTTATTGGTATTACTATTATTATTATCGTTTCCGGTTATAAAGTCTCCCTGAAAATGGCTTTTCCAAGAGGAATCCAGAAAGGATCTGCGCCATGGAGCCTGGTGGGGAGCTCCGACAGGCGGCCAGGCCAATGGGAGCCGACCCCTTTAGTTTGCTAAGTTGGTTAAGCCAAGGGTGTCCTGTTACCCTCCAACCTCAACAGACCTGTCATTTGGGGCAAGTACTTATCAAGCGAAGGATACATATTTCACATAAGTCAGCCTGCAGGGAGGGGTCCTTGACTTCTCTGCTGCAGAGACTGGGCTGGGCTCAGTAAATACCAGTTAAATTTGCAGTGGCTTAGTGGCATGGGTGGCAGCTCTGCTTTGTCTCTTTATGGACCTTTCTTCCTCATGGTATCAAGAGCTTGTAATAGAAATATTGGAAAATAAAATTTATTTTTATTTTTAAATTTATTTACTTGTTTATATTTTTACGTGCATTGGTAGTGTTGCTTTGTTGGTTTTTTTGGTTTTTTTGTTGTTGTTGTTGTTATTGTTTGGGGGGGTTGGATTTTTTTTTTCAACACAACACAGGGTTTCTCTGTGTAACTTTGGCTGTCCTGGACTCGCTTTGTAGAGCAGTTTGGCCTCGAACTCACATCGATCCTCCTGTTTCTGCGTCCCTGAGTTTTGGGATTAAAGGCGTGCTCCGCCATACCCGGCTAGTGTGCCTGGCATTTGCTTGCCTGTGTATCTGTGGGAGGGTGTTGGAACTCCTGGGGCTAGAGTTCCAGACAGTGGTGAGCTGCCATGTGAGTGCTGGGAATTTAACCCGAGTCCTCTGGAAGAGCACCCAGTGCTCTAAACTGATGAGCCATGTCTCCAGCCCCAGAAAATAAAAAGATTTAAAGGCTAAAACCAAAACCAAACAAACAAAAAACCCCAAAGACCTATCCATAACAGCCACCCATGTGACCACTGCTAACATTTGGGTGTGTTTTCTTCCTGGCATTTTCTTTCTCAAAAACTATTTATCCCATTGTTTTAATGTGCATGCCAGTGTATCTGTGTGCGGGTTTGTGTACATGAGTGCATATGTGTGCAGAGGCAGGGGCATCTGAGCTCCTGGAGTTGTAGTCACAGGCAGTTGTGAGCTGTCTGCCGTGGGTTTTGTGAACCGAACTCAGGTCTTCTCGAAGAGAATCGCCTCTTTAGACTCCTGTCAGTCTCCCGTCCGTCTGTCTCCTGTCCTCCTCCTCTCCGGCCTCCTCTTCCTGACATTTTCAACACCACGTGATGGTCATACTGTATTCATAATTTTCTGTTCTTTTCCTCAATATTATAACATAAACATTTCCTCATTAAAGATTCTTTAATCTTAGCTTTTAAAATCGGTCTCAGGTTTACTGTTCTTACATAGGTTAGTGTGTGCATGTTTTCACTATGTAAATTCCTTTCCTCTTTCGGGCCAGAAGATTAAAATCATAGAATAATATAGCTTATTTATTTATTTTAAGTTTTTCTTTTTCTTTTCATTCTTGGTGCTGGGTATTAAACTCCAGGCTTTGTACATGCTAGACAATCCCTCTACCCCACTCCCAGCCCTACTTTGGGAAATTATAAAAGCGACGTGTGCTACCTTAATTCTCCTCACTATTATTTTACCCTTGGTAGCTGCTGTGCTTAACAATAATCTAACATCACACATTTAGGCTGTTCATAAACAATGCTCTAGTGAGTAATTTTTTAATATATTCTTTTAATTTTTTTGTTGACATTTGTGTGTATGTGCGTGCGTGTGCGTGCAAGAGTGTGTGTGTGTGTGTGTGTGTGTGTGCGCGCGCGCGCGCGCGCGCGCGCACATGCCCACGGTCACACACATGCCAAGGCAGGGGTTCAAAGGTTAGAAACCAAACCTTATGGAGTATGTTGTCTCCACCCTGGCAGTCATCAGGCTTGACAGCAGATGCTTCCAAACCCTGAGGCACCTGTTGCCTCTGGGTTCCTCCTTCATTATTACAAAGGGAATTTCTGACTGAGTTGGGATACATTGTATGTATCACATTGTGGTACACTGTCTAGCTTCTGCCAAATTGTTATTCGGAAAGAATAAGGGCGGCACCTGTTCCTCCTGTCATGGGTGAGGAAATGATATTCTTGAAGGAGCACTGTAGCAGACTATCAAAAGTCTAGCTGTCCTACAGAAAGTCTAGGAACCATTTTCCTGAGACAGCAGACTTCAGCTCATTCTCTCAGCAAACGTTTTTGCACAGTCCAGTATCAGAAAAAGGTAGAACTTCGATCCTAGGCTGAAGAGCAGAGGGAACTGGGTTCTGAGCACATCGCCTCTCTGGGGTCTGGTTTCCTGAAGGGTAAAGTTAGGATTTCAACACTAGCTAGCTTCCTACATTTTTGTAAGTCTGTTTTTAAGACAGGGTTTCCAATAGTCCAGGCTGGCTAGCCACTATGTTGCTGAGGATAACCGGAATGCCTCGCTTCGTCCCCCAACGTGCTAGGATTACAGTCATGCGCTGATGTGCACAGTTGGCATGCGGCCCTGAGGACCGAACCCAGAGCGTTTGTACATGCTAAACAAGCACTGAATCAACCCAGCCCATTCCCAGGGTTTTGAGAAGTGCTGACATGATGCTTTGCCATGTGTAGATCATTCAGATCCTGGGAACTGCTGTTTCTTCCTCTGATTTAAAACATCCTGGAACAGGAACAGAAGGGTAAGGATATTATTATCATTATTATTATTATTATTATTATTATTATTATTATTATTATTAATTTTTTGGTCATGTGTTCTAGGCTTCTCAAGCTTCAGGTCAGGAAGTGGAAGCCACTTGAGCAATGCCGTTCAGAGTATTTCTCTACAAAGCACGAGAACACTTCATTCTAGAATACTCCTTTAGAAGTTGGGAACTGCCCGCCTGACTCCTTAAATGGCCTTTGAAAAAAACTTGTAGGATTTGTGGTAGCATAAAATTCCATTTTCACAGCCGTAAATGGTATTTTAGGTGTTGGAGGGCTGCTTTTGGAAATCGCAGGCTCTGCCCTTAGTGTGGCCATACTTAGCAGCTAAGAAAACAGGATGCTAGTGAAATTAACATTGCAGATCGAGAAGGAATAGCTAGTTAGTATTAGTATCTTCTCTGCAATGTTTAAGGCATACTCATGAAGAAAAACCAGTGCACATCTGCAGTTCCAATTTAAAGGAACATGCAGCGTTTTATCCAGCAGTCCTACCTTCTTTGGGCCTGCCGCATCTGTTCTACTCTCGTACAGGAGGCTCTTGGGATAGTCTTACGCAATTTCAAGTGCTGGATGGAGGCCTTGCTGCAAACGGAGCCGAATCTTTCTTGTAATGACTGCGTGTGTAAAATCAAACGTCGTGTTTGCAGGGGGACTGGTTATTCCCACATCACTCATTTGTGTACATCTGCGTGTTCCTATAGTGTGCTTTCACACGACAGAGATCTGTAGGACTCATCACCTCGCCACTGCGTCTGCCCTCCGGCTCCAAAAGGTCTGCCACATTACGAGAGAAATAATATAATCTGTAGAGAGATGGGAAAATTAATTTATTCGTGATTTTGTCTAACAGTATGGTGAGTGGGAGAGTCTCAGAATGACAACATGTAGAGGGGGAAAAAAGAAATAAAAGCCAGGAAATGTGCACAGTGGCAGAGTGTTTCTCTTGGCATCGGGGCTCCTGTGGGTGGCCCACCTTCACCCCCCACATGGAAATTTCCTAGAAGAATCCCCGTACCTCAGCCCCATTGTTGGCAGTTGAAGGAAAGATTCTTGGCTCTCATCAGAAGCCCTGGCAGTTTGGGAGGCCTCAGTTTCCTCACCATCCTAAGCAGCCCCGCCAGGGTCCATGCCAGGCTCCTCTCTGTCTCCACACTTGGGATGACAGCACCAAGCTCTGTGCCCCTAACCCCGGGACTCTGTCTGGGTGACTGTGCAGAGGGTGCCACCCTGTCCTCCCACCTGACAGGCCACCAGTTCCAGACCGCGTAGATGGGCCATCTGCCTAGTTCCGCCTCTTCACTCCCCAGGCCAGGGGTTCCCACACCCCAGAGAGCAAGGCCCAAACGCCCTCCTAGGGCCCTGGGTGCCGTCACTTATGATAGTTCAAGAGTACACACCTAAATAAAAAATTATTTCCATTACTGTTGAGCCCAGGGCCTGGGAAGGTCGGTGAACCCGGCCTCAGACATACCTGAGCTCATCGTGGCTGCTGAGCTTGGGTGCATCATTCGCTCACCTGTCTAACCTGGCTCTGTAGCCAGGCTCGCACTCCTCTTGAAATGAGAATGCTCCCCTTCCCCTCTCCTCCCAAGGTGCTGCCCTACCTGGCTAGGGCTGCAGCTCAAGATCAAGCGAAGGGCTCACTTGGCCTGTCTCTTGTGCATCACGGGGTGGAACGTGCTTTCTGAGTGTGCTGGCGATCTGAGAGCAGAGTGGCGCGGCGGCACCAGGGAGGGGGCCGTTACACTCCTTTTAGCAGTATTGAGAAAAGACGGGAAGGATGTTCTAAACAGTCTCCCAGACTCGCCGTGTCCGCAGAGACCACCTGGGGAGAATGTAGGTGCTGCTTTCTTAGGGCTGGGCTGGGGCCTGGAATCTGCATTCTGACGGCTGATGTTGCTGGTGTGTGTGTGGGGGTGTCACACTGAATTGGAAGATTATAAGCTGAGGACTGTGTAGAGTGCATACCTAGCATGCCTGAGTCCCTGAGTTAGATCCCAGCAGTGCTAAAGGGCCTACGGTGCTGTAAAGTGGACAGCAGTTCAAGATCTCTTGGATGTGTATTGAATTCAAGGCCAGCGTGGGATAAATGAAACCCCCTGTCTTAAAGGAAAAAACGGAGGGGCAGATAGTCAATTGACTGTCAGTGTAAAATAAATACGTAAAAGTTAAGTCTATCCATAAGGCACAAACAGCCAGTCCAGAGCCAGGTGTGTCTTTGGTTTCTTCAGAGCTGGGGATAGAACCCCGAGCCTCGTGCATGCTGGACAGGCGCTTCACCATGAGCCGCCCCGAACCCGGGTCCTTTACTATCTCACCCTCACGATTCCTTCTATCCATGCCACCCGCTTCCCTCTTCCCTCTGTACTCCGGGTCAGACTTTACTGTTTCTAGAATGTGAGCGGTTGTTGAAATAGTTTCCTGCTAAGTCACGGAGAAGGAGGGCGCTTCCATCGGAGAGAGTGACTCTGAAGGGAGAGAGAGCAGCTCAGGGGCTGCAACGCGGCTTCGGTAAACATCTCCACCAGCAGGTATTAGGCTTGAGCGGATAAACGCGTTCTCAGTAAATATGCGAATGGGTGTTGCCGAGGGCCCCGAGCTAAGAATGCTTTTTAGGAAACAGTAAGTGCACAAACAAGCAGACAAAAGAAACAGAAAGAAGAAAGAAAGGGAGGGAAAAACAATTAAAAAGAGAGAAGACTATATAAGAGACGGCAGTGGCCTGCCCTGGCTCCGATCGCGTCGTTCCTGTAGCCCTCTGCGGAAGTTTGCTGCGGACCTGAGTAGGCAGCGCTTCCGGTATTTCTGTGAGTGAGTAGGAGGGCTAGCCTCACGGAGCTTGCTGTTAAGTTCGAGCTAGACCTCAGAGAGGCAGTCTGACTTGGTGGGAACTGCCTCGACAGCTCAGCGGTGACCTCCCTTGTGGCACCTTCCTTCCCCTCCCTGAGCCCGGGAGCTCGCTTTTCGAGCGGAGCGTAACGGTGTCTGGCTGGCAGGCTAACGGCATTGCCTGGAGTCTGGTGTGGAGGAGCTGTGCAGAGAGGGCCATCCGAATTCTTGTGGTGTGACTGGACATCAGGCCCGAAGTCCTCCTGACGACTCGGGGGCGGGAGTCTTGTAGGAGGAGACGAGCCACTGCTGTGGCCTCCACTGCTATGAGCTCTGCTCACGGGCAGCCTGGACCTAGACCGACCAGGTCCCCTGGTGGCTTGCACGCTGACTGTCAGTGAGCTCCTGGCCCAAAGGCCACCCTTCCCTTGGTGGACAGCCTGACTCTCTCTCTCTCCTCTCCCTGAGCTCTGAGGTCCTGTTCATCAGGCAGACTCAGGACCAGAGGCCCCAAGCTGGGCTGGCAAGGGCTGCAACAGAAACCCCCTCTTTCTTGCTCCACTGGGAGTGTGTGGGTGGAGACCTGGCTGCTGACATCGGCATTTGGGGATCTTGTTTTCAGGTTGCCACAGCCTGCAGGGTCCAGAAGGGGAACCCACAAACGCAGACTTAGCTTGGGGCTCGTTGTAAACCCAGCCTGGTGTGAAACCTGGTGTCACAGTCTCAGGGAGCGTGTAAGGCTTTTCCTGACCGTAGATGGCAGCATCTGTTCTGTGAACAAGCTCTCCGGGAATGTGCCCATGAGCACGTGTTACCCATGTGTGCAAGCATATTGCTCACTGGCTTCTTCCTTTGGACTCTCTGGAGCTGCAGCGGGCCAGGGTCTCCGTAGCATAAAGAAATCTTAGTCAATTGAGAGAGGCTAATACAGAAATAGATGGTTGTAATTGAGTGTGGCAGAGGACCCCGGGTGGGGGGGCTGAGGGGATTCAAGAAAACGGTGCATACAAAGATCACAAAGAGGATTCAAGGGACAAAACACACTTCTGGCTGGCTGGACTCTGCAGGTTACAGACAGCAGGTGCCAAGGGATGGGAGCTGTGGTTCAAGGGGTTGGCCATGCAAACCACAAAGAGCAGACATTGACAGGTTGGTAAAGGACCCTGAACTGTGGTGGCTGTGTGGAGTCCCAGCAGAGTCTGAGCGACTCGGTGGGGTGGTGCGGGCCTGCTCTGGGGAGACTGCTCAGTGAGTAAGAGACGGACCGTGCGGCTGAGAGGGGACAGTGGCGATGGAGAGCAGCCGTGTGTTCTGGTGTGGCCAGCGGCTGAGCTGGCGAGAGGTAGTTGGAAGTCAGAGTGAACTGGGGGTTGGGGAGGATGCTGCCCGGATGGTGGGTGGCAGGTGGTGGCTCGTGGTACCCTTTGCTGAATGGGAAGGCGTGAGGAAAGGCGTGCACTTGGGGACATCCTCACAGGAACAGGTGGGTCTGGTCTGGAGTGAGTAGAGTGGGCCTAGTTGCTTGTTCAAGAAAACAACCCCCCAGCGTACTTTGACCCACTCCTGGGAAGGAGGGATTTCCTGCAAGATGCATGAGAAAGGCCTGCAGAGATGCACGTTAGACTCCTGTTGTCCCCCCCACCCCACCCCCGGGCCTGGCTAAGCATGTGACCTCTGCCTCTCTGCCTGTGGCTCCTGGTCTGCCACTGTACTTCTGTGTCACCGACCAACACTGCAGAAACCATCAGCAATGTCTGGGCCGTATACTGAGATTAAGAAGGGGCTTATCCCTGCATCCCAGGATCCTCTGCGGCTCACTGTACTGGGATCCCAAATCTCCCGCTGGCGGGGAGAAGCTGGTTTGGGTAGCAGAATCTTGCAGCGTGGGCAGGAGTCCGGTTTCTCGGCTGCTGACGGGGACTTTTGGGTTGTGGTGTATAGGAGTGAAGTTCCAGGATGTCCCTGGAGGGCAGGGGCCGGAGGGGCCAGCTGTACGATCCACCACTGGTTTGGGGCTAGGATAGGATGGTCCTTCAGTCCATCGCTTAACAGTGCGGTGGATGTGGTGCTCGCCACGGTCTCAGAGCTCATGGCCTGGCATCCTGGGGGCCAACCCTCCGGCAGCAGGTGTGGGCAGTGCTGGCAGGAAGTGAGTGTCTCACCCCCGGGGATATGCGTAGGAGGGAGTTAGCACGTGACCTCAGACACTGACGCTGAGATTTCTGGGCCCTTTTCCAGGTACCACCAGCTCCTCTTTCCCGGTGCTGCAGCCACTGTCATAGAGTCTCCTCACGGAGTGGCTCTCTTCTCCTCGCACAGCCCTGTAAGGTAGGTAGAGTAATGCACAGCCACCGTCCACCCAGTATCCAGGGGAGTCCAGCCGATTCCATAGAGGAAGCCGCTGACCAGCCCTTGTGGATTTAATGGCTCCCCCTGGTGGCCAGTACTGTTTACTCATGACTTCATTCGCGCCTCAATGTGGGTAGCCCTAAGGGCAAGGGATGAGGCAGGCTGAGTGCCCCCACGCCTGCTCCCACCTGGCTGTGCTTCTTGCTTGCTATGTTCTCAAGCCTTCCGGGTCCACTCATACGGTGGGGTGGATTCCCCATGAGAAAGGAGGAGAGGCAGGAAGTCTCCCTGCTGGTTGTGGGGAGGTGAGAGAAGTTGGAGCGCGGCCACCGAGTCCTCCCCCACCCCCCCCCTGTTGACCTTAGGAGGCACCTGAGGAGTGTGAGTCACGGGAGGCTGGATGAGTCATCCCCACCTGGCTGGCTGGGTGGGTGGGCCCACCTATCAGATTCCAGGTGAGCCTGCAGTGCCCTGGGAGTGCTGGGCGGCAAGCCAGGACACACATTCCCTTGCCAGTGGGTTCTGAGCTTTCTCCCCTGTAAGGCAGCTGCGATCAGTTCCCCATACCCCAGCTAACAAGGATGCGCTGGGGATCAAACGAGCCTGTAGATGCCAAAGGCCTCTGTGAGATGCAAAGCCGAGAGGCTGACTATGAGAGCATTTCAACCCTGAACAGAAGAGAATTTCTAATTCTTTGAATAGAAAGGAATAGCTAGCCTAGCTGGGTGTGGTGGCGCACGCCTGTGATCCCAGCACTCAGGGAGCCAGAGGCAGGTGGATCTCTCTGAGTTCGTGGCTAGCCTGTTCTACAAAGTGAGTCCAGGACAGTGAAGGCTACACAGAGAAACCCTGTCTCAAAAACAAAAACAAACAAAAAACAAAATAAAAACAAAAAACCACCACCAACAACAAAAAACAAAAATGAGAGAGAGAGAGAGGGAGGCACTCTCCAGCCCATGGCATCAACGACCAGCGATGATGTCCCTGCTGCTTGCCAAAAGAGACAGGAAGTGAGAGTCTGCATTGCTCAGAACTCCACTGCACCTAGCTTCTGGGAGGTGACCGGAGCTGACCACGACTCTGTCCCTCTTAAAGCCCAGATGAAGGGCCACTAATCATCCTCAATTAGTCCTTGGAGCCAGGGTTCCTAGAAGGTTCTCGAGGCCCAGACAGAGGCCCAGCCCCGCCCCAGCTGCCACAGAAGGGCCACATCTGGCTTCTGGAGTGCTGCTTTGCTCCAGAAGGGGAGCTGTCTCAAAGAGATCATATCAGTAAGGAGTGTTCCTTTCTGCTTCTGCTAGCCATGTCATAAGCCATGCATTCTGCCTGCCGGCCCGAGCCCGCAAACGCCACAGGGCCACAGCCGGACCTGCTCGGGCCTAGCTGAGTATGAGTGTGCCTGCTCAGCCTTGCTACTCCCCTCACGTATGCATCGCACCCGCCTCACACTTACATCCATGAACTCGGTGTAAGCGAGCCGCCCTGGTTTCCCCCTGTCATTTCCTCAGATCTCCTTGTCCCATGTCTCCGGCATGTTGGCTCCTTCTTCTTCATCTAAGACACTCTCTTCCTTGCTGCTGAGAGGCTGTGCTCTCTGTTTCCTGAGCTGCCCCACCCCACCCTTTCTGACTATGCACAGGGCTTTGTTTTGCTGACTTAAATATTCTCTGGATTCTGGAATCCGTTCACTCACGTGATCACAGGATCACGTGACAGATATTTAGGCTCTGAGCTGGGTGCTAGGGAATGAACGAGGAATAAAACCTTTTCGTACCTCCTGGGTTTTGTGTAGCTAGTTATTCCTGCCACTGATTTCTCATTTCACCAGAGGAGGATTTGACTGAGGGAGGAGGCGCAGAGAAGCCTGAATGCAGAGCACGACTGTGGGTTTCACTCTAGGCTACTGAGGACTGCTAGGAGCTTCCCAATGGGAGACTTGGAGAACTTTGTTAGTGGAACCATCACACACACACATACACACACTGACCCTGCATGGTGTTGCTCTAGGGTTTTCCTCACTGATGTGCCCTGATGCTTTCTTATATGCACTTTCCCAGGGTTCCCTTGGCTCTTTGGCCCCCTCCCCCGATTACCCAGTCAACCCTTGCTGATTTCTGTACTGGAAAGGGCAGTGAACTGTACTTCTAGAGATGCTCTAATTCCCGAGGGAGACAATGGTAGCTGGTGCCCGGAGTGCATTTGACGCCTTCCAAGATACCCAGGGAGCCAGTCAGCTTCTTCAGCCCGTGAGGTGAACACAGGGCTAAGATGGGGAGTTGGGTGTTCCAGGCAAGAGGATTATGTGCAAAGGGCTGGGTCACCTGGAGGAGCCCTGTGTGCCTGAGGACTAATGAGTCATGGCTAGAGACTGAGGAGGCAGTGGCAGGAGGTGACAGGGACATCTAGAGAGACCTCGAAGACTAAACTTCAGTTTTCAGCATCACTAGGAGCCATAGGTGGCTGTTGAGGA
Source organism: Meriones unguiculatus (assembly GCF_030254825.1). Lineage (NCBI taxonomy): Eukaryota > Metazoa > Chordata > Mammalia > Rodentia > Muridae > Meriones > Meriones unguiculatus. Next base: position 77,661,243 of record NC_083356.1, read on the forward strand.
GAGGAGTGACTTGATTGATGGGACTGCAGAGCAGTCAATGGGTGGCAGGCAAGGAGGAGGGCGGGTCAGAGAGGGGCGACGCTGAAAGCTGCTAGGAGAGGAGAGAATGTGTTACCAGTGATGTCCTGTCACTTTGCTTCATTACACACATACACACACACAGGCACGTCCATACACATACACAGAGATACACAGGGGCATGTACACAGGTATACATACATATACACACACTCAGACACACAAACACAGATATACACACACACATACACAGAGGTACACAAATGCATACATACTCAGACACACACCTACCCACACTCAGACACACGCACACACACACACACACACAAATACACACACACACACACACACACAGAGGGATAGCCTGCCTGTTCTTCTCTGTTCTTCGCTCTTGTCAGGTTCTGTCCCCATTGACCTGCTAGGCTGACTTAGTCAGATTCCTGCAGCTCTGCACTGGAGGAGCGAGAGAGTCTGGGCCAGTGTCTCCCTGACCGAATGTGGCCCAGTCCTACTCAGCTTTATTTTCTGCATCCATGAAGTAAGGCTTGGACGGTGGCTGGGAGTGAGTGGAAAGGCGAGGTTTTGTCCATGTGTGTGCATGGAGTGGCTGGGAAGCCTTTCTCTTAGCAATGGTTAAGGCCCTGCCCAGGTCGAATGCTGTCCCATGGGGACTCTTTGGCCATAATTCTGCAGTCTGAACCGGAAACAAGATGTTCCCAGCAGTGCTCACAGAGGCCACTAGGAGGACTTGGAAATGCCTTTAGCACTGGTGTCTGGCCCAAAGGCCAGGCATGAGGGGGGAGGGGGGACTCTTCATCCTGGGCTCATCAGCACTCAGGATGGCTAGAGCCTCAAAAAATCTTAAACAACAATAACAACCATGAACTTGGACTTGAAATGTGCCATTGGGACTGTGGGTGTAGCTCAGATAATAAGAGTGCCCTGGGCTGGGCCCTGGGATTGGTTCCTGGCACTGAAATGATACAAAGGATAACATACAATGTCCAAGTTGACTGGGACAGGGCACAGTGAAGTAGGTATGTGAGAGGAAGAGAGTATCACAGGCAGACCGGGGACATCCCAAGGGCACTGACCTCCCTAGTTCCCATTTTGGGAAACCGAGTGCCAGGCGGAAGCAATGGAAATAAGAAGCAGAAAAAAGGAGCTTAGGCCCAGGTCCAGTATCCCCTCTAGGCCGGTGCAGCTCTTTGGCAAATCCACTCCTTCCAAGGAGTGTGAAGAATTGCTTTCTGGGAAAGTTTTGGAAAACGGGAGGGGGGACACAGAAGAGACATTTCCGGGGCTGTTTGTGCCCAGATGCCTGTAGAGTTGGGATTGGTATAGCTATGTCAGCCCAAACCACAGGACCCTATTTATAGGCCTGTGTGATTAGCCTGGCCTATGTGATGAACCTTATCATTTCTGCCTGCCCAGCCACAGCTGGGGAAAAAGCCCTAGCAGGAAGGGGGATTGAGGGAGCGCTCTGAAGCCTGCTCAGAGGCTGGCCCCAGCTCAGCTACGGGTTGTTAGAACGCTCTCTGCCTGCTCTACTGCCCTCTTCTGGCCCCCACGGGTACTGCATATACATGCTGCTGAGGAACCCGCAGGCAAAGCTCCCGCAAATATACAAGTAAGTAAATCTTTAAAAACAAGAACAAAAAAGATGTATTTCTTTCTGTTCTATGGATTTTGCCTGCCTCTCTTCAGCACTGTATGTGTTGCTGGTGCCGAAGAGACTAGAAGAGGGCATTGCACTGTAACTGCAAGTGGAATTACAGGTGGTTGTGAACTGCCGGGACCTGAACCCTGGTCCTCTGCAAGAGCAGCCAGGGCTCTTAACCACCGAGTCATCTCTCCAGCCCACGTAGGGGGGTGCTTTTTAAAGGGAGCGAGTAGCAGGCTTCAAAAATCAAGCAGCGCTCTGCATTTCCTAACTGCAACGTCAATCGAAGCCCTCAGAGCCTCAGTTTCCCCATCTGTCAAATTGGACGATGACACTCATAAGTGTTATGAGCATTCAGAAAAAAAAATTATGCTTATGAAGTTCATATCGTAGGGCTGAGGAGATGACTTAGGTAAGTGCTGGCCCCGCACACCTGATGGACCCCCAGCATCTGCATGGTCAGAGGGAAGGGAAGGGGGGGAAGCAGAGACAGGAGGGTCCCCCCAGGCTCGCTGCTTAGACTGTCCAAGCCAGTACTAGAGTTCCAGGTTCAAGGAGAAAACATGTCCCCCTAAGTAAGGCGGAGAGTGATTGAGGAACACACCTGACTTCTTTGATCTCTAGCCTCTGCTTGCACATAGACATCAGCACAAACACACATACATACACATTCGTGCACACAGGGGTATACATTACACACACAGGCAGGAATGCACACATGCGCATACACACACACACACACACAGAGTTCTTGGCATGATGCCTGCTGCATATTGTGCTTCTGTGTGCCGGTAGGAAGCTTTATTTGGCCGTGAGGAAACTGAGGGCTTTAACACAGTGCACAAGTCAGTGGCCAAGAGCAGTCAGGTCTGGGCAGCCCTGGCTTCCCACGCTGCCCCGAGTTTTCCCTCTCCTCCTCCCAGCCCGCTGGGCCTATCCTGTTCCCAAGATCCGGGGAGTTTTGTGTTTGGGATTGTTTTTCTTAAGAAGTTCCTTCTGTGGTGCCACAGGGTGACTCACAGCTCTGAGTCAACAGCTGATGCAGTGGGAGGCCCGCCCTGGGAGGGAGGCAGAGGGGACTGGAGAGGAGAAAACAAGAAGAGGAGCCGGTCAGGGCCCAGCTGTCCGGCTGTTCCATCAGCCAGACTCAACAGGTTCCCTCTCCTGCTTAGCCTCAGTTTCCACCACTGTGGTATTGCTGGGTGGTTCCTGCTGGGAACTGGTCCTTAGAACTGGGTTCCCGGGACCCACCCAGACCTACACACTCCAGGGCCGGGGCTGGGCTCGGGAGTGTGCAGGCTGTCCTCCAGGGATTCCACTTGCCCACCTCGTTTGCAGAGGCGGTTATGCCACCCTGTGCTGCCGGCAGCCCCAAGCTCCTCTCAGCTGGGCCTCAAGTCGTTGACAAGGGAAAGCTCACTTCTCTAGCCAAACGCTGGGGATTTGTGTTCCCAAAGCAACATTCCTGAAATACATTTTACATAAACGATTAGAGGAAGGCACGTAGGGTTTCCATATGTGTGATGCCCCCATTTTCATCAACTCAGTGATTTTTAGTGAATTTGGAGTTTTGTAGACCAGGCTATTCTGGAACTCAGAGATTCGCCTGCCTCTGTCTGCCTCCTGAGTGCTGGGCCTAGAGGCGTGCGCCGCCATAAGTGACAAGAATGTTTTCACCCCCAGAAAGATCCCCTGTGCTCCCTGCTCACAGTCTGTCCTCCACCGACCTGCAGACCACAGTTAGTCAGCATTGTGTCCGGCTCGCTGCCCCCTGTGAAAATTGTCATCCTGCTCTGAACCTAGGGCTCCTGCTCAGTGAGACTGGATGACCACACCCTCTTGTGGGCTGTGAGGGTTTCCCCAGCATGCACAGGGCCTCAGGCACGGCAGGGCACATGGGATTCCGGCGCACAGCACACAGACTCAGGCAACATTTCCAAGCCCTTACCTAGTACCTCCAGCACCGGGACGCACATCAATGCATTGTGCAGTGGGCAATGCACATAGCGGAGTGTGTCAGGCCGCAGGTCAGGGAATCGTGGCTGAGGGCAAGAGTGACAGAAATAAAGCTACAAAGTAGCCCCTCACCACCAAGTCTGGGAAACACAGGCCTGGTGTGTGATGTAGTCACGTGGCATATGTGTGACCCTGGGTGTGGAACAGCATGTGAGGTGTACAGACATGGTCTCGAGAGCTTAGCACTTGAGCCCAGGCAGTTATGCTTTCCTGGGCCCCAGGGGGCTCTCTCATGGAAGATCTGGGGCCCAGCAAGCAGGCAGTACAAAGGCCTGCCTGTTTCTGGACGCCAAAGAACAAGAATATTCCAGAGGAGTGCTGGGGCCCAAGGACACCCACTGTCCCTTTAGCTCAGGCAGGGGTCAAGATATGGGACCAAGTCCATGGTTCAGGAAGAGCCTGCCAGCCCCGAGAGCATCAGCTAGGGCCAGGACTTGCTAGGGCCAGCACGGGTAATTTTCCTCTCCCCCATCCTCCTTCTGATTGGCTCCTTGGCTGCTTTCCTGGCTGGAGAGAAACTGTCTTCCAGGCCTTTGGGGAGAAAGATCTGCACTGTTGTTGGGGCCCTCGAGCAGATTGCTAACAGCTGCTGAGGGAGGTGCCGAAGAGGAGGCTGTGGGATACTGGAGCTGTTCCTTGAGCCCTCTCGGTACCTGGAGCTCAGCATTTTGCTCTGCCTCTTCTGAACAAGAGTGGCAGGCCCCAGGTCACATGTAGCCAGAATTAAAGCTGGGTCCCAGGGTTCTGGGAGGCAGGGAGCTGAGGCCATATAGAGGACAGGCTAGATGGTGGAGGATGTTTGGGTGGTCAGTGAGCAGTAATGCTTAAGGCAGGTGGTCACCAGATCTTAGAGGACAAGCTTGGGGGTCCTAGCGGCCTGCACCGGGGCCACAGAAGAGTCTGGAGCAGCGGCTCCCACAGTTCTATCGAACACGAAATCTTGTGAATCCTCTCTCCCTGCTTCTTGCCAGCCCCTGACCATTATCGCTCCAATGGAGTTTTTCTGCTATTTATTTTTAATTAATAGTGAATGTAGCACATCTGTGACACAGTCAGGCCATTCTCCATCCAAGGGCAGTGAAGTTTACAGCGGTTGAGTTTCTTGCTCACACTCAGCTAATGAGTGTTCTTTTGAGGGGACAGAGAAGGCCAGATTTATTGAAAGAAAGGGTTAGGGGGTAGATAGCAAGGTTGGTTTTGTAGGTGTAGGTGAAGGCCCAGGGACGTTCACATACCCCTGGACTAGCCACCACCCTATCTCTGGCCTTGGTTGGAACCTTCCAGGTGTCTTTGCTTTGAGTGTGAAAAGCTAAGGAGAGGGCAAGGGTGGGTGTGGCTCGAGAGGACTGCAGCTGTGTAAGGGCTGTGCGCGTGCTGAGGAGCCATCCTTGGACATCATGCTTGCTGCACACCAGCTGAGCAGCACACTCAGAGCCAGGAGCTTCCTCAGTCCCACCAGACATCAGCAGGGTAGGCATTGCCATCCTATTTCACAGAAAGGGAAATAGATCACTGTAGAGAAGAACCACTTGTCCAGCCCTCTGGGCTCCTTGACATTCCTCCCTAAACATGGCCTGCTACTCCCTTGGCCGGAAGACCGCTCGGCCTTCACCTGTCAGTGTCTTTGACATTTGAGCTCACAGTGACAGGGTATGGTCATCTCCTACCTCCTCACCAAGCAGCCCCATTGGTCCTCTCTGGGACCTCTGCCTGCAGGCTGCAGAGTGGTGGCCATGCCATCGGCTCTGGCAGTGGCCAGAGCCCAACCCAGAAGAAACGGCGGTGGTAGTTAGCTGTGGAGAGTGGGGGACAGAGAAGGGCTTCAGGCGGAGCCATCAGCGGGAGGATGTGATAGCATCTGGCTGACATCGTGAGGCTCATGAAGGTTCGCCTGGCGAGCCTCCACCGGACCTGCTGGATGCTCATGAAGAATGAAGTTGGCTTCCAAATCAAGTCGGCCAGATGCAGCGTTCACCCTCTTCTCTTTCTGTGTCTTTAAGTCCCAAGGCCTGAACAGTCCTGGAGAAGGGCTGGTCACGCATGTCTGAGTCCTGTTGACTGGATCCTCCAAACAAGCAGATGATTTTATTGTGACACAGTAGACCTAACACGAAACAGCACCGTCACCATTTTAGACATACAGTTCCACAGTGTCGAATACATTACATGTCTTATACCCATCACCGCTGCCCATCCCCAGAGCTCTCCATCTTCCAGAACTTGTTACTCCAAAAGATGTAGGGAGAAAGAACACTGACCCAAACCATTACAGCCAAATTAGTTAAAGTGGGCCTTTTTGAATTCGTGTGCCTGGCTTGCCTCTGCTTAAAATTGACATTCAAGAGACCAGCGTTGGATGTGAGGAAGACAAGGTTTTTATAGCTCAGGGGTTGGACTTTTCCAAATGAGGAACTGGAAGCAGGGCCGGAGAAATATGGGGCGTTCCAGGAGCAGAACATAAGCACAAGTTAGTGCTGAGAACCTCCGGCGACAGTCATGTCTGCAAGGCAGCCATTACAATGCAGTCTGTTGTTGCAAACTTTTGAAACAAAGGTAGGGTTGGTTGCAAGATGGTTATAATAACTTTTTGAAACAAAGACGTGATTGGAGTTTTCTAGAACAGGGAGTATAGAGCCATTTGTAGTTAAAAGTCATAGCTCAGTCCTTGCGAAACAGAGGTTTAGTCATAGACAGGAACGAACCTAATTTGTCTTTACTATAAGATGGCTTTCAAGCCCAAGATGGAGGAAGGCTGGTTCCGCAAACTGAAGTTCTGCCCTCTCTAGATAATACCTTCCCCTTACAACTCTCACTTCACTGCATGCCCCCTGTAAATCTGATTCTTCTCAGAATTTCATGGAAGTAGATTCACAATATTTGCTGTTTTGTGACTGGCATGGTGTCCTGGAGGTTCGTCCCTGCAGCAGGATGTAATCTTTTTGGAGGTTACTCTTCCTCTATTTGAGTGTGTTTGTTGATTGTGTACTCACTTGTTAATGAACAGCTGGCTTGCTTCCATGTTTTAGCTGTTGTGGGCATTACAGCTATGAATGTGGGTATGCAGATGTCTCTTAGACAACTTGCTTTTATAACCCAATATTTTTGAACATTCGTTTTATGAAAAAGTCTGGTCCTTGGATCTTTCACATCAGTGATCTTATTTGCTGTTTTTCACTAGCTTTAAACACACACACACACATACACTGTTTCTTGTTTTAAGATCCAGTCATGCTAGCTAACCCTGAGTGAACAGAAACTTATTATGTAAACCAGGCTGGCCTCAAACTTGCTTCTTTCTCCCAAGTGCTGGCATTACAGGTACACACTAGGCCTTTCCACCTCTAATTTACACATGAGAGCATTGATACTCAAAAGAGACAGAAACTCACCCAAGCAACTGACCTTGCAAAATTAGCAGCTCTCTCTCTCTCTCTCTCTCTCTCTCTCTCTCTCTCTCTCTCTGTGTGTGTGTGTGTGTATGGTATGTAAGTGCAGGGAACAGCAGAGGCCAGAAGGGGGTGTCAGATCCTCTGGGGCGGGAGTCACAGGTGGTTGTGGGCCCCCTGATATGAGTGTTGGAAACCAGACTGAGATCCTCTGCAAGGGCCATTTTTATTCAACAGCCGAGCAATCTTTCCTGTTCCCTTTATTAAATTCTTACAACCTTCACGGGAAGAAAACACCACAATCCCTACCTACAGATGAGGGAACGGAGGCTCGGGGAGCTACCCAGCTGCTTTGGTGGTAGAGTTTAATCCCCCATTTTTGCTAGTGGCAACGTTTCCCAATTACATGACGAATGCTTCCTTGGAGCAGCTGCCTCCAGAAGCATCTCTTGTTCTTCTCTGCCCCGGCTGGGACATCACAGATCTGCATGCCACTCAGGTTTCCTACTGACCCTGCGCCAAGTCACCATGCCTGTGCTTGGCTCTCTTTGTCCCGCCATTGACCCATGTTTGTGCCCGGGCTCCTCCAGGGGTTGCTACAGAGTTCTAGGGGTAGGATGGGGGCCTAGGATGCAGTTCTTTGCAGTCCCAAGTCTCCCAGGGCTAAAGTGTCTGCCCAGGGTAGGGGAAACTGATTGCCACCACAGTTCTGGTGGAAGAGGCCGTAGGCTCTCACACATGATCAAATCCTGTTACTTCCAGGCAACAGGGCCAGGAAGAGGCACGGCCAAGCCTCCTCTGAATGTCCTGACTTGGCTCACAACGCTACCTGGCGCTGGCTCTGGGAGCTGGGAGAGGGTCAGTGGCTTCAGTCCCTGGGATAGAGTCAACCAAGCCCCACTGGCCATCTTCCCAATAGCTGTCCACACCCAGGATAGACTTGGCCAGGGCAGAGGCCCAGCTGGCCATGTCAGGGAACCCTGTTCCATGAGACCCAGGCCTTGGCTCTGACCTGGTTGCCACAGACATGAGTTCTAAGTCTGGTCTATGGACACTGCTCAGTGCCTGGAGACATCGCCTTCTTCTGCTTGGTGTTATCTACAGAGATAAGAGGCCTGTGACCTTTACTACTGGTAGTCCTGTGTCTCGCCCTATTTCCCCCCACAGTTCTACAAAAGAACATCCCTGTCCCTGTTTACAAATGAGTGACTGGTGGCTCACAAAGAGAAATAACTCTGGATTGCACAGTCCAACCTGAGCCCACGTCCCATTTGAAATCTGTAGTCTTACCTCTGCTGTGGCAGGCTGCTGTCACCCAGGAGGCATGGATGTACTGAGTTCAGCCTCTGAGAGAAGAAAAGCAGGCCAGCCAGGAACCCTTTGGGAGATCCTGTGTATCAGGCCTTGGGTTTCTTTGCTGTTCCAAGGGCCCAGCATCATCCTCTCTGTTTTAAAATGAGGAAACTGAGGCCTCCCTTGATCACAGGTGCTGAGGCCTGTGTGCTCTCAAGTCCACGGGGGCTTGCCAGAACTTGTGCTGGCCCTCTTTGGTCACAGGGTTTCATAACGGCCTTCTTTGTTTACTGACCATTGTCCCTCCTGGCAAGATCCTAGGCCAGAGGGTGGGTGCTCCCAGGGGGCTCAGAGAATAGCAATGGGCCAAAAGCAAACAAGCTCTGAGAGAGAAAGAGAGAGAGAGAGAGAGAGAGAGAGAGAGAGAGAGAGAGAGCGCTTCCAGTGAATGGCTTGCTGCCTGGGAGATCAAGAGCTGTCTAGGGTGAGGAACAGAACAGGGTGGTGTCTTCAGAGCCTGCCAAGGCCTTTTGTATACCGAGGCAGAGGGTGGAGGCTGAGGGTGGAGGCTGAGGGTGAGACATCTCATCTGGTAGCCACCCGAGGAGGCACAAAGAGACCCACAGATTGACTCGAAGTTAACCGTAGAGAGAAGGGGTCAAGAGATGGTCGTGGGGTCCTGGATCCAACCACAGGGCAGGGAGGGACAAGAGCTGTGCCTCCAGATCTTGTGGCAGATACTGAGGGCTGCCTGGTGTGGGGGTGGGGGTAGGGGAGGGGGGCACTAGGTAGGACTCACGAACAGCCGAGATGGGAGATCAACAGGGTCTCTAAGGCACAACGAAGAGCAGGGACCAGGATGCGCACCAAACGTTGATGGCAGGCAGCGCTCCACTCCATTTGGAGCGACCATGCCATGTCTGAGTGTCTTGCCAAGGAGGTACCACAGTCTTTCTCCACCCCGTGGCCATGGCCTGGGGGATCCTTTTAGGCATGCGTTTGTCCTGGGTAGTGTCCTGGGTACCTGAGGGCTTTGCTGACCTCTCCTCTTGCCTTGGTCTGGGAGATGTGGTGGTCCCCGCTGCTGTAGAGACATCTGGCTTGGCACGGGCTTGGAGAGGTTTAGCAACAACAACCCCTTTTCCCGTGCAGGGTAGCTGCTCCCTGCCCAGGTGGGGCGAGGCCAGGGCTCCTGTTTCGTCTCCCAAGTAGAACTGGGTCCCAGGAGCCCTAGACAAGGCTTTGAATATCAGCATGATATTCCACATGAGTGGCTCGTTTCTCTAACGGTGGTGTGCCTTCCTTTCTTTTGTGTTCGTACCTACTTCTTCCCTGAGTGCATACATCTTTTTCCAAGAAGGGAGCAGGGTAAGACAAGGGTTACCCCGTCATAGTCTCCACTCTCTATGGAGCGAGAGGCTCCAGGCTCTGGAGTCCCATGGGACAGCAGCCAGGGCTTTTGATGACTCACCAGTGGGGTAACATGCTACTTCTGATTTCGGGGCCTCCTGTTCATGTCCTAGGGCCTAGGTGGTCTGATTCGGAAGGACCTGTCAAGGTGACCTGGCCCAATGTCCTCATTTTGCACCTGGGGACTTTGAAGCTCAGAAGCAAGTCAGTTCTGGGCAGAATGGTATAGCCAGGATCTGGGGCCAGAAATAGGCCTTAGAGTCAGAGCATCAAGGCCTTGCCTTTTTCATGGACACCGAAACCCAGAAAGAGACAATGAGTTACCCAGGGTCATCCAGGAAGTCTGTGGTGGAGCCTTCCCTAACAGGGGAAATCCCCTTTCACCTTCACTTTAACCCCCTTATTCCCTTGAGCTCACGAGCCTGTCTTAGTCAGGGAACAGAGAATTGTCAACACACCACATCCCAGTCTCCATTCACTGATGCCCCGAGGTGAGAGTCTCTAGGCTTCAGGGTCCCGGAAGGCAGGGGCTGGGCCTTGGTCACTGTGGCCCAAACTCCATGGCCACACAGTCATCAAAGCTGCACCACCTTTGTGATCATTAACCTGCGGGACCCTGGGCTGGTGGTCACTGACCCCAGGGGTCGAGGCCAAGCCCCAACAGCCCTCTGTTAATCACCAACCAGGCAAGCTGGGGTCACACTGCTCCCTGCTCCCGAGGGGGCTGCTTAGGTAGGCCGCTGCTGGCTTAGGTTCCTTGTCACGTCCCAAGCTGGCCAAGGAACAAGTCTCCCTTTAAGCATATTCTTAAAGCATTCTATCTAGACTACACTTTAAACAAACAAACAAACTCTATTGGAGATATATATATATATATATATATATATATATATATATATATATATAGAGAGAGAGAGAGAGAGAGAGAGATATGCTTATTTTTGAGACAGGGTTTCTCTGTCCTGGAACTCACTCTCTAGACCAAGCTGGATATATTCGTATCACATTTTCAATCTTGTGCCTTAAGCTGCTTTTTTAAGCAAGAGTCTCAGGATGTAATTTGTGTACTATGCACAATTCACTGACGTACTCAGTTCTGTGACTTTTTTTTTAGTGGTGTGAACTGGTTGCATGATCACCGTCATGGTGTAATATTAAAAAATTTCCACCACCACCCTGAAAGGTTCTTGTGCCAATGACAGTGACCCGAACGTTCCTTCCAGCCCCGGGCAGCCGTGGCACTGTCCAGGGTGAAAACCTCACTCTTCGTCACTTCAAAGCATACAGCTTTAACAGTGTGGCATTTACCAGCTTTGCAAGGGTTTGTGCATCAGCTAGACCTGTGTAGAAATGAAGCGAGGGGCCACTCTATAGCCATCATTGTGCCGTTTGCTTCTTGCACCTGGAGGTCACTGCGTGCCTACTGAGCACCCACTATGTGCCACCAGGCACAATTGGCTCTAACTCATTTTTTTTTTCACAGCTGCATTGTGGTCCATTGTGTGACAACTCTGTCACTTATTTCCTCAGGATGTGTTGGGTCCTTTCCAATTCTCTTCAGACAATGCTTCAGTGAATATCCTTGCCCATTGCAAGCGATTCTGTAGGGAAAGTCGTGCTGTGTGCTTTGACTATGCACAGTCTAATTGTTATCTAGAGAGGGTGAAATGTCCTGGGCCATCAGGAATGTCCATGCGAACAGTGCGGGCTTTGATCAGCTCTCTGAGTCGAGTCCAGGGCAGCCCACCACAGGCTCCGTAGGCCTGAAGGTAGGCTCATAGACCATGGAGGCCAGAGAACTCAAGGCTTCTACATATGCATGATGAAATACAGAATTCTAGGATTGCACAGAGGCCTTGGGGTACCCACCTTCCTTGCCAGCTTCACTGTCCTTGCCCTCTGTAATCAGACCCTCCCTTGCCATTCATAGGGCATGGCCTGTGTTTGCCTACCCTTTGCCCATATGCCATTCCCTCCCCTGGGAGGCTGCTCTCAGTCTCTATCCCCCGTGACCTTCAAGGCCCAGGCCACATGAAGTCTCCTCTAATCCCTCAGCTCTCCTCTGTGTTCTCTTAGCCGCAACCTGCTTCCTGCTAAGTGGGAAGAAACTGGGGTGGGAGAGGGCAAAGTTCAGCCCTATTTCATAGAAGTCATGCAGTGCAGGCTCCAAAGGGAGCTGGGGTCACTGAGCATGGTCGCCTGCAGACCAGGCCATCTCAGCAGGCCTGATCTAACCCTCTGCAACCTCTGCCGAGCAGGAGACTGAGGCACAGGAAAAAACAGGTGCTACATAGGAGTCCAAGCTAGGCCCCCTCCCACCCCCTGCCCCCAACCCCAACCTACCCCTCACCCCCCATCCCCCACTTCCTGCTTCCCGGTGATGGCATGAGGTCTCAAATCCTGGCTCCCCAGAAAGAGAGAACAGAGGGCCTGAAATAGAAAAAAAAAAAAAAAAAAAAAAAATAGATCACAGAAGGAAATGGAGGTGTCATCAGCAAGGGGAGTAGATACAAGCGTCAGCCCCAGGAAAGAGGCAAGTACCACCAGCCAATCGGCAACGATTTTGTACAACGAACTAAGATTTGCTCAAAAAAAGTTTTTTTAAAATGTTATTGAAAAAAAGAGCGAGATGAGCGAGATGCCATTTTGAGGAAAGTAGAACCAAGGGTTAGAGTTCCGGCCGGCTGGTGGGGAGCCAGTGCCCCAGCTTGTAGACTGGTCTGCATTTAGCACAGGTGTCCAGACCCGGAACTACCCGAAACAGGGGTTGGCAGTCCTGTAGCTGCACTCTTCGGTGGCTGTGTGTGCCAGTCCTCAACTATTCCGCACCTTTCCCTCCCTGTGAAACGGGCTCTAGCGAGTCCTTGAGCCCAAAGCCCCACAGACTGTTAGTTCATGCTATGCAGTTTTGGTTGTTTTTAGTTTTGGTTGGACCTGCTCAGGGCACCGATTAGAAGGGGCTTGCTCAGGTCGCACGCCGGGTCTCCCGCTTGGAAACTAGGGTCCAAGGAGCGACCGCGCCCAGCCGGTCGAAAGGGAACCCAGATGTCTCCGAGATCCGGGAGAGATCTCCGCCTCCCCCGCGGGCCGCCAGGCCCTCCCTGGGGGGCGGTTCCCAGCTAGGGCGGGATGGGGCGGCCGGCTACTTAAAGATCGGGGCGACCAAGCAGCCGCGGCCGCAGCCTGGGTCCCCACCGTCGCCATGGCTCCGTACCGCTCCTCGCTGCTCTGCGCCCTGGTCCTGGCGCTGTGCGCCCTGTCGCCGCCGTCCCGTACGGCCACCGCGTCTCGGGGCACGGCCCGAGAGAGGGCGCCCCAAGGTCGGGCGTCCGAGGCGCGGGTGAGTGCCCAGGGTCCCCCGGGCTCCCCGAGTAATTGTCTATTGTAAGTTCTTGCAGATACAGCGCTAGGAAAAGGGGAATAATTCAGGTGTAGAATGGAAAAACTGTTTTGTTGCTTTGTAAGTATGTCTCGCTGCTTCGGGGCTCCTGGGGGTGGGGCGGGGGGTGGGGGCCGAGGCCGAGGCTGTTTCCTTCCCTTGTAGGCTAACCTCACCTTGGCCGGATCTTTCCCCGCTGCTGATTCGGACCCCATCCCCTTTACCATGTCTAACTTCTTCTGTCTGCCCTACCGCCCTCCTTGCTGGCCTGTTCCCAGCCAGGCTCCTCTTCATTCGGTGCTTGTCTGTCCCATCCTTTCCCGGACTTGTTTTGCCTCTGGACAGGACTGTTATTTCTTTCTCCTCTTCCCTCTTCCACCCCCTTCCACCTGACCTTTCCCTCTCCTCTCCTCTCCTCCCTTCTGCCCGGCTGAGTTTCTCTCCCGGGTCTGCTCTGACTTCTGCCCGATTTTTGTTCTCCAGACCTCCCTCTGCCTGAGCTGACCTGTCGTTTTCCGTCCTTAGGCGCCAAGCTAACCGTCTGTCCATCCATCCCCATTCCCATCCCCAGAGCATGGCTGGCATCCCCTCCCACCCTTGGCCTTTTCCTCCTAACAGGTCCCCCTCCTCGCCCCCGCAGACTTCAGGCTCCATCCCTCCCCCTTTTCCAAGACATGAAAATTTGGGGGTGGGGTGCTGGGGCTGGCAGGAGGGAGGAGACAGGCGGCACAAGAGGCCACTTGGGCCCACCAAGCCAATCCTTTCTTGGGGTGTGATGGAAGATGGAGGGGGCGGAGGTGATCCTCCCCCTTCAAAAGAGCAAAAGCAAGTGGGACATGGGACCAGGGGTCAGCTCCTTCCATTTTGACCCTCAGTTTCCCCATTTGCAGAGTAGGCATGGAGTTCTAAGCAATGAAGGTGCTGGAAGAAAGCTAGCTGAGTCCCCGGGTGCTGGGGTATTTGCCACTACTGAATGGGAGAGTCTAGCCAGGGAGTCAGTGTGCCCTTTAAGCCCAGGGCCATCCCGCTCCGTTGTTTTCTAACTGGGGGTCCCTGGAAGACAGCCTGCCTCTTGTGCCTTAGCTGTTCTGATTGGCAACAAAAAAGAGAGGGAGCGCTCTGCCTCTTCCGTCACATCGCCAAATGGGAAAGCACAGAGGGTGACAGCCTGGCCTGGCCAGAGCTGAGAATTAGAGTATGTATTTCCTAACTCCCAGAGCCACTACCACGGGGAAAGCATGAGGCTCAAGTGAGTCATTCTCGGTGCTCGAACCTGCCCTCCCTCGTGCCCGGGGTCTGTCGCTGAGGAGACCCACACACCCCTGCTCACCCTCCGCCCTGTCTCTCTGCAGCCCAGCACCATGGTGGTGGAGCACCCTGAGTTCCTCAAGGCAGGGAAGGAGCCCGGCCTGCAGATCTGGCGGGTGGAGAAGTTTGACCTGGTACCTGTGCCCCCCAACCTCTACGGGGACTTCTTCACGGGTGACGCCTACGTCATCCTGAAGACAGTGCAGCTGAGGAACGGGAATCTGCAGTATGACCTCCACTACTGGCTGGGTGGGTGAGCACTCCTGCTCCGCCCCGCCCCGCCCCTGACCCCCAACAGCGTGGGTCTACCTGGAAGCTCTGAACTGAGTGCTGTGTGTGCCAGGCCTTGGTTAGGGCTCAGGAGCCACTACACTCTAGAGCCAGCCTGGCCAAGTTCACATCGCAGCTTTGCCCTTGGACCTGTAATCTGCCCTTCAGCAACTCACCAGTGTTTTCTAGAGAGCAGACATGCTGATAGCTATGCTACCTCAAGAGGAAAAACAAGTTACTCTCGGTGTCATGGGGACCCTAAATCCCCCTGTGCTTCTTTTGCTCAGTTCCAATCACTCTCTCGTCAGAGCTGGGAGCCTAGTAACGCTGGCTCTGATCTGTTTGTTTTAGGGTCACCCCATTAAACAGATGGAGTAACTGAGACTCTTGGAAAGCAGGGAGGGACTAGCCCAATTTCTAGAGCCAGGCCAGAGTAGAGCTGGATACCGCCTCCCCAAAGGGCCGAGACTGCCATCCAGAAGCCAGTCTCATGCTACCCTCATGTTCCCTAGGCAACGAGTGCAGCCAGGACGAGAGCGGGGCTGCCGCCATCTTTACTGTGCAGCTGGATGACTACCTGAATGGCCGGGCTGTGCAGCATCGTGAGGTTCAGGGCTTCGAGTCGTCCACCTTCCTCGGCTACTTCAAGTCCGGGCTGAAGTACAAGGTGGGTCGGGGGCAGGGCTCACAGACTTCCGGCCTTGTGGCATGATGGTCAGACAGCCCAAGTTCAGGCTCTGGAGTTCATCAACCGTGGTTCGAAACCTGGGTCCTTCTTACCAGTGTGGTCTTGGCTGGGCCACACTCCCTAAGTTTTGAGGATTCTCTACAGCCTGGTAGGCGTTTTCCTCCAGGCATCACAGGGAGTCCACAGGTGCCACAGCCTCCCAGGAGCTTGTGCCAAGTCCTGATCCTGCTAGGGCTTGTTGACAGAGGGCCCTATGATAGGGAGATGATAGACTCCTTTCATTCACACCCCTCTCCCTGCTTCCCCATGCCACATTTTCCCCCTTGAACTTGGACAAGTCTGTACTATGTTGTTTGTTTGTTTGTTTGCATGCTTCTTTCTTTCTCTCTCTCTGTCTGTCTTTCTTTTGTACCCCAATATGCTGGGCAACCTCTAGCCAGCCCCTTGATACCCAGAGCCTTTCCTCTCTGGTTGCTGGAGAGCCAGTTACACCTGCCCTATAGGACCAGGGAGAGGATTTGGTGAAGAGATGGCTGGGAAGTGCCCCACATGGGGCTTGGTTCTCTGAAGGGCTCAAGAGAAGCTGCAGATTTATGATGCTCAACTCTCTCTGTTCAGGCTAGAGAGGGGATTACAAGTTTATGAACTAGGTGGGCCCAGAGCCATCATTTTATGGGGGCTGGGGCAACCAAAGCACAGAGAGGTGGAGCAATTGGGGTGGGGCCTCACGGCGAGCTGATGCAGGGGCTAGGACCAGAGCCCAGATTGCTCTCCTGTCTCCCAGTGTTGTTTCCACTAAGCCAGCCTGTCTCCCCTGACCGGTTCTAAGGAGGACATATGCCCAACCTGTGCCACTGACCCTCTCTGGGCCTCAGAGTCCTCTTAGTCCATGCAGAAGTGACTCCCTCTTTCCCAGGTGAGGGGCAGGGATTGAGTGATGGAAAAATGCCCATGAGACTTAGATAACAGGGCAGGGTGTGTCCTGGGACCAGCAGCCCAGGCTGGGTGGGGCTGGGCTGCTTTCCCTGGCATCTACCCAGCTCCAGTTGCTGGGTTGGCATGGCCAAGCTCCTGCTGCTGCCCAGCTGAGCAGCTCTGCCTTCCTCCCGCTGTAGTCGGGGGTCCTTGCAATCCTGAGGAAGGAGAGGTGGGGAGCCTAGCCCCGGGGTGCTGAAAGACCACCATAATCACTCCATCAGTCATTCACTTAGCAGCCGGTTTTTAAACTCCATCAAGCTGGGCTCAGGGGTACATGCTTCTGTTCCCAGAATAAGGAGGCAGAAAGTCAGGAGTTCAACGTCATCTTCTGCTACATAGAGTGAGGCCAGGTTGCACCTCACAAGACCATATATATACATATATATGAACATACATATATGTGTATATTTGTGTACATGTATGTATGGAATGAGGGAAGGAAGGCAGACCCAGATCAGCACCCACTTGTGGCTGTCATGGTGCAGGTGCTGTACTGGGAATGTATGTGACCTTGCTTTATCCTTGAAGGTATCCGTGGGAGACCCGAGGCTCAGAAGGGTCATGTAACTGCAGATGGGAGGAGCTGTAATCAAGCCCAGGCCCCTGCTCATTCCCAGGCTCTGTGCTGAGCACCAGGGGTCCGGGTGAGGCAGATGGCCTCCTTTCTAAGGACTTCAGAGGACTGGCGGTCTTCAGAGAGTGGGTTGACTGAGCAAGGAAGGAGGAGAAGGGAGGACCACATGGTCAGTTCTCACAGGGATCAGGGCTGTCTGTCCGCCTCAGTTCCCTGTTGCTTTAGGAAGAGCTGAGCAGATAGAAATGTGGCAGTTGTCATGAACAAAAGGACAGGTTGCCTGGCCAGAGAACGTTGCAGAGCAGGCTGTGGGCACCCCAGGCTTGAGGCTTTTCTACAGGCTCTCATGTCCCTCTCACTACTGCTGTTAGAGTGTCGGTGATAGTCTCATTTCATAGATGGGAAAGCTGAGGTTCTGTGGAATGGACCACGAGACATGTTACATCTCTTCACTGTGTACTCTCCTCAGTTTTTGTCATACTAGGAGGTGGTCGCTAGTACTGGCCCCGCTGCGTAAATGAGGAAAGTGAAGGGCAGGGATGCTAAGCCACCTCCCAAAGCCACACAGCTGGGGAGCAATGGGAATGAGATTCAGACTCAAGTGTGAAGGGTCTAGCTTAACCCAGAGCTAGTCCAGAGTAGATGGTTCAGGAGTTCCCGCCCAACCTTTCATTTTAGCTAGGCGGGGCTCATTGCCCGCATGTGTAACCAGCCTCTCCTATATCCAGGGGATTTTCTGGAATGTTCTTGACCATGCCCTGAGGAATGCTGAGAGGTGGATCCCAGGCAGGGCTCAGATTTGTGGCTTCAGCCATGAAAGAAAGCGGCCCCTAAAGGACATCTGAGGCCCCTGGGCAGCCCTGTTTACACCTCCTGCCAGTCCTCGGTGCCCCCGCACTTGGCAGGCTCAGACCAAGGTTCTCGGCCTCCCCGCCCTCATCTATTATAGATGCGGAGGAGCCAGGCTTGTTACACAAGACTTGTTTCTATGAAAGCCTCCCAGGAGCCACTTCTGTCTTGGAGTCACAGAAGGGGCAGAGAGGGGACACGGAGCTGCCAGGGAGACCTGCCTTTATTGTTCTGCCACCCCGGTCATCCCTAAGTCACTGTCCCGGGAGGGGTGGGAAGAGCTCTGATCCTCTATCCCTCACCCTCCGGCTCTCCCCTTTCACCCTCACCCAGAGCCCTGCCCACCCTCCCAAGGCTGGCTTATTTTAAGTCCTTTGCTGGAAGGGAAACTGGGCCTATCAGAGTCTTGGGAGCCCTGGGCCGTGAGACAGCTGGAAATGAGACATGTGCTGGGAACTTTTCTTAGGAGAGGACTCTGGGAGCCAGGTGTGGTGTGCAGGCTTTTAATCCCCGCAGAGGCCGGCAGGTTGCTGTGAGTTCAAGGCTAGCCTGGTCTACAAGGCTACATAGAGAAACCCTGTCTCAGGAAAGAAAAAAAAAAGAAGGAAAAAAGAAAGAAAATGTCTCTGAGTTGGATGAATAGGTCCAGCCTCATCAAGAAGTTCTTTTTTCTGTGCACACTTTGGCTTCTCGTTTTTTCATGGGGATTTTAGTGCCCCCCATCTTGCTGGCAGAGTAATCAAGCTTGATATAAACTAGCCAACAGCAGGAAGCCGCAGTCAGAAGGGAATATCCTGGCAGCCCGGCCCTGTGGGCACAAACCAAATGGTGGCTGGATGCTTTGCTTCTTCCCACAAACCTGACGACCAGCCTCTCGCCTTTATTCTGAGAGTGGCTCTTTAAACAACTCACCCTGCATAATTTTGTTCAAAGATTTTGATGCCAATCTCTTCCTACCCCATCCAAAAATTAGACTAGGTAGCAATAATCAATCCTTTTTAAAAAAGTAATTTAAAAAAACTCCTAAACATTCCCATCCTTTCCCTTGTCAATCTGCTGGTTCTTCTGAGAATTTTGCTTTATTTATTATTTATGTGTGTGCATGCACGTGCGTATGTATGTGTATATGTGTATGTATGTGATGTGTGTATGTTTGTGCGTGTGTGATATGTGTATGTATGTGCATATGTATGATGTGTATATGTATGTGTGTGTATGCATGTGTATGTATGTATATGTGCATGTGTGTGAATGCATGTGTGTTTCTCCCCAAGTGTCTTTCCCTGGGTCAGCAGCAGTGACTGGCATGCATCAGGACACTCAGGCTCGCCAGTCAAGAGTTGATGCGATGGCTCTTCCTACCTCAGAGCCTGTGGGTCCTGCGTGGACAGCAGGTGCCAGCCTTCCTACCGCTCAGTCTGGTGGCCCTGGGGTCCCGTGGGTGGCTGTGGCGTGAGCCACGGGGTGATGGGGTATGCTGCCCCGTATCTGCCCCTTGCCTCGTCCCCAGTGACTGCCTCGGCCCTTGTCTCCTCCAGCCCCAACATTATTCTGGGGTTCAGGCCTCATGGCCACCTGCACTCAGAGTTGTTCTTTCCATGCTGGGAAAAGTTCCTGGCTTGCTATTGACTTGTGGACTTCCAAGTCAAGATGAAAGCCATGGATATGGCCCCACTCCGCACGGAGGTCATTCATACCGAGGGGCACCATGGCTCTGCCTGGAGTGCTCTTGTCAGAACTCAATGCTTTGACCTAGGCCTGGGCTGTGCTGAATAGGCTCTACGCCCATAGCAAGAATGGACACCAGAGGGCGCTCCAGCCCCTAGGAATGCCGAACTGCTTGTCCCTGCCTCTAAGACCTGACGCTGGAAGAACATGGTTTTGTAGATTCAGACACACTTGAGTTTTGATCCCAGCCCCATCACCCATCCCACTGGGAGAGCTTGCATAACAGGAAGCTGATTTGAAATGGCTACTTCTGCTTCCTTGCCTCCATAAAGTTTGAATGGCTGATGTCTTCAAGGAGAAGGGCAGATAGGGTCCTGCCTGGGGTGGTCTGAGGACCTGTAGAAGCTCCGGGCTTCCACCCCTGTGGTGTGTGGAGTAAGGAGGGCCACAGGCTTGCTGAGCACGCCTGAGGAGACCACTTCACTTCTCTGGCTAAGGCACAGCCAACATCAAGGGCGGGTACCCGGAGCTGGAGAAGCTCCAGCCGGCTAGCTTTGGCTTCCTACTGAGCCAAAAGCACGCAGCAGCCTAGGCGAGGAAGCCAGCCCGTGAGCAGGCTCCTCCAGAATATGGTGGTAGCTAAAGGGTGGAGGAAAGACCCGAGGCTGACAGAAGGGAGGCGATGAGTGAAAGCCACCCAGCACTGTGGTGGAGGCTGTCCCTCCCTCTTCCTGCCTCTGAAGGCCCAAGTGGACTGGACACGGCAGGAGAAGGGAGATGGGTCATATGGGCTGGGGAAGTCTAAGCGGATCTTCAGAGAACCTCCAAGGATGGGAAGGAGGGACGGAGATGGCTTGGATTAGCACGAGCGAATTGCAAAACAGGTGGTGGAACAGAGCGGGATGGAGGAGCTATGCAGAGGTTATGTGACACAGAAGGCGAGCAGGGTGCTCGTCGTAGGAGCCTTTGCTGTGTTTGTGTGCATTGTGCAACAGTCAGGGACAGCGAATAAGGAGCATCCCCACTTTGGTCACGATCCCTTTCCTTGAAGAGTATCCTGAGTAGGCTGCCTCGGGGGCTCCTGTGCATGCTGATTTTGAGAGAAGAGTGTTTGCAGCCCTTTGATCCAGGGAAGTGGCTCCAGGGATCTTTTAGGTGGAGTGTAAGGCTCTGTGGGGTGTAGTTTGTTC
Source organism: Meriones unguiculatus (assembly GCF_030254825.1). Taxonomy (NCBI): domain Eukaryota; kingdom Metazoa; phylum Chordata; class Mammalia; order Rodentia; family Muridae; genus Meriones; species Meriones unguiculatus. The sequence continues at coordinate 77,681,933 of NC_083356.1, forward strand.
GTAGGGAAGCTGACACCTCTTAGCCAAGTGCTCCCTGGTAAATATTATCCATTTTCCTGAACCTCAGAAAAGAGTGTCTCACTAACAGACACAGTCACAGTGAAAGCCGAGCAGCTGCTGGGCGGAGGAATTTTTCTCACCCCAGTCTCCTGCCAATCTACGTCACTGGACCACCACCACCACCACCCCACCCTACCCCCCCACCTCTCCCACCTCCCCACCCCCACTCCCCGCTAACACTGTCCCTTCTACCTGACAGAAAGGAGGCGTGGCATCTGGATTCAAGCACGTGGTACCCAATGAGGTGGTGGTACAGAGGCTCTTCCAGGTCAAAGGACGCCGCGTAATCCGTGCCACGGAGGTGCCTGTGTCCTGGGACAGCTTCAACACCGGCGACTGCTTCATTCTGGACCTGGGAAACGTGAGTCTTGCCCGCCCTCTTCCAGGGCCACTGTGGTGGCCAGGTCTGACTCCGGGGAGGGACGAACACTTGTGAACGGGTACATGAACACTCCGGGGACAGGCCACGGAGATCAGAGGGCCCGATGTGTCGGGCAGACAGAGCAGGCGTGGAGGAGTCTGGTACTAGATCCCCACACGTGGACTGAAGCCCGTCACGCGTAGATGCATGAACCTTGGGCCCCCATCCTCTGCACAGTGTTCTCGAGAGGCAGCCTCCCTGATGCATGACACGCACAGCTGTATAATAAAATATATTCACTCACTTAAAATAGAGACACTCACTTCCAAGCACACAGCTAAGTTGTGGGCAGAACTGTAGGCCCTTGTCCACCGTGGACACTTCAGTGAGTGGCTACAGGTGTTGACTTGGACCCACAGCGTATGACATAGCATCATCGGTTGCCTATGTACTTGGTGTATGACAATGTGTGTGGTACACACCCCCAGGAGCGCTGACGGGTAAATACGTGGTGCTTCCTCCCTAGTCTCATAGGTCCACATGAGCACAAACCTGCAAATGCTCACTCGTAGCCAGGCGTTGCACCCTAAAACTTCAGCCTCAGCCTAGTTTCTTGTTGAAACAAAATGGCACGCCTCCTTACAGTCCCAGCTACCGTTCTGTGGGTTTCACCCGGTGACTGTACCCATGCGGCCGTGTATATGCAGTTCCGGTGGGTGTGTAGCTGAGAGTGGCGTTGCTGGCTCACAAGATGATCTAGCTTCCTTTCTGTTGCCGCGTTAATCGCCGTGACCAGAAGCGACTGAGAGGTGAATGGGTTTGGTTCAGCTCACACCTCCATGTCATCGTCCACCACTGAGGGAATCAGGACAGGAGCTCAAGTAGGAACTGAAGCAGAAACTGCGGAGGAATACAGCTTACCCGTCTGCCTAGGGAAGTCACCGCCCACAGTGGGCTGGGTCCTCCCACTGTCATTCAGTCAAGGCAGTCATTCACAGAACCTGGCCACAGGCCACCTTTGATTTGGGCAGTTCCTCAGCTGAGGTTCCCGCCTCCCACACGACTCTAGGGTTTGTCAAGTTGAAAATAAAACTGAGCAGACAGGCGGAGTGTATGGTCGGGAACGCTCTGGGCTGGGAACAAATGGTGCATGAAGGGTTGCTTCGCACCAGCAGGGGTCGCTATAACAGACGCTCAGAGATGACGTAACTTTTAAGTAACCATTGTTTTTAGGCTCACAGGCTGGGGAGCGAGAGGTCTGGCGGTGGCTGTCTAGACACCGACTGGCTGCTTTACAAAAGAGCCAATGTAGACAGGCAAATGGCCACATGCAAACCAGTCGAGATACAGAGGTGGTCTGCACTGCAGTAGGGAAAACTGAACCCATAAAAAAAAACCAACAACAACAAATTAATCTCGCTAATCACAAAGGCCTGTCCTCTGAGCATTGCCAAAATGCCACCACACTTCAACAGGGACGTCAGAGGAACAAGTCACACGCAAAGCCATAGCAGCCAGCAAGCTAGCTGCTGTACACGGCAGGATCCTCAAAGGCAGAGATCCCTCCACTGGGTATGTGTGCTGTGCCAGCCCTCACCCGGGCAAGCTCAGGCCAAGGGGGCCTGGTACACAGCCGCCGTCTGCATGATGCCATCCTGACAGGCAGCTTTGCACAAAGTTTGGGCTCTGACTTCCTGGGGTCTCTGTCCTTCTTACAGAATATCTATCAGTGGTGTGGCTCCAGCAGCAACAAATTTGAAAGGCTGAAGGCCACGCAGGTGTCCAAGGGCATCCGGGACAACGAGAGGAGTGGCCGTGCCCAAGTACACGTGTCTGAAGAGGGTGGAGAGCCAGAAGCCATGCTCCAGGTGTCTGTGGGGCAGTGTGTGTGTGTGTGTGTGTGTGTGTGTGTGTGTGTGTGGAGGGGGAGTCGGGGACACGGAGCAGGCTACTCCTGCCTTCTTTATGAAGACTTATTTATTTAGTAAGGTCCTTTCCTGCCCTTCAAGACCTTTTGTTGTTTTCTACCTAGCCTGAGCACTTAGGGAGTGGAAAGATAGCTCCCCGCCCGCAGCTGTAACTTCCCTGAGATCTGGAGTCTTGGGGTGTGAGGCATGCTGGGAGCACACAGGCAAGGAGGACCAAGTCTTCCAGAGGAGCAGGCTAGGAAGAAGGTTCTTCCGACATTTCTTAAGGACTAGCAGAAACAACTGAGACCTGGCTGTCCCTGTCCTCTTCTGACACGCCTGTTTATTTACAGCTCCTTTAGTTAGCTGGGGTGGGGCAGAGCAAAGCTATGAAGTCATGACTCTTGAGGTTCCAGTTTTGACAGACACAGTTGGCTCAAATGCAAAGTAGATGACTGAGGGAAAGTTCAGGCTGGAGGAGGGGCACAGGAAGGGAAGGGCAACAATGTGAGCTTTTTCTCAGAAGGAATAGATTCAAGATGCCAGGGCCAGGCGGGTTCCACCCGGGGCATGGGCGTGGCTGTCCATGTAGCCGGGCCTCTTGGGGCACTCTCTCGGAAGTCTCCATGCTCATGGCCACCTTCCACCCCCACCTTGACACCTCCTCCAGGTGCTGGGCCCCAAACCGGCTCTGCCTGCAGGTACCGAGGACACAGCCAAGGAGGACGCAGCCAATCGAAAGCTGGCCAAGCTCTACAAGGTGAGCCCCAGGGGTGTGGTCTCTGTACTAAACAGGGTCAGGCTGGGAGGCAGGAGCCCCAGCTCAGCTGCCCTGATGTCCCAGGCCCCAGTGTGTTTGCTGTTTTCCCGAAGACAGGGAGATAAGAGCTGAGCTCAGCTGAACATGAAGTACTTGGCTCCCCACTCCTTCTCTGAAGAAGAAGCAAACTTGCTGTTGTTTTGGTTTCGGTTGGATTTGTGGTTTCTGTTACTGTTACTTGTTGGACAGGATCTTCACTTACTCTCCAGCCCCAGCTAGCCTTGATCCTCCTGTCTCAGACCTAGGATTACAGGTGTGCACCACTGTGCCTAGCCAGGGGTCATCTCTGCAGAATTTTGTAGGATTTCTGGGAGTCTGCACTGGGGTGAGGGGATGAAAGAGTATCTCAGGAAAACACTGCACTGCAGAACCAGGCAAGGGTGCTAACATTTCTGATGATGTCTTCCTTGTGTGTATTTGGGTCTACCTTTCAGTGCTGGTGGGGCCATTCCAGGCCTTGGCTTGTGCGCACCAGGCAGGTGCCAGCCCTTCCCCCTCCCTGAGGCTCATGGCTTTGGCTGTGTGGCAGTCCCCAGCTCCCAAATTTCCCTCATTGGGGATCCAGAAGCCTCGGCTTACCCAGAGTCAGTCTTGTGAGATTTGGCTAGTGGACACCTCTTGTTTTAAGTTGAATGAACTCTTTATATTGGAACTTCTTAGATTTACAGGAATAATGCAGATAGTCCGTATGCCGTCATCCTGCTTCTCCTCAGCATCCTAACATAAGGAGACGCTTGTCAGCTAAGTGACAGAGACTGGCCAGTGCTGCCAACCAATCATAGACATTAACTGATTCTCTCAAGTTCTTTCCAAGTACAGTCCAGGACGGCACATCACATTTGGCTCTTGCCATTTTTTTTCATTATTCATGATTTCAAAAGCTTTTCAGCAAAAAAATAAAAATAAAAATAAATTAAAATTAAAAAAAAGAAAAAAAGCTTTTCAGCAAACTCTATATCTTCTCAGAGGCCCCACACTTTCTGTTTTTGTTTGTTTTGGTTTTGGTTTTTTGAGACAGGTTTTCTCTGTGTAGCCCTGGCTTGTCCCAGACTCAATTTGTAGACCAGGCTGGCCTTGAACTGAGAGATCCACCTGCCTCTACCTCCTGAGTGCTGGGGTTAAGGGCATGTGCCACCACTCCCAGTGACCCTACACTTTTAGTAAGACAAGGTCTCACGAACTCCAGGCTGGCTTTCAACTCACTGGGTGGGTGAGGATGAATTTCTGATCCCCTCCTCTGCCTCCTGAGTTCTAGGAATACAGCCGTGTACCTCCACGGCTGGTTTATGTGGTGCTGGGGGAATAGAGCCCCAGGCTTTGTGTATGCTAGGCTAGCACCAACTGCAAGCTACATGCCCAGCCCCAAGCTCCTGCCCCCTCTCCTCCATTCCCCCACCTTCTATCCCGGGTGCAGTGTCCATGCTAGGTGGAAAGCAAAAAGCAGGCTCGGCTGTGCTGCAGAGCTGGGTGGGCCTGGGTGTTGCTCTGCCCCCCTGCCTGCCTGGGGTGCTCACATGCCCCCTTCTCGGTCCCCACAGGTCTCCAACGGCGCAGGTACCATGTCAGTCTCCCTCGTGGCTGATGAGAACCCCTTCGCCCAGGGCGCCCTGAGATCCGAGGACTGCTTCATCCTGGACCATGGCAAAGACGGGAAAATCTTTGTCTGGAAAGGTATGGGGCAGGGACCTAGGTTCCACCTGCCAGCAGAGGCTTCCAGGATCCCAGTCCCAGGAAGAACAGAGTGCTGGGACAATGAAGGCAATCAGGATCCTAAATGATTGCCTGTTTTGGCAGTTGACTCATTGTATGATCTTAAACCCTTGCTGGGCTTGAGTCCCTGTTTGTGCTCAAATGAATGTTTACAAGATCAGTTTTCTGAGAAGTGAATTAACACTGTGTGTGTGTGTGTGTGTGTGTGTGTGTGTGTGTGTGTGTGTGTGAAAGATGGAGCTCTGTGGGTCCAGTACTTGCTGGACCTCAGCATGCTGAAGAGGGTTAAACAGTATGTTATCATGAGTCTTGGAACTCTCCACTGAGTGTGGGGCCTTTTGTGAAGGTGATTGTTCCAGGAGGCACCAGGGAAGTCTTGGTGGGTGGGTGACTCCTGTGAGACTTTTGGGCCTGAGAGCCCAGAGACATCTGAGAAGACCCCCCAGTGCTTCCTCAGACATTGAGACTGGGGCTGGGAGGAGGAGGGAGGCAGTGGGCAGAGACAGCCAGAACTTGAGAGGCCCCCTGAACCTGGGCTGGCCATCCGAGGAATGTGGTCATGCACTGGCCAGGGCCTCACCTGACTATTAGAGGCTCTCGTGGGCCAGAGCAGAGGTTATCCTGTGGATAGAGAGGACCACATTGCCTTGGAAGGAGGCTTCTGTGCAGTGTTCAGCCTGGGTATCTACCGATTCGGCATACTAACTCCTATAACCTCTCTGCGACACCCGTTTCCTTATATATGAGGGGGAACAAGACGGCCATGACCTCCATGATTTAAGGCCGTGTGTAGACTAAGTGGAATGATCTCTGTGTAGGTTTAGCACCAAATCTGTTCCCAGTAAATTGGCTACGGTGGTTGTCATGGTGCTGTTATTGGCCAGGACCCCAGAGGGGGTGTCTCTTCAAACTAGGAGCCCTCAGCTCTTAGGGGTGGCGGTCCCTGGCTGTTGTCTTAAGTCTTAGGAGAGTAGGGAGGTGGGTTGGCTGCCCCTTTCTGGGACCTCTGGCTGCTAACCTTGTGTCATTTCTCCGACTTCTGGCAGGCAAGCAGGCTAACATGGAGGAGCGGAAGGCCGCCCTTAAAACAGCCTCTGACTTCATCTCCAAGATGCAGTACCCCAGGCAGACCCAGGTGAGGGTCTGAGGCCAGGAAAAGGGACATTCAGTGGGGGTAAGGGATGGAGAGGGTGCCCCGTCCTCCTCAGGGACTGGACATGGACCTGAGGCTCCTGCGAGGCAGCATTGCCTCATCTTATCCCCTCCTTCTTTCCCAGGTTTCAGTCCTCCCAGAGGGTGGCGAGACCCCTCTCTTCAAGCAGTTCTTTAAGAACTGGCGGGACCCAGACCAGACAGATGGTCCCGGCCTGGCCTACCTCTCCAGCCACATTGCCAACGTGGAGCGCGTGCCTTTCGATGCTGCCACATTACACACCTCCACCGCCATGGCCGCCCAGCATGGCATGGACGATGATGGCACTGGCCAGAAACAGGTATTGGAGCCGCAGTCCTAGAGCTGGGGCCTGGCTCCACCAGATTCCACAAGCCAGGGTCGGTCACTGTCGCGTTACTGCAGCTAGAGAAGGGTGAAGGGCAGACGCAGAGCTTATCAGTATAGTCACATTGGGAAGAGCAAGAAAAGGGGCCTCAAGACCCCCAAGTGAACACACGTGAGCTTGAGGTTTAAACAGAGGGAGAGTTGGGGCTGTAGGTGTGTATAAATGAGCAGTCTTGGGCCAAGCATGGCCTGGTTAGTCATCTCAGATCCGGTTCAAAAGGAAGTATGGAGAGGCCAGCTGCATTCCAGGGTGCTGCCCCGCCCTCTTGGGTACTCACCATCACTGGAGGTGACCAGCCCCTCAAGAGTGAGTGCGCGTTCAGGACAATGGTTCATCTTTGTGCCTTCATTCTTGAAGGCAGGTGAGATAGGTGAGCCACACGCCCCCTGGAGGGAGACCGAAGCAAAATGGAGGCCTAGATGTCTTCCCGGCTTCAGTTCTCCTGGGGGCCCAGGCAGGAGCCAGTGCTTTCTAACAAAGGCAGTTTCTTTCTAAGTACTTGTTATGGTGTGGCTGTGCCTAGGCTGTCACTCATGCCCGCCCTCTACCTCCCTGAGGGTGTTTTTCTCAAGGGATTTTTTTCCCCCACAGTTGTGGTGGGTGAGATTCTTTTCATTTTCACTTTTTTGTTTCTTTTTGGCAACAAACATTTCCCCTAGTATGAGTGTCTACTGTGTGCCAGGCTTCCAGACCCCATCCTCTTCCCTAGCAATGCCTGGATGGGAGGGGAGGTGACCACAGCCATAGCAGAGCCTTGAAATCTGTTATTCCCAGAATCGAAGGGAAGCCCAGGGGATTTTGTGGGAACATGGGAAGGGCAGTTGGAATGGGGTGGCTGAGATTGGGTATCACAGTAGGGGTAGGAGTTTGCTGCCGGGGAGTCGGGGCCACATTCCAGGTGGGACCTGCTGTTTGAGGAGGATGGTGCTGGTGGCATCCTCAGGAGGACCATGAGTGCCATTCATGGGGTACAGCAGTAATAACATATTTTGGGCTTTTGTTTTTTCTTTTGTTTTTAGTACATGTATGACAGATTTGGTCCTGTGCTTTAAAAACCTACCACAAAAATAGGTAGGAGGCAGAAACATGAGCTGGAACATTGGGGAGGGGAGATTTAGGGGAGAGAAGATGAGGCACCTGGGACTGGGTGTTCGTAGATGCTTAAGGCCCAAAGTCCATTCCGGGCCAGTGTCCATCGTTTCCCTAAGAGATATAGCAACCGTTGCGATTGTTGGCGTGGGTGCTGTTCTTTCATTCCTGCAGGGTGTGCGGAGGAGGCAGCGAAAGCATTTAGCAGACAGAGTTGAGCCTGGCCGGTCTGCTGTGCCCATTTAGTCTGACTCTCTGAGCCTGACTTTCTCACTGGTAGAATGACCCATCACAGTCAAGACTGTGCGTTATAGGGCTCAGTGCTTCCACTTGACCACCAGAGGTCGCCAGAGTTCCCTGTAGAGATCCGCCTGCTGAGGTCATTCTGAGGCCACCCAACTATGGCCCTGACAGATGAGGCGGCCCATCAAATCCTAGTGATTCCGTTACCATGGGGAGAATGGAAAGCTCGGTGATATAATGCCAATCCTATTAATAGCAGCTGAGCCTGAGAGAGCCAGCTCATGGTACAGGGCATCCTGCCATCTTCTTGACCAGAATTTAAGGCTTGAAGGAGTTTCCCCTAACTGTTGTCACCACCACTTTTCAGGTGAGAAAACAGAGGCTCTGAGAGGTGAAGTTGCTGGAAGTCCTATGACCTCCCGGAGAATGGGGCTTAGGTTTGCCTCAGGCCTGGCTCAGTCTTCTAAGCTAGAGCTATCTTGAGGAGCCTTTCAGCCAGGACCGCAGAGCTGCTGGCCAGATGTGCTAGGAAGAGCCAGAGCAGGAACCCTGGGGTCATATCTCTGCCATGCCCCTTGGCAGCTCTGCGTGCTGGGTGTCTGACCTCAGCTCTACCCCTGCAGATCTGGAGAATCGAGGGTTCCAACAAGGTTCCGGTGGACCCTGCCACATACGGGCAGTTCTATGGAGGGGACAGCTACATCATCCTGTACAGCTACCGCCATGGGGGCCGCCAGGGACAGATCATCTACAACTGGTGAGGGGCCCGGGCTCTCTGCGGGGAAGCGTCGGGGGCCCTGGCTGTGCCCGGCTATGGTGACCTGGCTACAGTGACGAAGGGGACTGAGTTGATTGGAGGGATGGAGTCTGGAGTGTAGAAGCCTGAGTTCAGGCAGCCACACCCTGCTGGGACCCATTCTCAGCCAGACTCACAACTCTGAGCTCCTTGTCATTAGCGTATGACACGCCCAGTCCAGTCCTCATACAAGTTCATCCTTCCAGAAGCTTCCGCTATTAACACTTACAGATTATCCTGCACTGCATAAATGTGTAGTGTTTATATATATATATAAAATCACATTGCTCCAAACCCAAAGCAGAGTCCAAAGGTGTCATCCTGACCTTTTCAACTTTTCGTGGTACCCCTGCCCAGGTAACTCATCCACCAAGCCCCACCCTTTCCTCTCGACCGGTTGAGGAATTTTTTATTTCTTCTTTTTGCATAAATTACTGGAAAGGCTATGGAGTGTAATCAGAGGCTACGTGCATTGCCCTGTAACTGGCTTTTTGGACGCTGGCTTCCTGGAGTTGACAGCTTCCTGTGTGGGTTGTGTGTGCCTAACAGCCGTGCCATTCCTTTGCGTTGCTATACCGTGGTTTATTGGCATGTGCCCACACCCATGCCTATGTGGGTGCTAGTCCACGCATCATGAAGACTAATAACCGTCAGCCAACAGGTGGGTGCTTACAGGAAACTCCGTGGTGGCTTCCCAGAAGTAGATTGCTAGACTCAGAGAGCCGATGGACCTGTCACTTTGATAGATGGCCCCAGCTTCTCTAGCTAGTGCTTGGAGCCTTTCATATTCTGGTATTCCTGCCAGCTACACTCGGGGGTCCCCGTTTGCCTGCATCCGCTTCATCTAACTTCCTTGTTCAACTCAAGACTGTCACTGTCATCGTTTCTGAAGGGGTATCTTACAGACTTTGAATCTGCCTTTGGGGTCAGGGGTGTGGCTCAGTGGCAGAGCATGCATGCTGAGGCTGGCGTCTCTGGGTCCCTCCCCTAGCACTGAAAAACAAACAATAAGTGAAAATGGTGTCTCCGTTGCTAGACAGTTTCAGACTTTTGTCTGAATAATAGCTGTTGAATTTCTTCTTTGTTAAAATTTTCATTTAGACCCACTGAAAAGTTGCAAAAACAAAACAAAAAACCCAACCAGTTATCTGGCCGGTTCTCACGCATGCGCGTCCCCACCTGCTTCTCCCACAGCCCAAGCAGCTGTGGGCTGGCTGATGCAGCGCTGTGCACTTGTCTTTCTACTCCAGTGTCACCAGATCTTCGTTCCCATGTCTTCTTCTGGCCCACACCCTAACCCAAGACTCCATGGGACAGCTCTAGGGCCGAGGACCCCACAAGGGATTTCTTCCTTGTGTCCCCTCGGTCTTCCCGGGTCTGTGGCACAGCCTGTCCTTTTCCTTCGTGACCATAGACCCCTGAAGAGAGATGCTCAGGAATCTCATACACAGACTCTTTGACAACCCCATACTTTTGAAAGCATTTGCCTTTTGTTTGTTTTGGTTGGCTTTTTGAGTTTTTTTGTTTGTTTGTTTGTGTTTTGTTTTGAGGCAGGGTTTTTTTTCTGTGTAGCCCTGGCTGTCTGGAACTCACTCTGCAGAAAAAAAGGTGGCCTCAAACTCACAGAAATCCTCCTGCCTCTGCCTCCCAAGAGCTAGGATTAAAGGCATGTACCCCCACCTCCCGGCTGAAAACATGTGTATTTTTAAACTAGATAATGCACATATCATTATTGCAGAGATATGGGGATGCTGGGGTTTGAACCCAGAGCCTGGTACATACGAGGCTAGCCTGCACCACTGGTCTGGAAATAAGCTCAGTACCTTTTTACCTTTCGTTTTGAGGCGGAGGCTTGCTAATATGCCCACACTGGCCTTGAATTTGCTCTCCTTCCGCCTCAACTCCCCAAGCAGCTAAGACTTTAGGCCTGTACCACTAAGTTCAACATATGATACAGAATTCTTAGAGGGCTTTTGACATATGGTGTGTGCCAGGTACAGCAGTACAAGGCCCAACCTTGGCAAGAAGCGGGAGGCACGAGGACCTTGAGTCTCCCTAACTCTCCTCTCTCATCTCTCAGTGAACATCTGGGCAGTCCTTTGCACATATCCCCATGAGGCTAATCGACTGATGCCTTTCCCCACATCATACCTGCTGTTTCTGACCCGTGTCTGTGTACAGGGAAATGCCCTGGCTGCTTTTGTACACTTTGTATTTGAGTCTCAGTACCCTCTCTTGTGTGTCCATCAAGCGATCCAGGGAGTTGCCCTGCAGGCACATTTAGGACAAGAAAGTCTTCCCAGTGTACCAGGACCTCAGTAAGCAGACAATGTGCTGCACCAGGAGTGGACAGCTTGGCTAGGCCATTGTCTCTGGTTCTCCCCACAGCTCCTGTACTTCTCCCTCTCAGTTCCATCCCTGCAACAAGGAGGCTCACAGGTTGCTAGAGCCCAGGGCAGGGAAGAAGCCCTGAGCTCTCTGGAAACTAGAGCTGAGTCTCTTTCCCTCCTTTAGGCAGGGTGCCCAGTCTACCCAGGATGAAGTTGCTGCGTCGGCCATCCTAACTGCCCAGCTAGATGAGGAATTGGGAGGAACTCCTGTCCAGGTGAGTCACAGCAGTGTCCCTTAGGGCTTCAGCCAGGGCCATGTCTGTCTGCTCACTTAGCTGTGTCCTTATCCATCCACTCTTCCATGCATCTGCCCACTCATTCATCCATCCATCCCTCCATCCATCCCTCCATCCATCCATCCTCCTAGACATCCACACATCTATTCATCCATCCCTTCCTCCATCCATCCATCTACCCTCCTACACATCCACACATCTATCCATCCATCCCTCCATCCATCCATCCATCCCTTCATCTCTTCATCCATCTACTCTCCTACACATCCATCCATCTATCCATCCATCCATCCACTCTCACCCACCTACCTACTCATCCATTCCCCCACCCATACACCCATCTGTCTGTCTACTCACCTACCTATGCAATAAATATTTATGCAGGGATTCTATGTGCTGGACTTAATGTCTGCATCCAGATATGTAGACACTGTCCTTTCTGGGCAGTATCTCTGTACTCTCCCTTGGCTGTCCCACGGGGGATGACAGTTGATCCCTGCAGGGCGTGTTTAGGACAGGGAAATCCATGTGCTGTGTTTAGATCTAAGTGAGAAGACAGGCTAGAGACAGCGTTGGGAATCCAGGCTGCATGGGTGTGGTTGTGCCTCTAGACCTGAAAGGCTCTTCCCATGCCCCGGCCCTCTCACATGCCTCGGACCGACGTCAGCATTCAAGCATGTGCTCAAGCCATCTGTCCTTCCTTTTAAGGTCATATTTGCAAACTTGGGCTTTCCTGGTTCTTGGACCAGACTCAGAGGCTGCAGGGCAAGGCTTCCCAGAGGCAAAGGGTGGGAAACAGGACCCAGGGAACCTTGGCAGTGACACCATCTCGGTACCCTGGTGCTGTGGACTCCAGGTGCTTCTTGCACAGTGCTCCCTGACAGTCAGACACAGTGTGGTGGCCTTACTGGAGGGAATGCATTCCACCCCACCAAAAAAAAACAAAAACAAAAAACAAAAAACAGGAAGGAAGGAAGGAAGGAAGGAAGGAAGGAAGGAAGGAAGGAAGGAAAGGGAAAAAGCTGACTCTCTCCTCTCTCACTGCCAGAGCCGAGTGGTCCAAGGCAAGGAGCCTGCACACCTCATGAGCTTGTTTGGCGGGAAGCCCATGATCATCTACAAGGGTGGCACCTCCCGAGATGGTGGGCAGACAACTCCTGCCAGCACCCGCCTCTTCCAAGTTCGAGCCAGCAGCTCTGGAGCCACCAGGGCTGTTGAGGTAATGCCAGGTTCCACAACACAGGCAGGATTTCCCTCTTGAAGTCTTCTAGGCCCAATGAGTAGGCCTCCAGAGGCCCGGGAGGTGGGTCTGGATGGAGAAGGAAGCAGATTTTCAGGGATCCCTGCTCTGACAGCTCCTTGCCCCTTAGGTTTCCTTACACAGTTTCCATCACAGAAGTTTGTCCCGCTGCAGGGCCTGCAGGGTCTCCTGGCCGGCAGGAGAAGGGCTGGGCTGTTTGGTCTGTTTCCTGATGGGTTGAGTGCTGCCTGTCTCCCCCCACACACACCTCCAGGTGATGCCTAAGGCTGGTGCTCTGAACTCCAACGACGCCTTTGTGCTGAAAACCCCCTCGGCTGCCTACCTGTGGGTGGGTACAGGAGCCAGTGAGGCAGAGAAGACTGGGGCCCAGGAGCTGCTGAGGGTGCTGCAAGCCCAGCCAGTGCAGGTGGAGGAGGGCAGGGAACCAGGTAAGAGCCGGGGACCCATCACTTCCCCCCTGCCTGCGGTTCCATCCCCACACCCTTCTCCGGCGTGTTGACAGAATGAGGGTGGTGGCCAGCGACAGGGGAATCCCGCGTCTCCTGAAGAAAGGAGAACTTGGAGTGGATGGTCCAAGAGGGCCTCCGGGGACGATAACCATTTCCCAGGAAGTCTTGTGAGGGAGACTGGGAAAGGAAGGCCACAGCTCCAGGCCTCAGCCCTCTTTTGTGCTGATACTCAGAACCCATCCCCCATTTTCTTGGTGTCTCACGGAAGCAGTGAAGTACAGCTTAGCCTGCGTGGAGCCTCTCTGTCCCACAGACAGTTCCATTAGGATGGGTGTTCTCTGTCTCTCAGCCCCAGCTGGGTGGCTGATGGTCACTGTGGAATTTGGACACTTGAAATGTGGCTGGTGGCAATGAATGGACACGAGGAAGGTGTGTCTTCAGTTGTGATAAATTTTCTATAGAAATGGCCACAGAGAGACAGAACATGCACACACGGAGCAGATACTGTAGAAAGAATATGGAAATTGGACTTGGAAAAGAGTTTCTTCCTGGCTTTGCCAGTGCCAGGCTGTATGAATTTAGGTGCTGTCTGGAGCCCTCCGGGATCTTAAAGTGGGGAGCAGCCAAATTAAACTGGATTTGGCCACAGTTTAATCTGGGGTCTGGTGGGATGTGCTCATGGAGGGCCATGGTTTTCCTTGACAGCCAGTGTGATCTCCCCTCACAGATGGCTTCTGGGAGGCTCTGGGCGGGAAGACTGCCTACCGCACGTCCCCAAGACTGAAGGACAAGAAGATGGACGCCCACCCTCCTCGCCTCTTTGCCTGCTCCAACAGGATCGGACGCTTTGTGGTGAGTCTGGAGGTGACGCCTTCAGCTTGTGCCTAGAGAAGGAGGTGGCTTCCGGGGTTGGTGAACCTCAGAGCCTGGAGAAACGGTCTGATGGCCCGGTGCAGGGGGATGGCCCCTGAAGGCAAGACCAGCTGTTTGAACTCATCCTGGGTACCAATGGGGGCTGCTGCTTCTTCCTTAACCTCCTTTGACCCTTCCCAGATCGAAGAGGTTCCTGGCGAGCTTATGCAGGAAGACCTGGCTACCGATGATGTCATGCTCCTGGACACCTGGGACCAGGTGAGTGAAAGGAAAGGCGGGGGGAGGCCAGGGGAATCTGGACTCTTAGCTCCAAGATGAGCCATTCATTCATTCAGCACTAATGAAGGACGTCACATCGGCCTCTGCTCCCCTCTGGGTTTATTCCCATGGGAGTATGAGCTCAATAACTCTTTTATCAGGTGCCTGCTCCCAGCATCCTTCAGGCTGTAGGATGGCCCACATCTTTCTCCCATGGGGCAGCTTTGGGGCAGCTCAGTGAGAGCACGTGTTTGCAGCCTGAACCATTGGCTGTCATCATTGACCAGGCCATTGATGATATCACCTGTTTATGCCTATCCTTGGAAGTCCTAGGCCAGTGTTTCTTAGCATCACGGTCTTCCAGGCAAAATGCTAAGTGCTGGGAATCCTGAGACAAGCCAAAGGGACACAGGGCTGGCCCCAACTCAGAGGGCTTGTTGGTTCTGTAAGGAGCATGTTGGTAGATAAGGAAAAGCCTTGAGCCTGGCATTTTCTTGTCTAAAGCATTCGATAAAATTGAATGCCACTGAGAAATGGCAATCGCTCTTGAATATGATTCGCTTGAGAGACACATAAAAATAGATGCAGAGATGGGGAGATGGCCCAGTGAATAAACTGGCCACACACGCATGAGCTTCTGAGTTCAGGTCCTCGGAGCCCGAGGAAAAGCCGAGCCAGGTGTACCTGTAACACCAAGTTCCCGAGGCAAGAGGGGAATGGGGGAATGGGAGACAGGAGACTTCCCAGGAGTTCGTGGGCTGGCCTGCCTGGTTCCATCACAGTGCACAAGAAGATCCTACCTCAAACACCGTGTAAGGCGAGGACCCGCCCCCAAGGTTGTCCGCTGACCTTTACCTGTGCACTGTGCCACAAGTGTGCACACATACATACACAAAAAAGAGAAAACAGACAGTGCGTAAAAATCAGCAGAGGTCTTTGAGTGTGACCAAACTTACTATAAGGCTCACAGCGACCTGGGCTTTTTATTTTTTTGTTTTTTTAAAGATTTATTTATTAGTATCTAGCGTTCTGCCTGCAGGCCGGAAGAGGACGCCAGATCTCATTATAGATGGTTGTGAGCCACCATGTGGTTGCTGGGAATTGAACTTAGGACCTCTAGAAGGGCAGCCAGTGCTTTTAACCTCTGAGCTATCTCTCTAGCTCCTGACCTGGGCTTTGTATTACAAACTTTAGACAGGTGTCCGTTAGGATGCAGGGATGGGTATAGCCTTCCTGCGTATTTGTCGGATGAAGGCTTGAGAACATCTGTCCACTCATTTGTTGAATGAATCCACACCCCGCCCCTGAATTGCAATGATTATGAGTGAGCGGTCTGGTGTGAGGAATGTGTAGCCTGAGGCAAACTGGACATACCCACCAAATCGGCACACTTTTTGGCTTCATCCGAGCGATGAAGGTGGTGGCCCAGCTTCCAGATCCTCCAGTGTTTCAGGAGAAGTTGGAGACCCAGACTGTCCTGACAGCATTGGTAACTAAATCGGAAGACAGCGCTGTGACAGGCCAGCACGTGTTAACACCAAGCGCGTTTGTAGGTCACCACCGTGTGGCCTTTGTCTCATGCCCATTCAGTGGCTGTGTAACGGCTGTTAGTTGTGGAGTTTTGTCTATTTCTGACAGGACTCACCTCTACCCTTGTTCTTTATCTGGCAGTGACTGTCACCAGCACCTCTCAAGTGATTCTCATTTCACATCTCACCTCCAGGTCTTTGTCTGGGTTGGAAAGGACTCACAGGAAGAGGAAAAGACTGAAGCCTTGACCTCTGGTGAGGACCCAAGGCTCTAGGGTGGGGGTGGATTTTTGGCTGTGGGTGAGGTGGGTCTTTGGCTGTGGGTGGGGGTGGGGTCTTTGACTGTAGCTGGGGGTGGGTCTGTGGCTGTGGGTGGGGTGGGTCTGGCTGTGGCTGTTGTGGATGGACGTGGGGTCTTTGCTGTGGGTGAGGTGGGTCTTTGGCTGCGGTGGGGGTGGGTCTTTGGCTATGGGTGAGGTGTGTCTTTGGCTGTGGGTGAGGTGGGTCTTTGGCTGTAGTGGGGGTGGGGTCTTTGGCTGTGGGTAGGTGGCAACAGCTTCTGATGCTGTCTAATAGCATCCATGGGATGGGGACCTTCTGCTCATAGTCTGACCTTCTAGAGCTCTGCTCAGGGTGATATCCCAGTAGCTTTTTGTGATTACCTGAGACAATCGATTCATAAAGACGGGTTTATTTTCGGAACTTTCAGCCCAGGTCAGTTGACTCTGGTGATTGTGGTAAAGCCATGGGGACTTGGAAGGGAGATGAAATCTCACCATCACCTTCAAGGCATGCCTCAAAGAGCAAAAGATACAGTCCCTTGGAGTTCCCACTGCCCCCAAGCTGAGGACAAGGCTTTGAGGGTCAGCATACCTGAGGGACAGGTGTGAGCAAAAGCAGGTGTGAAGAGATCAAAGTGTCCCTTCAGAATGCCCAACCGCTTACCAGGGAAAGGAACAGAGGGGAGCCAATACCCAGCATGCCTAGTGATTCCCTTGTTAGGGTCCCCAGGTAGGAAGGCAGAATCCTGGAAGCTAATCTAGAGGCTGGGAATATAAGAACAGTCTCTTTATTGAATATCTTTTAATCACCAGGGGGAATGATACACACAGGGAAGGGCTGAGAGCTTTGTGAAGCAGGAATTTCAGAACAGGAAGTTTTGTTCTTCCTGTTTGGGGGGAAATTCACCTAGAGTCTTTGCCTGTAAGCTGTTGTGATGGTCAGTAGGGCGTAGTCTCTGGCAACCCCTGCTGCCTCCCTGAGAGGGCACTGAGAGCTCCTGGTCTCCTTTTCCTCGTGTGTCTACAGCTAAGCGGTACATCGAGACGGACCCAGCTAACCGGGACCGGCGGACCCCCATCACCATCGTGAGGCAAGGCTTCGAGCCTCCATCCTTCGTGGGCTGGTTCCTCGGCTGGGATGACAGCTACTGGTCCGTGGACCCCCTGGACAGGGCCCTGGCTGAGCTGGCTGCCTGAGTGAGGGCCAGAGCCACCGAAGTCATCACCCAGTGCCTTTGAGGACTGTCCGTCTTCCAAAGAGATCACATGGCAAGCGGGAAAACTATGGTGTGTGTGCGTGGGTTTTTGTTTTGTTTTGTTTTATTTTGTTTTTTGTTTTTGTTTGTTTTTTACAGTAGCCAAAACCAGCCCTGGGAAAATTCAGGGTCTTTACAAAATTGCTTCAAGTATCCATGCTTTGGAAATTGAATTCAATAAAAGCTTTCTGAAGGGTGTTCTCCCCAGGCGTGTCTCTGGTTCCTCATTCCGTGGCTCTGAACCCTGCTCATGACCCTGGTGACTCTGTGGTGCCCGGGCAGGTGCCTGTGAGCGAGCAGATGAAGTCTACCCTCCTGTGCGTGCATCGTGGTCCTTGGGAAGCTGATGGCACTCAAGGAGAGCTGAGCGTACATGGTACTGGGGAGTGTCTTGGTTTGCTCTCTGTTGCTGCTATAAAAACAATGACCAAAAGCAACTTGGGGAAGAAATGGCTTCTCTCATCTTACAGCTTATAGCCTGTCATGCAAGGAGGTTGGGCCAGGAACTCAAGACAGGAACCTAGAGTCAGGAACTGAAGAAGAGGCCGTGGAGGAACGCTGTTTATTGGCTTGTCCATGGTCAGCACCTCCCTTGTGGGCTAGACCCCTCCCACATCAAACATTGATCCAGAAAATGTCCCCCAGCACTTGCCTGCAGCCCACCCAATAGAGGTAATTGCTCAGCCGAGGGTCCCTTTCCCCAGATGACCCTGGCTTGTGTCTAGCCGGCAAGAGCTAGCCAGCACAGGAAACCATGGAACCAGGAGGCAGGGCTGACCTAAGAGACAGCAAGAGAGGCAAAGGAGGGAGAGTGAGAGTGCCCTGCTCATTGCTGAGTCCAGTAAAGTTTGCAAAGCTTTTCCATAGGCCTGGGCCAAAGTGAAAAGGTTTTGTTTCATTTTTACTTTAATGGCATTGTCTGTTTTTTGTTTGTTTTTTGTTTTTTTTCAGGATTGAACCGCAGATTCTGTTCAAGTTTGACAAGTGCTCTACCACAGACTATATAACCTTCTCTCTCTCTCTCTCTCTCTCTCTCTCTCTCTCTCTCTCTGTGTGTGTGTGTGTGTGTGTGTGTGTGTGTGTGTGTAGCGGTGAGAGGACAGCTTTGAGAAGCATCATCTTCTCTCCTGCCACTGTGTGGGTTCTAGAAATCAAACTCAGGTCACCAAGCTTGAGCTGCAAGCGCCTTGACCCTCTGAGCAACTTTTGCAGCCCTGTCTTCCCTTCCTGGGCCCTGTTCTGTTTTGCTCTAGGAAAGGGTCTCACTTGGTTGTCCAGATTTGGTTTCAATTGCAGATCTCCTCCTCAGCCTCCCCCAAAGCTGAGATTCTAGGCATGTGCCACCATGCCCAGTTTCTGCTGTTTTTCGTATAGCAAGCTGTGTGTGACAGAGTATTTCATTTTAATCATACAATAATGTGATATAGGCTGTTACCACTGCCTGTACCCAAACTTTAAAAAGACTTTTAAAGATTAAAAACAATTTTATGTGTATAAGGGTTTTGCCTGCATGCTTGTATGCACACCATGTACTCCTGAGCAGATGAGAAAAAAGCACTGCCTCTCCTGGAACTGGAGTTGCAGACACTCGTGAGCTGTGACGTGGGTGTGGGAATCTAATCTGGGTCCTCTTGATGTTCTCTTAACAGCTGAGCCGTCTCTCCAGCCTAATCCAAACATTTTTATAGCCCTCAACCTGAGTGTATTTTTTATTATTGTTGTTGTTATTGGTTTTTTCAAGACAATGTTTCACTTTGGCTGTCCTGGAACTCACTCTGTAGACCAGGCTGGCCTCAAACTCACAGAGATCCACCTGCCTCTGCCTCCTGAGTGCTGGGATTACAGGAGTGCTGGGATTACAGGAGTGCGCCGCCACCCCTGGCTTCTAAGTGCTTCTTATTAAGTAAGCCCCCATCTCTCCACCATCCTGGGAAATCCCTATTTTTCTTTTGGTCTCGATAATTTGCCTATTCTGCATGCTTCACCAAAGAGGAGTCATACAATACTTACTGTCTATGTCTGGCTGATTTTACTTAGAATTACGCTCTCAAAAGCAACCATTGGTCTACACTGATGGGTAAATACTCTTCCATTATATTTACACACTTAATCCATCATCCACCACGGGATGGATTATTTTCACCTTTGGACTGCCGTCTACAGTGCTGTTGTGGATGTAGGGCACCTTTGGCTTCTAGAATGTTCTGAGCTGGCTGACAACTGAGTTGTATATCTCCTATGAGCACGTGAGTCTTTCCTCCTCTCTCTGTACTGTCACTAGGAGGCGTGGCCTTAGAGCAGGGCTGGGGAGAGAGGGCAAAGCCAACTGCAATCGCTGGAGTAGGATTTGGGCAAGATGTGTTGTCACAGAGCCACATCCTGTCATGTCTGCCCGTGCCTGCCTTTACAGCTGGTTTCTTCTGCTCATTCTGCTGCTCAAAAGACTCTTTGGTGTGATCTCTGCATTGGCAACTGCCGCAGCCAGAGAGGCCCCTGAATCCCCCGGGTTGCAGCCTGTGGAGCACAGGAGAGGGACTCCTTGGTGGCCAGTGTGGCCTGGATCCCTGCTGGTGTTCAGAGCATCCAAACTCCCTCTTGGACAACTCCCACAGTCTGCCTCAAAAGCTGTTCTCCAGGGAGAAGCCAGACCAGCACCGAGAACTAGACGATGGGGCCTGTTCCCTCCCCTCCTTCCTTCCTGGTTCCTCTTGCCAGCTCTCCCCTCGGTTCATGGCACTCCATGTTATTGGAGCATCTGTACGTGACGATGGAGCTGAGCCCAGGGTGAGGTAGCCTAGGAAGCCTGAGAGAGTTGTGTGTTTACACTCTTGTTTCCAACTCTGGCTGGGCCCTGAAACTGTCCAGGGAGCTTTTTAGAAGCATGGTTCCCTTGGGGCCCTTCCTCTAGAGATTCTGAGTCATTGCCAGGGTGATGAGGGCAACGGAGGAGAAAATTTCCAAGCGGAAAAGGAGATGGATTGCGGGTGGAGGCAGATCACTACCGGCAGGGTTGTAGAAAAAGCAAAGGTGGGGTGCTGTGAGGAGAGGGGTGCACTCGGAATCGGACACGTGGCCGGAGCAGCTTGAGAGGGACAGGCTTCCCAAGCCTGTCACTCTGCTAAGCCTTGAATACTCTGCTAAGGGGCTAGACTTGATCCGTCTGCCTTGCCGACCTCCAAACGGTGGCTCTCGTAATCACAGCCGTTGACTTAGCAAGTGAAACATGCTGAAAACGATTAGCAGACACAGCAGTTGGCCTGGAAAGTGTGACATGCTGAAAACACGTGGCACAACCGGAGACTGCTCCCAGGGCCTGTGAGCAATTTTCTCCCAGAGATAAAACATTTCATCTCAGAGGGGGACCTGTGAGGCTCAGGCCAGAAGTAAACAGCACAGAAGCTTCAGAAAGTCCCTGAAACTGACCAAATCTACTAGAGCTCTCCCTCCCCCAGTTTATATAAGCTGTCAGGGGCTGTGAGAGACCCCCTCAGAGGAGCCAAGCTGCCTCAGAGAAGCTAAGAATGACTGACGTGTCAGGAAGAGACATCTCTCCCCCTGTTGCACTGTCAGCTCTATGAGCTCTGGGTCCCCGCTTTCTGGGAGCCACACCCTGTGCTGTGGTGGGTTTTGGGGAGGCAGCTGTTTGTGGCTAATCTCTGCTCCTGTAAGTTACCCCAGTAAACCCTTTTGGTCCTTCAGTGGGATCCTGACTTTGATTTGAGAGGTTCTGGCGTACCCCAATGTAGGACTCTGCTAAGTGGGAGAAGATTACGTGTACAGAGCCTGGTGCATTGGGGGAGCAAGCCTGCCCTGTGCTGGGTCGGACAGGGTGTGTTGGACATATATGATGGAGAGCCAGCCTGCACTGAACTGCCTCAGGAGCTCTCTGTGAGTCTGGAGTCTAGGGACACCGGTGCCTGACTCAAGCTGCTATGTCTAGGGTTCCCACTGGCTCGCTTAGCTTCGAGCGTCCGTCAGCATGGTAGTGAAATGTCTGCAGGCATCTGGCTCTCAGCCATGCATGGGCAGGATGAGAGAAAGACAAATTCATTGTTTGTAGATGTTTTCCTGGGAGACAGACTATGAGCTGCTTCCAAGTCCACAGAAAACCTTATTCGGTTGACAGGAGTCCTCACACCCATTCCTGGGGTCAGAGGTCATCGAGGCCCATCTGGTCACTGGATGAATTTCTCCTCTCCTGAGGGAACACTCTCAGGGAATCCCTAGGAACACGGTAGGGGTTCTGAGGAAGGAAGGAGGCAAATGGACCCAGTGGACGGCGATTTTGTTGACTTTGGGGGGGGGCCTGATGTTAAAACTAAAAAACTTAACATAGTTCCTATGGCTTTGTGGCGTACAGTCATTCTCATTAAGCTTCGATTTCCAATCCCTTTCTCCCTCCCCAAGCAAAATCTTAAGAATTTATTTACTTGTGTTTTCATGAGTGTTTGCCTGTGTGCTCACGTGTACACCACATGTGTGCCTGGTGCCTGAGGAAGCAAGAGTGTCTGATCTCCTGGAACAGAGTTGCAGCTGGTTGTGAGCTGCTTTCCGTAACAGGTAAGACAGGGCAGAGGTTCCTCCATCTTGTATTCTTTCGGAGGCCATTTCAGCTTTACCTAGAATTTTATCTCTTTAGTGGAGAATCCCATGGGAAACTACCTAACTCTATCCTAGGAACTCAAGGTCAGGATGCCTGGCTAACTGATCTCAGGGTCTGCTAAGCTGCCTGCTGCTGTGGAACCCCCTCCAGCCAACCATTCCAGCTTCTGTCAAATTGCTTGCTTGCTTTGGAGAAGCCTGGCCCCATGAAGCTGCCAATCAAGTGTGAGACCAAAACGGGAACAAGAACAACACCTCTTGCAAGTTAATGGGAGACCAAAGCAGTTACTATTCCTTGCAGATTAAGGATTCTGTTTGCAGTTAAGACAGTGGAGCATAAGTTCCTGTTTGTCCTGTGTTTGTCTGACCCATCTGCACGGGCCCATCTGGATCACATGAGGGTGGGAGCTATGTGGGCAGGAAATACGTCAGAATGAATGCTTGCCCGATTGGGGTGAGTTGTGGGTTTTGCTTTTTTAAGCCCCTGCAATATGTGACCTGTGGCCATTTTGTGGGAACCTGGGTTGTAGACCTGCCAAGAACCCATCCACCTAGCCAGGGTTTAATTAAAACTTGCTTCAAATTTGGCTTTAAATTGCAGTAGTGGCCTTTTCTCGACTGGTGGGATTAACACAAGCTGCCCGTGCTCTGGACACTCAGGGCTATCCCCGGGTCCCCAAATACCTGTCCCAGACTGCTATTCCAGAGGGCTGGGATGAAGACTTTCAGTTGGCTATAAACTGTGTCTGGGTGGTCATCTCTGGTGAGCTGCCGTAACGACGTGCGCGCTGGCACGGATGCTAGAGTCCTCTGCAAGGGGAACAAGTTCTAACCTTGGCGTCATCTCTCTAGCTCCTGCCCCCAGAAGCTTAAAAAAAAAAAAAAAAAAAAACGTTGTGTTTTGTTTTGTATGTGTGGCTGCCTGTGCGTGTCATGGCAGGTCTGATAAGAGGAAAACCTGCAGGAGTCGGCTCTCCTTCCACCATGTGTGTTCTGGGAATTGAACTCCTCAGGCCTGGAGACAGGTGCCTTTAAAACTGGCTGCCCCATCTGGCTGCCCTTCCCCCATATCTTTTAGGGAAGACCCACAGCGTTTGTTATTCATGCTAACTCTCTGGATTCCTAAAGCATGTTTTAACAAGGGCTTTCAACATCCTCTCACCGAATCCTTCTGGCTATAGAGCAGATCCTCAAAAGCGGGATATATCTTTTTAGTGTCTCTTCTAGGCAAGTCCTAGCTTCACCTGAGCCTGGACCTGTTCTGTACCTGATGTCATGGCATCACTTGGAGATGGCCCTAACCAGTCCAGAGGTTCCCTTTGGGCTGGTCCGCACACCAGGTGGACCATGAATGGAAGGAAAGATAGCACCCTGCTGTGCACAGCACTTGGCACTGGATAAATTATGGTCTCCTTAGCAATCTTTAGTTGGCACGAAGGTAGGTATCTGTAGAGTTAGAACATAGGGGTAACGTTGTCGAGCAGTTCTGTCTGGAAGGCACGGCTAGCCAGATTAGTGTGGTCCCCCTCCGAGTAAGTGTACAAGTTTGTGTGCTCCCCATGTGTGCAGTCTTCAGGGATGCTCTACAGCAGGTAGGAACCATCCGAGGTCACGCTCCAGGCTGAACAGTGCAGAGGGAGAAACCCTCAGGAGCACGATTTTCAAACTGGGATCTGCAGAATTCTGTGAGGCACCTCTGTGATCCTACCAACAGAATTCAAACTCCACGTGAGAGGTGAGACAGTCTGATGCTGACGAGGGTAGCCCAGTGGAGGGCCCGAGTTAAAGCTGCCTTTTGTAGCTGATTACCAGCCTCACTGTCCCCACCAGATTACTTAAGTGACGTGACTGACACTCCCGGTAACAGACACGTTAAATCTTTCAACAGTCGCTCATTCCCTTGGAAGGAAAGGCTTGCTGCTAAAAGAAAATCTGAAAAGCACTGGTGGGCAGGCAGGTGTGGGAGACTGGCAGTATGGGGACTCACAAGAAACAACGTACGTGAGAGCACAGTCAAACTCAGTCTTTTGAGTGTTTCTTTTTTTTTTCCATTTTGGTCAGTGTTGGCTGCATGTAGTTACAGACACTCAGCCAACTCCTCTCTGCCCTGAATCAGTAAGGTCCAACAACCTAAAACTGAAGTTAAAATTTAAGGCCCCATCAAGTATGAATGCAAAGTCCAGTGAACATCTTCAAAGCAGCCCTAGTGCAGACAGAAACAAAACTCTCAGAGACAGGAGCAGGTCACAGGGTCCACACTTTATTGTACGCGGCTGAGGGGGAGGAGGCAAGGAACCCTTCCAACTCTGCTTCCTATAAGCTTGCTGCTCTCCACCCCTCTCTGGGGCTGAACTTCAGCCTACTGGATTACTAATTCATAAGGCACAGAAGCAAAGGCCAGTTGGTGTCTGGAGGGAGCGATTTAGAGAACCAAGTGCACCAGTTTCCACCTCCAAGAAGGTGTTTTCATCAGGACAAGGGCCTTCCTGGTCCTCACTGAGGGAGAGCCACTTCTCCAAACAGATGAAAGCATTACTTTAGATTCAAAATGTAAATGCAACTTGGGTCCAGGGGGACGTACTATGCACACCTGTAGAGACCCCAGCTGGGTTCAAGGCTTATAACAGGGTGTGCATGGGGGAGGGGGGACGGAAGTTCTGTATGGGGAGCTAAGAGCAGTCAACAGTGCTGCTGCAGCAGGGAGCCATTCTTTCAGGCTTCTCCAGGTGAAGCAAGAGCCTCAAAGCTGTTGCAAAAGTCACCAGCAAGCTTTCCAGGCCAAGGGAAGGGTGTCACAATGAGAAACTGCGGCCCTGAGGGGTGGACCACTTCCTCTATTGGTATCAACATTTTGTATGAGGAAAACAAAACAAGTCAAACAAAGCGTTTTCCCTCTGCACAGAGAGCTAGCTTAGCATGGTGTCTATGCACAAAGCCCTTACGCTACTCACGTGGGATTAGTAATCACAATATTTCACAGTATGCAAGAGTTAATAGTATGCAGACAGCGAAGTATAATGGTTTTCTTAAAATTTTTAAAAAGTACTTCAGTACTTAAGCTATTCAAATGGGCATATAACAATTATTTATACAACTTAAAAAGGTATTTTTTAAAAATCAAAATGATTTAAAAACCTTATACATGAAAATCGGCAAAAACTCAGAAAAGAAGCACTTTCTATGGTAAGAATTGGGCTGCTTTTGAAGGCAGCACAGAGGGGACTCATCACGAAGGTTTAAAAACTGCACCTACTGTTTTCAAGAGGACTAGCACAGCAATGCAGCCGGTCTCAGAAGGGCCAGTGGGAGCCTTTTTGTTGATTGATCATTTCTTGGGTTCTGAGAGGATCAAGCAGGAAGAGAGGATTATTCCAAAGCACAGTTTGGGCTTACAGCAGGGAGATGGACATTGAGGAAATATCTTTCCTTAAGAGTCCCAGAAGGGCTGGGCAGTGGTAACTCACACCTTTAATCCCAGCACTCGGGAGGCAGAGGCAGGTGGACCTCTGTGAGTTCGAGGCCAGCTTAGTCTACAGAGTATAGGACAGAGGTGCAGGACAGCCAGGGCTACACAGAGAAACCCTGACTTGAAAAACCAAAAATAAAATAAAAAACGAATTCCCGGAAGGGAAGGCACAGG
The DNA here is from genome assembly GCF_030254825.1 of Meriones unguiculatus. NCBI lineage: Eukaryota > Metazoa > Chordata > Mammalia > Rodentia > Muridae > Meriones > Meriones unguiculatus. Next base: position 77,707,253 of record NC_083356.1, read on the forward strand.
TGGCCCTGAGAAGCGGGTGGCACAGGTCTTCACTGTGGCAGAGCGTTTACCCAGTGGGGTCCTGTGGCCTGTCTAGGCTGTGTCCCTTGTTCTGACTTGACTGCTCGCACACAGCTCAGAACAACTTAAAGGAAGTCAGAAGAGCGCTTCAACCTACTCCAGAATAAAGACATAGACTTAAATGAAGAGTAAGATTATTGCATGTAAACTCTCCATCTCTGTCTCTCTGTGTTTACGAGCCAACATTGTTTTGGTGCTAGGATTAAACCCAGAGCCTTGGGCATGCTGAGCAGGTGCTGAGTGCTAAGTACTAAGCTACACTGCTAGCTCCAGAGTAAGCCTGCTTTTATGGCTCCTACCTGTTCTAAGAGCCCCACATTCTACACACAGAAAAGGGGGGAGAGGGGTGGACGGTCAAGCTTCCTGCTAATCTCCCCGTGAGTTAAAGGCTATTTTGGTCCCCACTTTACACTGGGAGGGGTCTGCACAGCTCTACATGGACCTGCAAGCTCAGTGTTTAAAAGTCATGATGCTCTGCAGCATGTCGATGGGCAGAGGAAAGACAATGGTGGAGTTTTTCTCTGCAGCGATGGTGGTGAGTGTCTGAAGGTACCGGAGCTGAAGGGCCGCAGGAGACTCGGTGATAACTATGGAAGCTTCTTTGAGAGCTCTGGACGCATTCATTTCCCCCTCAGCTGCGATCACCTATAAAGCGGGAGGAAGAGGTCAGTCGGCAAATAGCACGATGCCACAAAGCAGTCTTCAGGGGAGGGTTCAAATGCCTTAGACAACATGTGGGAACCCATGAACCCAGTAATCCCTAGACACTCGGTTTCCAGGGACTCTCCTTCCTGAAACTGAATTGCTTAAGGCTCTGTCTTGCTCGAGGCACTCTCTCTTACTGCTTCCTGGTCACTCGTGGAACAGCCCACAGCTCTGCAAAGGGGTGAGCAACTGACCTCAATGTGTGGATACAAACCTTTTGCAAGTCAGATGGATTTCCAGTTCTTTGAAATCAAAGAAAGGAAGCGTTTACTGAACTGAAAACCGACAGGTCTTGTTTGATAAAAGATGGCAGTACAGGTTTCAGGTTTTAGCATACTGACTTGCGTGCATGCCAGGAGGCGTAGGACAACAGTCAAAAGCTCTGCCTCCATCTACTTATGTATCTAGTAACGATGACTTCGGAGGAATTCTGAGACCCTTGTAGACTCCCCTTCAGACCTACAGAAAGCTTTCAGTCTGGCCCGTCCGAAATATACTGCTGCAATATACTGCTGCGGGATGAGAAAATGATTCCCAACAGTTGCCTTGGTCATACTGTTTCTGCACAGCAACAGAAAAGCAGCGAGTACTCTATACTCTTGAGATGAGGCAGCATTTCATGGCATCATCATGAGGCAGATGGTGAAGGGCTGCTGTGGCACACTGCTGGTAAACAGGAGCGTGAACCTGTGAGCTACACGCTGAGGAGTGCCGCTCTCAGCCACGGGCTCTGAGAGCATCCAGCTTCAGTAGATACTGCTGGGCTGTCTTCCCAAGGGGTGGTACCAATGAACATTCCCACACTAGAACACAAGCACCCCAGCTCCTGCCTCCACACTGCTGACTCTTCTCACCTTGTGTTTCAAGCCACCGATGGGTATCTAGGGTGGCAGCAGCCTGCGACTTGAATTTGAGTTTCCCTGTGACTAACTAACTTGAGGGCTTTTGTTCTGAAGTCTGTTTATGGGTCCACGCACCCGCTCGCTATCTCTCTTCTGTAACTTGCTTACTGAAGAGGTAGCCACCCTCTATTTCCCATGAGAGCATGAGGGTGAGCTGACAACTATTTCAGAGTTCCTTATTTTACTAGTATACTTTTCAGAAGCAGGTCCAGTGTGTGAACCCTAAACCTTGAGGACAGTCATCCCTTGCCCAGGTTCATGCCACCATCGTCAGGCTAACCTGACAGCCTCGTCTAAGGGACAGCATTCTAGCTGGCCTTCTGTATCTTTTCACTCCTTGTTATAAAGGGAAGACAGGAACCTTTGAGAATGGTGGGAGGTTCCGGGGGAATCAGAATGGGAAAGAGGGGCGTGGAGAGTTCTCATAAGAACTCAACTGTGGGACCTTGAGAAAAATCACTCAGCTCTTTCGGCCTTCAGCTTTCAGTGACAAGGATGGCAAACAAGTTTCATTTTCAGGGCTGACTCCAAGCAGCTGAGGGTTGTTATCTGGAGCCCTGCAAAAGGAGTCTGATGCCAAGTGTAACCTCAGTGGAAAACAGCTCTGTAGTTAATTACTGACAGGGGAATAGAAGGGCAGGCTTTCAGATCCTTTAACTCTGATATTTTGTGTATGAGCAATTATAGTCTAAAAATGGGCTTTCAGTTAATGACAGATAATAAGGTAAAAGCAATTCCTAATTTTCAAATAACCGGATGGTAATAGGGAACATTTAATAACCCTGTACATATATTTAGTCCCTGAAAGTGATGGTTTTGCAGGAAAGCACTTGAGAGTTCTGCCATGTCATCATGAGCATCCATGAGCATCCACCAAATACATGAAAGCTCTAGCTGATAAAAAAAAAGTTCTGCAGGCACCTACCCCTCTACCTGGTCCCTGCCGGCTAAGAAACTCTAGTGGACAATCTGTGTCTTAGGCAGGTGGCTGTCCTATGAGACAGAAAGGGGTTGTGGTCAGCCAATCACCAACTACTACTGCTTTCCAGTGAGGATGAATTGGCTCGCCCCTGTCCTTAGGAGATCTGTCAAAGGCACAGCCAACCCTCCTGTGAAAACTGCTCTAGCTGTTCTCAGGGCGGGGCTGTGTGGCTACCATCAGCTGTGGCCTTGTCCTTGTTGTACCAGAGAGAATCCCTCTTCTACACATGAGGCTCTGTCCTTTTCGGCTCCCTCAGGAATGCTGTGGCTCTGGGGTGAGAAGAGCTCCACCATGGCCGTTACAGGGAGGCAAAGCCTTGTCCAGCTCTGACAAGGCCAGCCTGTATTTCCGGTCCTTGGGTTTGATGAGATACCTTCATATTTTGACACATTGTCATCTTGAAAGAGACTTTTTATTTTCTTTTGAGGTTAGCTTAAATATTTCCTCAGCACTACCAGAAGGGCCACTCATGCAGGCTTACGACAAAGATAAGGTGAAGATGAAAAGAAAAAGAAAACACAAAAAGAGAAAGAAAGTGTGGAATAGGAGAAAGAAGAAACAGTATGAAGGAAGAAGTTCCTGGGCAAAAAGAGAGGGTGAAAAAGATAAGAATAAGGAGGAATGAATGACAGCAAACTGATGCAACTGTCTTGTGCTCTGAAAGTCAACCTGCCTTTAATAATAGACCGAGGAAATTAAAAAATAAAACAAAACCCTTTTCAGGGGCTGGAGAGATGGCTCTGTGGTTAAGAGTGCTGTCTGCTCTTCCAAAGGACCCGGGTTCAATTCCCAGCACCCACATGGCAGCTCACAAACTGTCTGTAACCTCAATTCCAAGGGATCTGACACCTTCACACTAATGCACATAAAATAAAATTTAAGGAAAAAAATAATCGATCGAGGAAACAAAGCAGGAGGCTCACAATCGTGAGAGAATGATATGACTCTAAGAGACCTGAGTGAAAAAGCCAAGGTGCAGGACAGCGTGTGTCGTGTGGCTTCCCTGGTGCCAATAATCCAACAACCTAGTCAGACAAAATCAAGTACAGGACTAGGGAGGCGGCTCACTCACTAGAGTGCTTTCTGTACAGTCACAAGGACCAGCCCGCGGGCTCCCCAGCACTCATGCAAAAGCAAGGCATGGTGGCACACATCTGTGACCTCTGTACGGAGGAAGGAGGCCGGTGGGTCCTGGGGCCCTGCTGGCCAGACAGTCTCACCAGATGGTGAGGTCCAGGTTCAGAGAGGCCTGTCTTAAAATGCTCATGCATTCATACAGAACACACACACACCTGTTTAGAGTGGTGTCCTCTGAGGAAACAGGGTTTGGGGTGATAGGCAGGGTTTCTATCCTTATTAAACATTCCCGGCTCTTCTACTCTTTTTTTCAGTGAGAGGGTTTTATTACTGTGGCATTTAAAAAGAAAAACTAAAGCAGAACAACAGAACCTGAACAAACAGGAAGCATTACCTTGGCTCTGGCCTCCCGGGCAGCCTCGGCCTCCGCAGCCATGGCTCTCTGCAGCTGCACTGGCAGTTTCACGTCCTTAATCTCCACGCGCTCTACCCTTATTCCCCAGTCATCAGTGGCGTCATCCAGCGTGCTCTGGAAAGAGAAGTGAGGCACCACGGCTCCTGTCCAGATGCCCAGAGCAGCCGCAGCCACTGGGATGTGGTGTAGGTAAGGTTTGGTGAGGCAGGGGCGTGAGGAAATGCATGATTCTGCTACTGCTGAGCGAATGTGGGCTGGCAAATGTCTAAGGAGCTGTAAAGGGACTGTCTATCCGTAGTCTCCGCTGCAACTACTGCAAACAGTCTGCCCTGCCGCCATAGAGCTACCTGCATAATGCACAAGTGAACCCTGTGTTCCAGTGAACTGTCACAAACAGAGCAGCCAGCCGAGGAGCTTGGCTCACCAGTAGCCTGCCAACTCCCCCCCCCCCGAGTTAACGTGACGCGTGCACGCCTGTCTCTCCTTCCTCCTCTACAAGGGCAGGAGTGAACGATACTCTCTGTGTCTGTGATGGATCGTACGGATCGTGCATTGTTAGCAGGGAGGGGGCAGTAACGCTGAGGAAATGCAAGTCCCACCCGGGTGGCAGAGCTCGTTAGAGGCACTCTGAGCTGTAGAGTGACTGCCTATTTCAAAACCAAAGAAATCACAGATTTTAACCGTGATGAAACCTCTACGAAGAGTAGGAATTTATATTTACAGGGCTGTAACTTTTTTGAACAAGCTATTAACATCTAGGTCACAGGCGAGACTGGAAAGCATGGCAATTACATGGGGATCTGTGGGACATGTCCATAGGCCAATACTTAGACTGTCTTGAGAATAGCCCCAAAGCCATTATGATCTACGAGGATCATGTGGATTCAGGGGAAGACACCGGAAGAGATTTTAAAACAGCATGCACAGGAGTGTGTGAACCCATGGGTATTAGTCTGAAAACATTTCTAGAGTCTGAAAAACCTAAAAAGAAAAAAGCAGCCACCCCCACGTCTGGGTGAGCAGTCATGGACTCAGCTTCAGTTCTCTGTCTCTAGTTAGCTAACTGGCAGTGAGCATGCCTCACCTGCACGTGGTGTGATCTCTCTCACCTGCATGTGGTGTGCAATCTCTTCTCTGTCAGAGAGGATCTGAGACAGGTTCTTGGTGCCCAGCGCATTCCTGAGGGTGGTTTGTGCCAAAAGACGGGTTGCCGAGTCTGCATTGGTGATATTGGCCACAGCCAGGGTTGCATTCTGAACGCGGTAATAGACCACGCCATCCACACTGATCGTCACTGAATCCTTAGTGAGGACCTACAGGAGGAAGGCGATCACAGCTGCCTTAGCCTCTTCACTGTCACAACAAATGCCATCTTACGAACCCTTAAGCAATAGCTGAGTTTCTCCGGTAAGGCATCAGGTTTAGAGACTTAAAGGAATATTCCTATTTATCCAGGTCCACAGAGTCAGTCCCTCAGCACATTTTGAGATGCCATTCAAAAGTGGCATTGTTCTGGCTCGTTTCTTCCCACCATTTACTGTCTTCTCAGGAGCGCCGTCCTAGGCACATCCCTTGTGCCTCTGTGGAGTGACGCACTGAGTGGGCTGTGTGGATGCCTCTGCTAGACTGTGAGTGTCCCAGGGGCAAGCTCTTCTGTTACTCTAGCACTGGCAGTGTGGCTGACACATGGCAGAGGGTCACTAGGTGAGAGGTGAACTGAGATCCTAGGAAGGGAATGGTGAACCATGTGACCCACCAACCCCTCGTCTGCAAGACGAGGCTGGCAGCACCGCCTCCTACCATAGTTCTGCAGCCGAGGGAGGGGGGCGTCGTCATGCAGGAAGTCTTCTGAAGGCATCCCGGCTATGTCAATGAGAAGCTGGGCAGCTGCGAGGCCCAGGCTGGCCGGTTAGCTCTGCCAGGCACCGAAGCGGTGCTCTCTCTTGTTTTGCAATCTCAAACACCTCTGACTTGAACAGGGGGATTTGTTAACAAATGCGCGGGTCTAATATTACCGTCTCGTGAGACCGCCTCTCATAATGCGGTGGGGAAACGAACGCTACTCACGGATTCCTGCCGCTGTGGCTGCCACAGTTCAACACTGCGGCTTCTCTGAGCACTGGCAGAGTGGGTGATGCTCCCCTCCCTCTGCAGTAGGATCACAAGGGCTGGGAAAGAGTTGCTTGCCAAGTTTTCAGCGAAAGGCAGAAGCTCACAGCCACAAGCCAGATGCCCGCAGCGTCTACACAAGGAAATGCCACCATTCCCAGCCCCTCGAAAGGGCCCCAGAGAGCCCGTCTTCCTGAATGACAGGGGAACGTGAAGAATCCGAGACGCTCTCAGGTTTCTTCTCAAAAGGGTTGGGTGGGAATTATTTCTGGCTCACTGACTTTGTGTGGACTGAAAGGTCTGACCTTACCAAGTGCTTGGATCAGTACCAGTTAGGGAGCCCAAACTGGCTCCTGGACTTTGTGATTTCTGACAAGCTGGGCTCCAACACCACCTTGAGCTCCCGGCCTGTGCCAGGAGCACTGTCCTCCCTGCTCTCCCACAGCTAGCCCCTCAGCAGCCTGCGGGTTTCCTGTCTGCGGTGTTACTTTGTCTCCTCACAGATGGGTACCAAATGGCCACGGAGAGCTGGGGTCCGCTGCAGTTGCCCCTGAGCTGGGAAAACAACAGACAGAGAATCCCAGGAGCTGGGAGCTGAGGATCTCTCTCAGTGCAACCACCTCAGTCTAGGAAATGGCTGTAACCACGAGCTGTTTGTGAAGAAATTTGAAAAGGCTCGAAATGACCACAGAGATTCCTAAGATGCCAAATGGGCAGGTTCTAATTCTGCTTTTAGCCAATTTATCTCTAATGACAAGGAAGACCCTTAGAAAGAATGTTGAACTAGATTCTTTGTTTTTCCTGTCGGAGACCCATGCAAGAGAGCTGTGGTCAGAAAGATGATTCCAACAATGATGGTTCTCAGGCACCACACCGTGTTTCTAATGACAGTGACAGGCGCTCACACAGTGCTTCATGTTCAGGCCCCATGCATTTCGCTCACTCCTTACAACACCCTATCAAGTAGGCCTTACCATTACAACCTCCATTTTACAGTTGAGGACACTGGGACACAGAGAATTTAAAGACCCGCTCAAGGTCACAGAGCCGGGAAAAGAGCCGGCAGCCAGGATTGTAAGCTCTGACTTTCCAGTGCCAGGGAGCCACAGTGAGACCTGCTTACCTCCTGAGGAGGAATATCGAAGGAGATGGTTCTCATGTCCACTTTGATGAAGCTGTCAGTGCAGGGCAGGATGAAAAACAAACCTGCAACACACAGGACCAGAGAGACCAATTAGGCTCCATTTATCCTCCATCCGGTCTATGGAGTCAGTTCAGGCTGTTGTTCCTTTTTCTTTAAAAAAAAAAAAAAAAAGATTAATTTATTCATTATTTATACAGTGTTCTGCCTGCACGTATGCCTGCATGCCAGAAGAGGGCACCCGATCTCATTTTTCAGATGCTTCTGAGCCACCATGTGGGTGCTGGGAATTGAACTCTGGACCTTTGGAAGAGTAGCTAGTGCTCTCAACCTCTGAGCCATCTCTCCAGCCCCAGACTGCTATTCTCAACATGGCTCATTCACTTCTCACCTCTAAGAATTTACTTAGAGCTTCTCTGGACCCATTTTCCTGAGCCACAGCCCAGAGCATGCAGGCCTCTCCGGAATCAGCGTGCCTCTCTAGCACTTTCCCTGTCAGCAGGTCCCAAGTTCTCATTGGGCACCGTTCCTCTGCTGTGTTCTCTCCCCTCCGTGGCTCTGCATGTGTTGCTGTTTCTGTCAGGAATATCCCTGTGGCAAATACTCTGCACTTCAGAACTCAGACAGGCCAGCTGCTGTTGGAATTCACGGTACTTGGAAGGCTGAAGGCAGGAGGACTGCTCAGATTTGAAGCCAGCTTGGGGAACACAGTGAATTTCAGGTCAACCTGTGAGATGCTGTCTCAAAAAGAAAAGAAGCAAACAAAGCAGAGGGGCTGAGACGATTCAGGGGTCAAGAACATCTACTGCGCATCTAAATGACCCTTCCCAGCACCCATACAGACAGCTCACAGCTGCCTCTAACTCCAGTGTTGAGGATGCTGGCTCTCTTCTGGACTCCAAAGGCACCTGCAACTCATGTGCACACACACACATAGACAAAAAAATTAAATAATAAAAATAAGTACTTAAGAAAACAAAACAATGAAATGGAAAAGCTTTGTCCCTTCTTCAGGTCAGTTGCTCTTCTCGGGGTCTCTTGCACTTCTCTGTCAGGGTTCGGTGGCTACTGATTCATAACACTAAATGCTGGGCTTGGAATCTGTCTCTTTGTTGGTGTCTGGTTGTTGGGCGGCATGCCCTTTGATAAGGGGACTGTGTTCTGCTCTCCCTTGTGTTCCCAGAGCCTCCTCGGGCGTGGTGGCACATCCTGTAAGGACTAAAGTCCTTTCCTTGGTTAGGTTCTCCTGCTCAGCCTCCCATTGCCAAGGCCATTGCTGGCCAAGGCCAATGATAACCTAATCGCTCTAAACAGATAATAAAGGGAAGGGTGGGCAGCATCCACACTGGCCAGAGCCACTGCTCTTGCTATATAGCTTCTGCTCCAAGCAGAGGCCTCACTGGGGAACTCACATCAGTAAGACAGTTGAGTCTCGCAGACTGGAGGAAAGGCTCAGCAGTATAGAGCACCTGATGCTCTTCCAGAAGACCAGAGTTCAATTCCTAGCACCTACATTAGGTGGCTCCCCAATTCTGTAACTCCAGCTACAGGAGGATCCCATAGCCTGGCCTCTGTGGGTACCAGTACGCACGTGCACATACCCACACTAGATATGCACATATGCAGAGGGGTTTAAAAAAAATACAAAAACACAACACTTCGGTTTCCAGGCAGAAACCTAGCACTGACCAGGTCCTCTGGCTCCTCCTTGCAAAATGCGACCCAATCTAAAGATGATGACTCTTTCATACTCTTTCACGATCTGGAATAAAGACACGGATGAGAATTAATCATGATGACCACGAACATTTACGCGCCTAGCTCCCCAGCGTGTTTCTGCTCTGACCGGGTTCAGTGCCTTCCGTTGCTTTCTCCCTTTCCTGACAGTCTCTATAAGCTGCACATCTGGGGTGTGTGCTTTCCACGCACAATGCTCATTTACGATATACACATGCTTTGTTTGTTTGGCTAATTTATTTCAATTTTTATTTTTTTATATTAATTACAGTTTATTCACTTCGTATCCCAGCTGAAGCCCCCTCCTTCCTTCCTTCCCAATCCCACCCTCCCTTCCTGTTTTACTAATTTTAAAAGCAATAGACCAGCAGCAATTGATGACATATGCCTCTAACCCCAGAACTCTACCGGCAGAAACAGAAGGATGGTGTTGCTGAGCCAACCTGAACTACAACGTGAGTTCAAGGCCAGCCTGCACTGTCTAAAAGCTCCTGCTTCAAAACACAGAACAGATACACTGGCTGTGGAACACAGAGAAGGCCATCCCCACACCCACCCTTGACTGTTAGCATCCCTAACTGAGTTAACTCATCCTTAACATGAGTTAGCATCCCTTACTCATGTTTCGTTTGCTCAGAAAAGCTTATAGCTCTTCTTCTGATTCCGTTAATTACAATACAATTTATCAGAAGATGCAGGCAGCATACCCATTATTTTAGGAACTTGCAAATGACAGTTGTTCGTTATTAACCTAGGTTTTCATAACTCTGTAGGTAAGAGAGCTGTGCTGGGGAGCATCCGCTCCATGCCAGGCTCTTCACTATGTTAAAGCAGGCAGCTCCCTTCCTCCCCGCCCATCATCCTAAAGGAGGGACTGCCATTTTCTCCGATTTTACAAGTGAGGAGACATAGCAAAGGTGCTGCCGTCAGGGAGCCTGCCACCCAGCCCAGCCATCCTGCTGTAGGACCTTTTCTCAAAGGATCATCTCACACCCCGACACAGAAAACTGTGGCACAGTGATGCTCACTTTGCCTGTGAGGAAGGACTGAGCAAATAGTGGCTGCAGATTCTGAGATTCTGATAGATTCATCTGCAGAATCTATCCAAAAGAGAGATGAAAGAGAAAGAGCCACAGGCCAGGATGGTCTCCCTCTGTCTGTCCCACAGATCATGGAGGTAGCAGCTGGCCTTGTGTCAGAAGCGAAAGAAATGCTCTTTACCTTTATGCAAATCCATATTGATAGTGGGAAGGTTATAATTACGAACAAGAATGAGACGGCCACCAAAATCCAGCCACAGGGTCCCAGATCTGCCTTGGCATTTTCTGTTGAGAACAAAACCATACAGCCTGTTATGGGTATGGTCACTTTATCCCCACTGCTCCCAGCACAGCCCTGTGCTTGGCATTTTGCTGGCTGACCTACCTGCGCTTCCTTTTCTAATTCTCATATGGCCCTGAAACATGTGTGCCTACTCTTTTCTCATATCACCCATCTTTTTGCCCAGCATATGTTTACTGAATACCTCTGTGGTTGCTTTGTCTCATGATGTGAAATAACAAAAATGAAGACTATTCAGCTTCAAACAAGAGCCGAGAATAGTGAGGAATAAGACAGTTATGATGCCAGGTGCAAACAGAACTGGGTGGGAGAGTGGCACACACTGGGGTGGAGGCGAGAGGGGGTGCACAACCACTGTCAGCATCCTAACAGAAAGGAAAATGCCGACAAAGAGGCAGGGAAGAATGCAGATGGGTATTCTGGTTCAGGGCACAGCATGACTGACTCCAGATGAAAAACTGTGATCCAAGCATATAATCCCATTAGAGCATCTTTCTACAAATTACTTCTGCAGGCTGCTGCCCAGGGCTTACGAGCCACCACCCACTTCCTGATTAGTGGCCAGGCTGTTTCTGGTTTCTCGCTATTAAAGACAATTCTGTGATGAGCATCATGGTACTTCCTTCCTCATCTGCATATCAATAGTGCTTTTGTTGAATTACAAACGCAATACATACCCGCCTGCTGCAAAGAGTGTACAAAAGTATAAAAAAGAAAGGAAAATTACTTTAAACTCAGAGACAGTAACTATTTTGGTTACTATTCTACCAATCTCTCTCCTGGCTCACACTCTACTTTAAAATCCAAATAAATAAAATTAGTAGCAAATTTCCCTTTCTAGCAATTGTTCTTTTGCATCTTTCACTAACCTCTATAGCCATGAACTTGTGCTTTTCCTGTTTTTTGACTTAAAAAAAAAATCAAAGTTGTTATGCTTCTGAGGTTTAAAATGTCAAACAAGGGGCTAGTGAGATGACTCAGCAGCTAAAAGTGATTGCTGCCGAAATGGAGAAATTTGAGTTTGGTCCCTGGAATCCTCATGGAAGAAGACAGACCTGACTCCTGCAAATTGTCCCGACCTCCACCTGTGCGCTGTCACACTGGTACTGCGGCATGCGTGTTAGCTGTGGCATGCACATGCAGAGACACGTTTTTACAAGTCAAACGGTTCTATCCGTTAACAGAGTGGCGCGGTGTCCACTCTGCCCACTCTTTACCACCTCTGTGTCCTCAAAAACAAACCAAGCTTTTGGCTGTACTTGCCAGCGTTTGGCGCCAGGGTCTCAGTAACCTACTCGCTTGGGCTCTCCTGGCATTTTCGGTTCTGAGCATTTTCGGTTCTGAGCAGTAGTACTACATGACTTTCACTGCGGAAGAAAATTTGTTCTCCCTTATCACTTCCTCCAGAATGAATGTAAAACTGCACTGTAATTTTGGTTAACCACCAATATGCCAGTCAGAGCTAAGCCATACGGTAAAGTACAAACTAGCATTCCTTCTAGAATTTTTTTTTCCTGTTTTTTTTTTTTTTTTTTTTTTTTGTTTTTTTGGTTTTTTTGGCTTTGCTTAGTCTGATACAGTTGCGGCTGACCCAACCTTACTCCTTAGTCCACGGTCTAAATCTCCTTCAGAACAGCCAGGTATTCCATCAATCCATCAATTTCTTCTCTGGTTTGCACGACTATTATTCTGCAGGTGCCTCCCACTCTCAAGCCTGGGAATCCTCCACGTTTCCCTGTGCTGAGTTTTTACTTTCTTTGTCTTCCTCGGTTTAGTTTGTTTTCTTGGAGCAGACAGGGACTGAGAGAGCCCGTGGAGTGTCTCACCAGCCTCAGGCTTCTGCCATCACTTCAGGTGCGGCTTTAGAGTTATAGAAGCGACACGAGGGGAGAGCACGCCAGGCATACGTTGCTGCTCAGGAGAAAGGGTGAAAGCAGAAACTCCTGGTTGGGCACAGGAAAGAGAGAAGGTGTCGGCAGCTAGAGTAAGGGCCCTGAAACATAGAAGGGTAACCAGAAAGGAGTTTGGTTGTGTTTGTAATGCTCTGATCTGAGTCATGACACACTTAAAGTAACCTAAGTTCCTCCTGACACTTCTAAGTCACAATTCTTGGGCAGGGCCCCTATGCTCCACTGCTTGTGAGGAACTTCTGGCAGGGATTACACAAATGGTGCTTTATAAGTGAGAGGACAGAAGCAACGTGCCTTCCCACAGTACACCTGGGCAATTTCCTACAGGGCATGCATCGTGTTAAGAATACTTTTTCAATCTGGTGTACAGCTCTAATTCTTAGCGCCATCCAGTGAAGTTTTGTTTGTATGTTTGTTTTGGTTTTGTTTTTAAATAGATTCTTGCTATGTAGCTCGGGCTAGCCTGAAACTCACAATCCTCCTGCCTCAGCTTTCCGTGTGCTGGATTAGAGGAATTCCCACCATGACTGACTAGGCTAAATAATTTTAATTCCATTTTATGAACAAAGTAACAGAAAAGACATGATTCTCACAAGGCCATGCCAGGAAGGACAGGGATTCAAATACAATGCCCTTACCCTAAAGAGCATGCTCTAAGTCTCTTTGGCCCTTCCCCATTAAATATAAAAGGTTGTCATTAGAGAAGTGTTCATGTTTGCAGTACTTTCTTAACATAATATCCAACCAGGAAACACTGAGGCAGGCAGTTCTGAGGGTGAAATCTCAGATTCTGACAGAGGAAGCCCTTCCTCTTAGGTGAACTTCCTATTTTGAGCAGAAAAGCTTCAAGGTTCTGAGCTGCACTTCTGTCTGGATTTTATGTGAACTGGATTCCAAAAGACAGACAATTAGCCGCAGATGTTTATCTGGTAATATTTGGTGCTTTCTAAAATGTTGCCCTAAGTCCCTCACACGCCAGGCGGAGTGCAGAGCTCCTGATCGTACAAGATTACAACCCCTTAAGAGCAGGAATGGTTCTTCATAATTTTTTCTTTATGGTGCTGTGGACCAACCCAAGATCTTGAACATGCTAGGCAAGTGCTATTCCATGAATTAGATAGTCTCTCTTGCTCGTTTTGATGCTCCCAACGTACGGCACAGCGTCCTGCAAGAAAAGGACCACCAGGAACTTAGTTTCTCCACTGTACATGACAGTGAGTACTAGACTGGCCTTCTGGAACTGAGATGTCACTTAATAAAGAGACAAGAGGCACCTGGGACCTTTTACTGCACTCAGTGAAAAGAATATTCCACTCAAATTTCCATGATGAAAACTGGAGAAATTGTATTTGCTCCATTTGAAAAAAAAAAAAAAAATCCTCCTAAAAACAAGTGAATTCACCACTTACTTTATGTTAGCTCAGCCAGCCTCGGCTCCAACATGCAAAGATCTGCAGAAAGTACATTTTCAAATGTAACTTGCTCATATCAAATGCATGGCTAGAAATACTGAGGCATTTCCACACCAGGAAAGTGGCACTAGTTCACTTATTTTCTTAATCCCTGTACAGTGAAATGGTCCTATTCTCAACCATCAAAATTCTCTCCCACCTGATCACAGTTCAGCAGGGTGTATAAAGCACATTTCTCAGGACATGAGGTCCCTCTGGGCTCAGAAATGAATCTCAGTCACCCGTGATCGTGGGGCAATTAAGAAGAAGCAATTCTCAGATACCCACCAAAATCTCATAAGCCTCATTTCCTCAGAGTTTCTCAGTTACTAATTTAGGGTGTCTCCTCCCATTAGCTTGCGAGGTAAATGACAAGTTACAGGCAATCAATATTCCCGAGATATTTGGCCTTAAATGCTTCACTGGGATCGGGGATCCCACAATATTTGGTTATAAACATTGTTTTGCCATGTCTTTATGCATTTTCTTTTTCCACTGTGAAACTCCTTCCTGAAAACTGCATTAAAAGTGAACTTTTAACCAATCAGAACTAGGACCTAGGAAAGATGACTCAGCTGTTAAGAGCACTGGCTACCCCTCCATAGGACCTGAGTTTGATTCTCAGCAGCCATCCGCTGGCGCTGGAGTTACAACCCCCTGTAACTCCAGCGCCAGCGGATCCAGTGCCTTCTCTGGCCTCTACAGACCCTGCACGCATTTGGTGCACAGACATAACTGTAGGCAGAAGACTGACGCAAATAAAAATCAATAAACCAGGTGTAATGGTGCATGCCTCTGATCCCAGCACAAAGGAGGCAGAGGCAGGTGAATCTCTTGAGTTCAAGGCCAGCCTGGACTACAGAATGAGTTCTCTGTGTAGCCAGGGCTACACAGAGAAATTTTATCTTGAAAAACCAATTAATAATAATAACTTCAAAGGACCTAAAATGCACACACACACACACACACACACACACACACACACACATTTAAGCTTATTATTACTCAAATTGAGCTTACCTCAAGAAAACTTATTTAAAACCAAACCAAATTATAAACATAAAAGTACAAGTTGTACAGTAACTTTTGTTGTCTGGCTACAGGGAAAGTAAGAGTGCTATCCATCCTGTGTCAGCTGGTTTATTTTAAGAGGAACTGGAGCTAGCATGACGACAAGACTGGCCAGTAATGGATCCCAATCACTATTGAGATTTAATTACAGTAAAGTTCAAAATATATTGGATTTCCTGCACTGAGAAAAGCCAGAAACATGTCTTATATCTAAAATTAGGCCTTGGAGTCAAATGCACCATTGCACAAGGTGACAGGAATGGGCTGAGGAGTTGTTGAAACCATCCAAGTTGCGGTATGTAAGAGGCAATCCTTTCCTTTCCCTTACACATACAGTGGGTGAAACACTTTCTGTTGTAAACTCTCATGAACATGCATTGTCTGGGTACAGAGAAATAGGATGGTTGGGAATTTTATCTTAAAAACACATGCTATCCTGGTCTAACAGCTCCAGGGGTAAATGGTTGGTGAAAATAAAGTCTTTGCAAATTTTTACTTTTCTTCTTAAAGCATTTATATTCAAGATACAACTGTTTCTCCTTCTCCCCTTTCTCTTCTTCCTCTTTTCTTCTTCCTTTCTTTCTTTACCATTATTTCATACCAATCATACCAAAGAATTTAGCAAGCTTTTACCCAAGAAGGGCAAAGAGAAAACAGGCTTGCAGACCACGGGGTTTGAGAAAATACTGAAGCCTATCCTGGCAGTACAAAAACAGCCGTGGGCAGCTCACAAGTATGTGCAAGGGTCAGGGCTGTATTCCCAAAAAATTCACTGAAATCTGATTTTCATATGTAACAAAAAAAAAAAAAAAAAAAAAAAGGAGTACATAAAAATGTAAAAGCTGGGCTGAAGGGATTTTTTTTTTTAATGTAAAAACTATTTACAGAGGCTGGAGAGACAGCTCTGCAGTCAAGAGCGCTTGCAGAGGACCTGAGTTGGTTCCCAGCACCCACATTACTGAGCACAAACATCCAAAATCCACTTCCAGGGCATGTGTTGCCTTCTTTTTACCACAAGAAGCACTAGGAACATAGGCAGTGCACATATGTACATGCAGACAAAACACTCATACACATAAAATTTAAAAATCTAGAAGTGGGGCTATTCACCTAAAAAGGGGCTGGTCCAGTGAGTCCTCGGGAAGTGAGTATGCCGAGTAAAGGGGTAATATATAGGACAGCCGTGTGTGACACGCACCGGCCAACTGCTAAGTGAGTGACGTGGAAGAGAAAAGGAACCTAATACATACAGGACTGAAACTACATGTCAGCAGAAGGGTTCCAGAGCGCACTGCAGAACCATTCTCTGTCCTAAAGGGACAGCTGCTCTCCTCAAGCGCGTGTTCTGAAACAACAAATCCCCACAGATTTTTCCCCAGTCCTTTTAGGAAAGGCTAAACATGGCCCCTGTGGAGAAGCACAGAAGCCTTCAGAGAAGAAAACAGCAGTTTGCTGAGGAGCACTTAAGTCGTTACATTTAGACTTGGCCCAAGATACATACAAACAGAACAGGCACACCCTTACGTTAATGCTTCTTTCTCCTCAAAGCTCTTTTATTTACCCATCTTAAAAATACCCATAGTTCAGATATTCTCCTAAGTCTTTGGCCAGGCGTCGTGGTGTGGGAGGCAGAAGCAGGCAGCTCTCTATCACCGTGAGACTAGCCTGAGGGGTCTACAGAGTGAATTCCAGAGCAGCCAGGACTACACAAGAAATCTTGTCTCAAAAATAAATGAATAAATAAACGTATGTATGTCTTTAGAGGGTAACACTACGTTCATTTGAAAATGGAAATAAAAAGCATAGGACTCTTTACCATTAGATTCCTAATTCTTCCCTTTGATGAACCAAGACACAGGTAAGAGCTTGACAATTTGGTACCAGATTCCAACCCTACCACTTCATTTTATTTTTTATTTTATTTTATTTTATTTTTTTCACTTCATTTTCTTATGAGTAAAATGTAAGAAAGAACAACTTATTTCACAGTGTTATGAAGACCAAATGCGAAAATATGTAAAATGCTTTACACTTAAAGACTATTCAAGTAGTAACCATTATTGTCAGTACAATTTTAAGGTCATTATTAAAAAGCTTCTTTACGGTTCTATTGCTGTGAAGAGACACCATGACCGCTGCAACGCCTACAAAGAAAAACATTGAACTGGGGCTGGATTACACTTCAGGGTGTTAGTCCCTTATCCTCACAGAGGAGGGCACGCTGGCAGACATGGTGCTGGAGAAAGAGCCCAGAGGCCCCAGCTTGACCCACAGGCAGCAGAAGGGGCACCTCAAAGCCCACCCCCTACTGTTGCACTTCCTTCAACAAGGCCACGCCTACTCCATCAAGGCCACACCTCCTAAGACTGCTCCCTGTGGGCCAAGCATTCAAACATGAGCCTATTCAAACCACCACACAAGGAATCAGTGTTTTATTGGGTGAACTGCCTTCTGGGACCTATGTGCCATGGAGAAAATATCAAGACTAACAATCTGTTTGGGGATTCCATCTCCGGGGGAGGAACAGATCCCAGACAGGGCAGTAAATTAGTTCTAAACTTTGTCAGGCCATCTGTGTATGCACTGTTCGCGCTTTCCTCTACCTGCAGGCTCACTGGGAAATGAGTATAGTTTCTGCAAGTCTAGCCATCATTAATCTTTTTTATTCTTTGTTTTCTCCACAAAGTAATCCCATCATAGTTTTTAAAATTTTTAAAAGAGCATTCACATATATCTGTGAGGGTCTCTGAGACCACCGAGGCCGGTAGATGGTATTCTGTGACAGATAAGAAGGCAGTTTGGTTAACACCACTCAGTAGTCAGTGTCGGCTCAAACTTTCGGAATCTGACTTCAGATTTAGGCATATTCAACCACAACACAATTCTGTGAAAATATTTCCTGATGATAATTAGCTCAATTACCATGTCACAGAGCTTGTGACACGACTGCACTGAAACTCTTACATGTGACGTATTCCATAAAGACGGGGTCAGCAGACTGAGGAAAACAAGCTCATGATAAAGGTCTGGGGGAGGGCCTGGTCTTGGCCACACAGGGAGTGCAAACGTCACCAAGCTTTTAACCACCTGTGCCCTCGGCCCTCTGGGTGGAAAACAGGTTACACATTCCTCTCTTTGAAGAGAAAACCCTGTGTGTCTAACATTCCTGGTTTCCCTAGTGCTTATCTGTGATCACAAGGCCTCCCTGACTCCTATGTATATCTGTATATCTTTTATTTGATCCTTAAAGTCCTGCGGGGTAGGGCAGTGAGATTGCCTGACTGTATGATGAGGAACTTGCCTGAGTGACCCGGGTGGTCAGTGATGGCCCTGAGGCCACGCCCCAGGCTTTTCACTCTAACGACTCCCGTTTCCTCACACTATGCTACCTTCCCATCACTGTTCGCTTCAGCGGACAGCATCATTTTATTGTCTCGTACTTGAAGGCATTTTCTTGGTCATATCAAACAAGAGCAAGAGGCTCAAGTTTCTTCAGTAGTCCCAGAATGTAGACAGAGACAGAAAAAGGAGCAAGTGTGTAACCAAGATCCAGTGCACACTTTTTACTTCTTGTTCCTCTAACTTCTCTGTCTTCGGCCATAACAACTGAAATAAACACATCAATCCCATGGTTCTGCTTATTTGCAAGAGGTCCTCCCAAAGGGACTTATCTTGTTGACACAGCTCCTCTTTGCAACAACACATTTCTTTGCAATCCACCCACACTGTTCCATTACAAACTGAATGCACTGGCTTTAGGTTAAAGGACAGGCTTGGTCATATTTATCTATGGAGGAAAAGTCCTTTACAAAGACATAAAGAGACGAGTCCCGGCTTTGTAATTCCACGGCTTCTATCAGAGGCAGTCCTCTGGAGTGGCTTTATCTGAGAGTCCTAACTCACCCTCGGTTCCTCTGGGCTTCCTTTGTTTACTGACTGCCTCAGCCTCAGTGAAGTCCTGAAGTTGGACCAGACCCTAGACTTTGGTACCTGTTTTGCAGACATTTGTAGGATCAGGAAAATGGTTCAGAAAATCAGTGCCTGGCTTGGAAACTTGGTTCTGAATTTTTTGGGCTGTCTGCAGTTTTATCACTCTGACTCAGCTTCCTTACTGAAAGATGGGGAATAAAGACATTTCCTTGTCGCAGGATTGCAATTCGATGTTTGTCAAGTTTTTCAGCCATGTTTGGAACATGATTCACACTTGAGAAGTTCTGTTTAATACATTGTAGTAACAGGTTTCTTCCTAATGTAAAATCTGAGCTTACCATTACACACACACACATACACACACACACACACACACACACATATATATAAAGGTGGGCAGGTGAGATGCCTCAGTCCACAAAGACGATTGCTGACAACAAGGATGACCTAAATTTTATCACTGGATCACACCTGTTGGAAGGAAAGATCTACTTTTGCAAGTTGTCTCTGACCTCCACAAGACAGCCATGTCAGATATGTGTGTGCACGCACTTGAGAGAGCAGGCACCCACCCGCCCACGCCCCCCCCACAATGTAAAGCTTTTAAAATAAGAAGTGACAAAATCAAGCAGCTAAGCAAAAGTTCATTTGTGTATACACTTGAGAAAAAGCACATTCATTTCCACTAATTCTAAAAGATTTCTGTTTAAAACAGCTAAGTTGTAGAACCAAGAAAAGGGAGTTAGACCTAAAACCCAAACTGGTCTGTGACCAAGAAAACAAAATGATCTTTAAGTACAGAGATCGTTTTATTCCCAGGACACTGCTCCAAATCCATTTTCCACTTCGGTGGTCCCGGTACAAGTAACAGAGACTACCAACACACCCCCACTTTTATCTAGGCACCAGACCACTACTGAAGAGGGAATACTAGACAGTATTTTCCTGTTCAAGTTTTAGAATCAATGAAATACGAATTTAAAATATGACCCCACTAATCCTGTGTGACTAAGTCAATTTCTTTGAGTATCAGTTGTGAGGATTCAATAAAATAACATTTATACAATATTTAGCAGAATGCTTCGCCTAGTAAGCGTGGGCTTTTGTCCGTTTTGCAATTACTCTCTTTAATTTTATTATACTCCCAATTTGGGGGGGAGGGGTAAAGTACAGAGAAGGATTCACGCGAACATGCTTTTACGCATGACACTGAGGGATGAGAACCCAGTAGGTTCTTTATACTGTACTCTGGAGCCGTCTGAAATTCCCGTGATACTCCCCATAAGGACTCAAAGGTAAATAGATGTTCCTGGACAAGGAGATGGGACTCAGATGGGGGGGACAGGCCGGCTTTGCCAATAATCCGAAGAGATGACAGCGTTCTCTGTTGGATGATGGGAAAGCCCGCTCAGCCTCCTAAATCTCTTCCGCTGTTTCATCCTCTCTAAAATTCCATCTTTAGAAATAATTCCTTCGGATTAGCAAAGCCCCCGCGAGGATAGCAGTACTCCTGAGAGGTTTATTATCTTTTACTGGGCACCTCCTGACCCCAAGGAGTTATGCAATTTAAAGGCTCAAGGAGGTAGTTGGCTTTGGGGCTCTAATTTCTTCACAGAGGCTAGGAATGGGGCAGGGCCTCTTACAGTTCTTGCCTTCAAGGCTAGGAGGAATGCCCCGGCGGAGTGCTGAGCCACCCAGCTCTTTTCCTTGGAAGAAAGGGTCTCTTTAAGACAAACGTGGACAGAATGAGGCGGACAGCGGGCCTGGAAGGAACAACGGGGAGCCCTAATCTCTTCTGCCCACACCGCCGACTGGGTCACAGGGGGACGGCTTCCCTTCCCACCTCCTGGCTTCCAGGGCCTGCCCTGGCCCGCGTGCACCGCGCCAGATAAGGCAGCGCTGGCACCTGTTACCTTGGACCGAGGGATAAGCGAACCTCCGCCTGCCAGGGTGCCGAGCAAAGGCTACACGCCCCCGGCGCGAGGGCGCCGTGCTGGCTGTCACGCGAGCAGCACCCCAGCACCCCGAAGGCACCATCTCCCAGCCCGAGAAGAGGGCGGCTCCGCGAAGCGCGCACCGTGCGCTGGAGACGCGCCTTTCGGAACCCGGCGGGTCTCGCGGCCCGCGTGGGGCTCGGTACCCGGCGCCGGGCTCGGGGAGGCTGTGCCAGGGACGAGGGACTCACCCCTGAAGGACTCGGGGAGCCGCTGGGCCTGGCTGTGGCCGACCTGTCGTTTCTCGGACATGTCGCTGGAGCCGGTGTCGCTTCTTACCATATCAAGGCTAGAGCCTCACAGACGGCCGTTAGTAACAACGGGGGCTCGGGCTGCGGGTGCAGCCCCGCCCCCAGCCGGAGACCTGCCCAATAGGAGGCCGGGAACGGCGAGGGCACGCCCCTTCCCTCCGCTCTTCCTCAGCTCGTGCTGAAAGGCGTGGCATGAGGGGGCATGTCTGAGGGGCGTGGCCTGACGGGCAGTATCCAGGGGCTTGGAGAGAAAGGTGAGGCGGCTGGAGTCTCGCCTCTGCCTCCAGGGCCCGGGAGGGGGACTACCCGACGGGCGGGAACAGGGTGGTGCTGAGGAGCGGTTCTTGAGCAAGGCTTCCTGTGGTCCCAGGCGTTAGCGGAGAGGAAGGAGTGGCCTCTTCCAGCGGGGTGAGGCAGGTTGAGAGGGTCGACGAGGACCCTGAGGACAGCCTGGAGCACAGGGTAGGCAACGTGAGAGGAAGGAGTCCATGCCAACGCCCTTGCCCCCAAAGAGGGCGGATTCCCGCGAGATGCATTTACTTAAGTTGGGGAGCATCTGGCTCTAGCAGTTGATAATGCAGTGGGCAGAGACGGACGCAGTGCCACCCCTAGTGAAGTTTATATTATACCACAAACAAACAAGCTAAGGGTGTTGCAAAAGCAACAGCACAAAGAATCCACTTTCGGTTAATAGAGCCCAGAAGTCTTCTATAAATAAGGATGTGGCCCTTGGATGTACCCGGAAAGATGACGAGGAGCCAACCTTGGTGAGCGGGTCCAGTCTTGTTCATGAGAGTGGGAAGGTGAGGCCCGGATTCTGACATTACATTTTTACAGTGCCCAGGCTGTGGAGGAAGTTTTTGCCAGAACGCTCTCAGTCTGAAGCTGCCTCTTGGGAGTTTGTGACTGAAACCTTATGTTTGAAAAAAAAAAATACTGCTGTTTTACTCTTCCTAGTTAGTCCTAACGCAGACTGTTCTGGGAAATGTTAAGAACATTAAAAAAAAAAAACAAAAAAAAAACCACTTTTAAAGGCATGTTATTTTGAATAAGCACAGGATCACAGAAAGCTGAAGAGACATTACAGCCGTCAGAAGCAGCCTCTACCCACGGTAGTCGTATAGTTATCTCTTCTTTACATGTAGTCTCAAAACAGGAAATTAACCCTGGCAGAATGAGTACATAAACATGCCATTTGACCATACACCTAGAGTCTTATAAACACCGTTATTAAAATAGAGGTTTTTCATCACTGCCAAGATCTCCCTCTCCCCTGCCCCGCGCGTGCGTGCGTGCGTGTCTTTTAATGTAATCAGTATGAGCTGTGTAATTGCAGATGCCTTATGATGATTCCCTATCATGCAATGCAAACCTCTTCTTGACTTCATAGCACTGGAACACTGGTGCTGTCCAGAAGAAAACAGGAGCACGTAGTGGTGGCAAGGGATCAAGAAGACCTTTGCTTGAGGGTGGAGGTTTTTAAACCTTGCAATTCAGCTCTCCCAAATTGACTTCCCATACAACAGGTCAAATGCTTTCAAAGAACTGCTTATAGTCCTGGCGATGGTGTCATGGCTCATGTAATCACATTATTGGCCTTTTAGACACAAGCTGTTTAGCAGGGAAGGAGGGGACTATCGTAGTTTAATGGTCTGTTCCCTTGGAATCATCCTTGACAAAGTCCACAGTTCTTTTTTCTTTTTTTCCATTCTGCCATAAATAAGTCACAGAGACATGAACTTCCTGCATATGCTGTGGTTCTCAGGGAAGCAGAGCAAGGAGGAAATTAAACCTTTTTGCATAGTGTGGTAAAGCATTTAGGTTTCACTGTTTTGTTTTGTTTTGTTTTTACTAGAAAGAAAAATGGTGTTTCAAAGTGTATTTGTCTGTACTGCTATGGAACTAAACTCTCAAGGCAATCCCAACCCACGTCATTTCTGAGGCACCGCCCTTTGGGACAGAGGGTTTGGTAAACATTTGCTGGCACTCGGTTCAGATTGCATCAGTTCTGCCATTAGTTCTGGGCCCCAGATGAAGAACAAACTTTTGGGAATAGATGAGAGTTTCCAATTCTGAGTTAAATATTTTGACTTCCATTTGCCCATAACACTGATTTATTTTGGCTTTCACACACTTTCTATAAATGCATGGTTTAAACGTAGTTTAAAAATAAACTATGGGTCCGACGGTTTGAACGAGACAAAGACGGAACCAGAGCCGGGCGCGTGGTCAGTGGATGCAGGTCCCCTGAGAGCCGAAGATGGCAGTGAATGTGTACCCGACCTCAGTCATCAGTGACAACCAGAGTCGACGTGACATGCTGGCCTGAATCAAAGAATCTCTGCAGCTGAATCTGACAAAGGTAGAACAGTTGTGTTCAGGGGCTGCACACTGAGTGTGTGGACATGCTGTTCCCTGGCTCCCTTGCCTTGAAGAAAGTGAAATTTCAAGCTAAGCTAGAACATGAATATATTTAGAACTTCAAAATACTACAAGCACGTTTCAGGAGGATGGGCATTGACAAAGAAATTCCTGTGGCTAAATTAGTAAAAGGAAAATTTCAGGACAATTTTGAATTTGTTCAATGGTTCAAGAAGTTTTTTGATGCAAATTATGATGGAAAAGAGTATGACCTTGTAGCTGCCAGACAAGGTCAAGGAACTTCGGTGGCTCCTTCTCTTGTCGCTCCAGCTCTGAGTAAACCGAAGAAACCTCTTGGGCTCCGAGACTGCAGCTCCACAGAGACCCATTGCAACACAGAGAACTACTGCAGCTCTAAGGCTGGCCCAGGGATGGTGCAGAAGAATCCTGGTGTGGGCGATGGGGACGATGGAGCAGCTGACCTGATGCAGCGGGTCAAAGAGTTGAAGCTCACTGTTGAAGACTTGGAGAAGGAGAGAGTCTTCTACTTCGGAGAGCTGAGGAAAAGTGAACTGGTTTGCCAGGAGAATGAGGGGGAAAATGACCCCTACTGCAGGGAATTGCAGATATTCTTTATGCCACAGAAGAAGGCTTTGTGATACCCGATGAAGGGGGCCCGCAGGAGGAACAAGAAGAGTGTTAAGCAGCCTGGACCAGCAGAGCAACATCTGAAGTCTTCCCTCTAAATCGTGCTTAACGGTCAAATACTCCCTTTTCTTATTCTTAGAGAACTCACCGGTTTCTTTTCATAAGCGAAAAGCGCCTCTTCTTCAAAGTGCACTTTGCAGAAGTCTCACCTTTTCGGATGAGTTTGAATTAGGAGCTGTTGCCTTGTAGCAGAGCAGTGTTAACATCTACTTGGTTCACCAGAGGAACAGAAAGGCCGACATGGGTCTCTTTACGTGGACGCTAGTCACACTGACTGACGGAGAAGGGGGCTTCATAATACATAATAAACCTCAGAGAAATGTAAAGACTGAATTGAACTTTAAGCTAATGTGAAATTTTAGCAGAGAACGAATTAATCAATAAATGCCCTAAGAGTGTTTTAAAAAAATAAAATAAAAAATAAACTATGTCTCGGTGGTTAAGAGCACTTCATGTTTTTTCAGAGGGCCTGAGTTCAATTCCCAGCACCCACATGGGAAGTTTGCAACCACCTGTAACATCAGCTCCACGGATCCACTCGCTCTTGTCAGGTCTCTGAGAAAGTCAGACACACGTGCAATGCACTTACATGCATGCAGCAAAACACTCATGCGGCTCACAGACAGACAGACAGACAAACACACACACACACACACACACACACACACACACACACACAGCATATATCTCCTTTAAATTTTTCCATAATGATCAGAAGTTAGAATTCTCCAAAAGAGGCCTGGAGAGATGGCTTGGTCCCCCATCGTAAGGAGGGAGTTTGGATCCCAGAGGTGCTGAGGGCCCCTGAAGCAGAGGCAAAGAAAGATGGAGGGGAGAGAGATGTTCGTGGACAGAGCAAGGGACCAAACCACTACACCAAAAGGGGCACAAAATTCCAGTAAAACAGGGATATCATAAAAAAGGATACTTGAACCCGCATGAAAACTCAACCTCTTAGCATAAGTGGTTGTCAGCTCTGGAGCCCTCAAAAGTCTGAGAAGTCTGCATAACTTGCCAGTAAGTTTTTGTTTTGCACTGAGCTGTTTTCCTGTCTTCTAATTTCTTATTAGACAGAGGAAAGAGAGAAAAAAAGAAAGAAAAGAAAAAAAAGAAAAAAGAAAAGAAAAGAAAGAAAGCAGCCATGTGCCAGCTGGTGTCACTAATGCCCATACAGCCTGGCATCCTCCGGCTCTGCAGAGTCTGACCTCCATGCACACAAAGGTTCACACACTTGAACACATACATGCACATATGCTCATGTAGACAAATTGTTCTTAAAAAGTGTTTTCTAAGAGAACTTCGGGCCTTAAAAACGGAATTTTAGGTGAAGCTATGGATCAATAGAAAATAAATTTGCTTACAATTTTATCACCTCTAATAACTATTATTATAAGTTTTAAAGATTTGTGCGTCAGTGTTTTGCTTTGCCTGTACGTCTGTGTATCGCTCGTGTGCCTGCAGAGTTCAGAAGATGGTGTTGGATGCCCTGAAACTGGACTTACTGGTGGTTATAAACCACCATATGCATGCTGGGAACCGAACCCAGTCCTTTGCAAGAGCATAAATACCCTTAACTGCTGAGCCATCTCTCCAGCCCCTTTCATAATTTTGGCAACTTTTTCAAAAAGATTTTATTTTTAATTATGTGTATTGTTTGGTCTCAAGCCAGGGACAAATGGCCAACTGAGGTACCTGTTGAACATATGAAAGCAGACCTGGCCACCGTTGGCTATCTGTTACAAGTGTGACTGGCATACCCCACCCCTCCACCCTAAAGTTCTCCAGCCCAGGGGTGGGCTGCCCATCCACAAACTGCCCCTCCCTGTATAATCCAGCCATTTTGCTTGCCTTTACTCTCCTGGTTGTCCCCTCCCTCTTCTGCTCAAGTGGCCTGGCTCAGGGTCATGTTCACTCTGGACTCTCCCAGATGTCTTTGCCTCTGGCTGTGCTCTCTCTTTTATCCACAGTCCACTTCCTCCTCCGCCGTACCTGGGAGCAGTCATGTCCTCCTCTTCATTTCTTTTTTCATCCATGTGTGTGTGGGATTGTGCGTGTGAGTGTAGCGCTCCTGGAGGTCAGAGGTGGTGTGAGAACCCTGGAGCTAGAGTAACAGGCAGTTGTGGGTTGCCCAGTATGGATGCTGGAACCAAACTCTGGTCCTCTGAAAGGGCGTCAAGGTGATTCAACAACAATATATATCCTTCATTGCTTTTTCCTTTACATTGCTGTCATTTGACTAGTATATTCAGGTTACCAAATTAAATATTGATTGATGATGATGATGATGACATTAGGACATGGAGATGGGGTGGAAAGACATGCCATGAATCCATAATTGAATGAGTCCTGAGAAAATTTAATTAGTCTTTTTCCTGTGCTCCTAAGAAATGCTTCAGTAGGAACAGGAAAGTCCTTAATTATCTGACCCTTTAAACTGCTGATCCGGGCTGTTCTTGCTGCCTTCAGTGAAGTCAGCTAGCCAAATACCCTCCAGAAATAGGAATAACAAGCTGTGGGTTTGTGTCAGCCTGGTAAATCTGATGTTTCTCCGGGTGGGTTAATTCCAATTTACTGCATCACAGTAAGACTTTTATTATTATTTTTTTTTTTATTTTTGTCTTTTGTCTTCTTCAGGAAACAGGAAATTGCTCCAGCAGTGAATCATCACCGGGGAATTTTGTTCACTTGGGGTGTAGCAGCAGATCCATTACATCACAGTATGTGGTAAGTTATGGGTAGTCCAGCTTTTTGGGACCTATGGGGGAAGGTATTACTTTAGGTAGCAGTGTTGGTATTTAATAGATGTATCTAAGGGACACTCTTATTAATCTGCTTTATAAGCTCACCCAGCTAACGTTTATTGACGATCCACCGTGTGCCCGATTGCACACTAGGTGTGCAGAGTGCATCAACGAACAAAATGACAGCCGTTCCTGACCTGATTGTCCTAGTGTTCTCTTTGCACATACTAGTTATTAGAGTTTCTATAACAAAGTCCCACAGGCTGGGCAGCTTAAGCATTAGAAATTTGTCTTTCTTGTTCTAGGCCAGGGATTCTCAACCTTCCTAATGCTGAGACCCTTTAATAGAGTTCCTCATGTTGTGGTGACCCTCTCCCCAACCATAAATTATTTTTGTTGCTACTTCATAACTGCAATTTTGCTAGTTATGAATTGTCATATAAATAATATCTGAAATGCAGGGTATCTGATATGCCACCCCTGTGAAAGAGTCATTCAATCATCCCCCCCCACACACACACCCCTGAGAGGGGTCACAACCCACAGGTTGAGAATCACTGCTCTAGAGCTTAGCAGTCCAGGACCACCGTGTCTGCAGGATTGTTTTTTTGTTTTTTTTTTTTTTTTTTTTTTTTTTTTTTTTTTTTTTTTTCCCTAAGGGCTATGAGAGAATGATCTGTCCCAAGCCCCTCTCTCATTTTCTTCCCTATTTGCTTGTGTCTAGATCTCCCTTTTTCTTAGAATACAATCAAACTTGGATCTGGGTCTACCCTAATGACCTAATTTTAACTTAATTCCTTTATAGATCTTGTTTCCAAATGCAGCCGAGTGCTGAGGTACTGACATCCAAGGCTTTAGCATCTGAATTTGGGGACAATGCATTTTTACCTCATAATAACATCTACGAGTACAAGGGCCTTCTCTGCTGTGACAAATGTGTTGCTGTCAAGCATGTGCTAAAGTAAACCCTTCCTCCCTCAAGGTATTTGTTTGTTTGGTCATTTACTTCACTATTTTACAGCTATAAGAAAACTAACTAAAGGCAAAACTCTGATACAAAATCCCTACCCATTGTCATGATTGTCTACTTAACACAGCTTCTGACCAAGGAACACATGTAACAAGAGAGTGTAACTACATTTTTTGAGCTATAAGAAGAAAGAAACAATGTTTCCAGGAAGAACAAAAAACTGCCAACAGGTGGGGACTATCGGGGCAGACGTTGAATGTGAGAAAAATACACTGTATATATGTGTGAAAATGTCATAAGGAAACATCATTTTTTACAATGAATATACATTCATTTTAAAAACTGTTGGAAGACATTTGTATCCATATGGCAAAATCCTATTTTGTACTTAAATTTTTACAGATTATTTCAGTGCTTTATCTGTTTGGGAGTTTTGTCTGCATTAATGTCTCTATGGAGGACAGAGGAGGGTGTTGGATCCCCTGGGCCTAGAGTAACAGAAGCTGCCTCTTAGGTGCTGGGAACTGAACCGGGTCCTCTGGAAGAGCAACCAGTGCTCTTACCTCCTGAGCCATCTCTCCAGCTGCTCCTGGCTGAGTTTAAATGGAGCTCAGGTAGATCTAGGCCTAGAGTAGAGCCAGCAGCTGTTTTGGTTGGCTCTAGACACTGATTATCTGGGGTTTGAGACTTTGAACACGGTGACCAAATGAAGGTGGTCACCATGGCCTCATGGGAGTTGGTGGGCAGATGAGTCAGAGTGCTTATTCCTGTGCCCTGAGGTATTTCTGATGCTGTGACCCAGTGAGAGGACAAGGAAATAATATTTCTCCTCCCGCCCCACACCTCTGGTTTTTCGACACGAGGTTTCTCTGTGTAGCTTTGGCTGTCTCACTTTGCAGACCAGGCTGGCCTCCAACTCACAGAGGTCCGCCTGCCTCTGCCTCCCCGGGCGCTGGGATTAAAGGTGTGCCTCACCACGCCTGCCTGGAGATGGTATTTCTCAATGTTGCATGGTGGCTGCCATTCAGATGCTTCCCACAGTGTAGTGTATCTAGTCTAGCATCCCAGGGAGAGTGGATCAGAAGCGAGAGGTAAAGGAACTGTCTGCTCATCTGCAACTCCCTTAGCAGAATGTGGGTGTGGCACAGTCTCCTTCAACACGGTTTCTGCTCGTTGGAGAGCTTCGGTTCATTGGTGACTTCAGCTGGTGACAAGTTGGAAGAATTGCAAGGATTTGGGCGAACAGGGAGGATAGAGAAGGAAGAATTTTATCCGCTTTGCTGGAATGCAGGAGAATGGAGAGTGTAGGAGAGCAAAATTACCACACAGAAGGCATTAATCAGTGAAATTCCAGTTAACTGTCACCAAGGCCACATCAGCAGGCTCTTGTAGAAGCTCTCCTTTTCTGTCTATGCTCTGCCTGCCACCTAGTGTTCATGCTCATGTACTTCCCGAGTCCTAGCTAGGACTGAAAGAAGGCTTGACCTCTTGGCACTCCTCTTGACTCCCTGGAGTTCCTACACTCCAGGGTTTTCTCTTGGTCTTGCAGCCAACACAGTTAGGGTCCAGAGGAAGCCTCACAAACCACTCAGACACCGGTCTCAGATATAGATGGTTTAATGAACACAGCCCCCCAAGACTGACCACTGCACATGGTCAGTGGACTCTTGAGCCGAACTGTGACATTGATTGTCTTTCAGAGTTAACTTTATAAAGGCAAAAACTGAAATTAGCTCTCATAGGGGGTGGGGGGGGAGTGAGGACAGGGGAACAGAGTAGTCACTTCTGACTCGTTATTTTTGCTAATTGGGAAAAGCAGTTCTAGCTAACCTTGAAAGTGTGCCTGGCAGTTGGGGCTAGCTGTGCCCTCTGTTCAGAACAACTAGGAAATGAAATAAACTTAACTGTCCTTCAACTGATGAATGGATAATAAAAATTCATGTTGTAGCACAAGTGTGTCTGCATGCACACACATATCCACACACATCAATACGCATGTACACAGATACACAATAAATGTATACATAAAAAATTTTAGATGCTTTTAATTTCTCCCTGTTTTTATGTGACTCTTTGTTTTAATGTTAAATCCTACCCCTTCTTTTTTGTTTCATCCAGATGACCACAATTCAGAATTTTAACGCATCTTTTGGAGGGACCTATTTCAACTCATAACCAATGAGTTATTCAGCTATGTAAAGAATGCATGATAATTAACACAACTTATGCCTGTTGGTGTCAGTTTCGACTGTGAAGATCTAGGATTTTCCCTTTGTGGAACTGGGGAGGTAGGGAGTCAGTAAAGGTGCTTGCCATGAGGGCCTGAGTCTGGTTCCCTAGAACCCATGTCAAAAATAGGCATGGTGCACACCTAGAGGTAGAAACAGGAGGATCCCTAGGACACACTGGCCACCCAGCCTAGCCTCTCAGTGACCTCCCTGTTCAGTAGAAACAGACCGAAGACAATTGGTATCAACCTGCGGCTCACCACGCACCTGCATACACACACTCATTATCCCCTTGTCAACTTTTAAAAGGTTTATTTATTATGTATACAGTTGTTCTTTCTGCATGAACACTGCACACCAGAAGAGCGCACCAGATCTCATCACAGATGGTTGTGAGCCACCACTTAGTTGCTAGGAATTGAACTCAGGACCTCTGGAAGAGCAGCCAGTGCTCTTAACCTCTGAGCCATCTCTCCAGCCCTCACCTTCTCCTTAATGCTTTAGGCAGATAGATTCGATACAGGAGGAAATTGGACTACTAGAACAAAGAGCAGAGGATTGGATTTGTTCCTGATGAATAACATGATGGCAGAGTTAGCAGTAATAAACAATCTGTCAGATGTGGAGGCATTAAATGAAGCACTTTGAGATACACATCTTGAAAATTTAAGCACAAATCTCTTACTACACAAAGATCCAATTTGGCAATCCTTACCAGTGTGTTAGTGACAGAAATCACACAGTAACAAATTCGTTAAAAGTACACCACTGCTATTTTAAGGATTCCTCAACTCACTTATTCTATATAGTTCTAAGCCTCCCTGTACTGCAAATCTATAGGTGTACTTACATTTAAATCACAAATGTTTAAATACACCTTAAGACAGACCTGCTGGGGTGGTGGATGCAGCTCAGTTGGTAGAGTACTTGCCTGGCACCATCTTGGGTTACCCCGCCACTTGGGAGATGGAGGCAAGGGAATCAGGAGTGCAGAGTGATCCTCAGCTACATAGTGAGTTCAAGGCCAGTGTGGCTACGTGAGATCCTGCCAAAAACTAACGCAAAACAACCCAAAAACTGACAGCATTTTTGTCACAGTGCTGAGACATAAATATGTTATGTATTCAAATAAAGTCTGAACATGGAATACACATGCCCATTCTGCCTTTGCTTGTTTTATCTTTTGTTTTGTTTTCTGGTATTGCTGATGTTTAAACCCAGCTCTTCATGTCCTCTAGGCAAGCATCCTACCTTTGATCTACACCCCCAGCCCCACAAAATCTACTTGAGACAATGAAAAGATTTCAACACTCCTGGGTTTTCTCAATAAATCAGACTTTTTTTTTTTTTTTTGCCAGAAGGAAAGGAAAAGATTCTTTTAAAGACTCATGTTAAGAAGTTGCTTGGTGTGAGGAGCAGCTCAGTGAGGAAGCTCTTGCTGTGTGAGCACAGGGTGCTGCATTCAACTCACAGCACCGTGTCAGAAGCTGCGACGGCTGAAGAGATGGCCTCACCGAGTTGCTCCTGCCCAGGACCTTGGCTTAGTTCCTGGCACCCACATAGGGTGGCTCACACCCACCTGAGCTCCAGCTCCAGGAGCTCTACCACCATCTTCTGGCTTCCGTGGGTTCCTGCACACACAAACTCATGCAGGCAAGCTCGTGGGGTGTGTGTGTGAATGTGAGTGTGTGTGTGTGTGTGTGTGTGTGCCTGTAATTCCAGCAGTGGAAGGGGGAGACAGGAGCACCCTAGGGGTATAGTGGCTAGCCAGCCTAACCAGGTTCAGTGAGAGAAC
Organism: Meriones unguiculatus; assembly: GCF_030254825.1. Lineage (NCBI taxonomy): Eukaryota > Metazoa > Chordata > Mammalia > Rodentia > Muridae > Meriones > Meriones unguiculatus. Next base: position 77,739,132 of record NC_083356.1, read on the forward strand.
CTGTCTCGGAATATAAGTGATAAAGGAAGCCGGATATCCAGTGTCACTAGCCACACACATATGCATACAGGAGCACACATACACACTCACAAAAATAAATTTAGGGGCTGAACATACGGCTCAGTGGTTAAGCTGTGTACCGCTCTGTAGAAGACCCAAATTCCAGCACCAGAACCCATGTGGACCTACTAAGTACCACCTGTAACTCTGGCTCCAGAGGTTCCAATCTCCCTTCTACCCTCTTCAGGCGTGTGCACTCACACACACACACACACACACACACACACACACACACATAAATACACACGTAATTAAAACCAAAGTCTTAACATTTTAAAATACAGCATTGTTTCACAGAAGACAAAACAGAAGAGGAAGGGGCGAAACTTAAGCATCCTTAAATCCGAAGTTCTGCCTTTGAGAGGGAAACCCGGGTCAGAGGCCAGGCTCGACAAAGGCTCAGTGCTCTGGATGTCATCACGACACCTTTGCTTCTCAATGCTGGCTTTGCCTCAGCGAGCTGCTCACCGTGGCCCTGGGTAAAGAAATGGAGAGTGTGTGGCTAGACAATGTGCCCATTAGTAAGGCAGAGCTAGGGAGGGCACCAGTGTCACAAGCACCGCCTAGCTGAGAAGTCAGTGGGTTTTATGGTGAAGTGCAGTCACCATTGGCTTATTTCCACCACAGCCTCTGTCCTCACTATGTCTCTCTGTCCAGAAGTAGCTTTTAGCCTAGTGGAAAATGCGAGAATCAACAGAAGTCTCCATTTCAGCGTAAGTTCAGAGCTGGTTCTCTGCAATGTTGAGGTCCTGCCCCTCGGGAGCTCAGAATTAATGATCTGTTGTCTTGTTTGTTTCTGATGACACATTTTCCAAAGTTGAAATACACAGTCCATAAGGGTAGCTGGGTGTGGGAAAGTATCTGCTCTCGATTCCATTAGATAATTTGTTTATAGAGTGTTTGATTAGCGTTTTTATGACCTTAGATTTCATAGTCATAAAAAGATGGGCGATGGAAGGGAGGAACCCCTTCCTCAGGGAATAAAGTCACGGTCCCATAAAACTACTCATATGAGTTTTCTCAAACATTGAGTTAAAAGGTAAAAAATATAATCTGTATGCTGGCTAGACACATGGTTCCCATTACCAAGGAGATAGAAGTTGCTATTGCACAGCCAGCCAGGAGAACTGCCTTCCAAAGAACACAAAGAATTCTCTGGGCGCTCCTTACTCCTCTCCTTTCCAGTAATAATGGTCCTTGGGAAATTGTGGCCCCACAACAAGGCTGCACTACCGAGGGACTTGGGGTCTTCCGGAATGAAGGAGATCAGAACAGAGGCCAACAGTGTGTCCGCAGAGGATAAGGAAGCCACGGCTCTGCTTATTATCTATCTCCACTTGTTCTCCACCTCCCTAACGGCTGTTGGGATAGGACTGTGACAATGACTTATTGGCTAAATCATTTTATTTTCTCCTCTTTCTCTGCGACTTTTTGGGGGTGGCTCGTGTTATCACGTGACTATACTGTCATCTGCTTGTGATAATACAGTTGGAACTTCATGTTTATCGTGTTTGGGGACATGAGCTTTTTCCTGTAAGTGAAGGCCTAGTGAAACAATGCCAGTTTGCAGAAGGCTGTGTTGTGCCAGCTTTTTCCATTTATCTTCTTATCCAGCCTCAGCCCTTCTCTGCTCTGGGCTAGATTGTCACCCAGAGTTTTTTTCATCTATGGCTTCTACAAATGAGAAGTACCAGTGAGAAATCAGAGGGTACAAAGGGAGAGAGGGCAGGCTACTTATTTTCTTCTTCTCTTCCAGGTTTGCTGTGCAGCTGCGTCCCTTCGTGATTACAGCTTCGTGGGAAGGCTCCTCTTACAGCCCTGGCTATCCCTGATCTCTTATAAAAGCATCCCACCCCTTTCTCCCCTAGGCTTAGGCATGGTCACAGCCAATTATGAAAGACTCGATATTGCAAAACCTAATATATGCATACATGGAAATGTCACAGTGAAACTTATTCATTTGCATACTTACTATGCTAATTTTAGTGAGAGTAAATTAAAATTTAGAGTAGTCAACATTGGCATTTTTAGGTTGCAGCTAAAGACATTTTCTCCCTAATAATACCAGGAATATTAAACCAAATTGAATATAAAAATTTTCTTATTACACCCCTATAAAAAAATCTTAAAAAGTCTTAGAAACAAGCAGTTCTAGATGTCTTGAGTAACTACACTTTGATAACAGAATAACATTTTCTCAAATTGAATCACATTATTATTTTGATCTTACTTGGGATTAAACCAGGCTGAGAACTGAGAGTCTTCTAAATGAGCATTTTTACATACAAAGAGAAAACTCGCTTCAGGGGCCATCCCCTCAATGAGTACTTGCTGAGTCTATGATATGATGGGCACAGGTTGGTGCCAAGAAGTAGAACTAGAAACTCTTATCAATAGTATCAAATGGAGATATATTTAGCTGTGTGTGGGCTCAACAGCAGGGTGGGGGGAGATGAAGAAAGGACTCTGCAAGCTGGAATAGAGGCTAACAGAGCCACTCATTTTGGACAACGGAGACAAAAACTAAAAACAACGAAAGAGAAGTTTGAAGAGGTGGGGTAGGCCATACAGAAGGCAACATCCTTGTGACTGGAGCCTGCAAAGGAGAGGAGAGGAAGAGTAGTGCTGAGACAGTGTGTGCTGGGTGATTTCTTGTCATTATTCCTCCTTGGCACCAAGCACACTCCCAGAAGTGGCACTGGTGCATGCGCTGTGCCAACATCCATGAGTTAACCTCACAGATGAAAGACCGGCATTCTCACATGGCATTTAGCCAGTTTGGCAGCTGTGGTTCCAATTGGTTTTTCAGAGACCTAAGAGAAAGACATGAAATTCTTTTATGATGAGCAACACTTGCTTGCGGGCGCCCAGAACGATAGCATGGAAACCACTGCCCAGCAGCCTTCGAGGCTCTCTATAGTTCTCTGGTGCAGTCATCTAGTTCAGAGAGAATTTAAAGCTCCCTCGAGTTCCTGCCACCTCACTTCCAAACTCTGGCTTGTTTGGTGTTTTGTTTGAGATGGGGTCTTACTGTGTAGCCCTGGCTGGCCTTGAACTCACAGAAATCTGGCTGCCTCAGCCTTGCCCTACCTGTGTGTGTGTTTTTCTGTTTGTTTGTTTTGTTACGTTTTGCTTGGACAGTGGAAAGAGATCCCACTTCCTTTGCTAGGTGAGCGGTGATATCTTATTTGTTGCCATCTGAGACTTGGCAACAGTTTTAAATGAGGGTTTCTCTGAGACCTTCTATTTCTCCACGTGACATTTTCTTAGCCCTTCCCTGTGGCTGCACTTTTTATTTTTATTTTTTACATATGATTTGGACTTCTCCATAAACTTGACACTTGACTATTCTACTGCCTTCTGGAGGTCTTGAGGTTTTAGACACCACACAGTGAAGGCGGCTAATTGTCACACCGTCATCTCACTTCCAAGCCCTTCCTTTCATAGCGCTTATCTGTGAACTAGCGTGCACAGACAGGGCCTAACAGCAGTCACTCTGCACTCAGAAAGGCCCTGGAAGCCCAACCTTCAATCCCTTTTAATTTATCTCTCAAGTCTAGCCCCTAACTCCACCCCCTGCTGCCAGCTGTCTTTCTGGGCCGTTTTGACAACTTCCTAATTGACCTCACTCTGTATGTCTCCCTCCCTCTCTCTCTCTCTCTTTCTCTGTATGTGTGTGTGTGTGTGTGTGTTGTTGTTGTTTTGGTGCTGGGGCGTGGTCCCATGGTCTCATGCTTCCTAAATAAGCACCCCAGCTTGAGCTACATCCCTTACCTGGAAGACTTAACAATCTTTGTAGAGTGAAAAAAGAAATCTCAAAGGAAGTAAATGTGGTAAATGTGAAGAGAATACAATGAACTTCCATACACCCATCTTCCAGAATCAGCAGGCTGCTCCCTCTCTGCTCCCTTTTAATCCATTCTCCAGTTTTCTGCTTGGCTTCTCATATTGTGCTTCTGAAGCCCAAGCTGGCCATGTCCTCATGAGTTTTACCGTGTTCATGTCCACACTCCTTATATGGCCACGAATTTCCCATGAACCACCTTTGTACTGTTCCAGTCACATCTCTTCCTGGACTCTTAACTGAAGTTTTTCTGGTTCATTGGTCTTTTTCCAAATTTCCTTAATCATACTGCAACTTGAACCAGCTAATTGGCATGTATTTCATATTTCATTTGAGTTATCCTTTCTAAGTGAAATATTTCCTAATCTGCTGGATGAGACAAGTTCTGTTAATAGTTCATATTTTCAAATACTTTCCTACATATTATCTAATTTATTTCACAGTTTACACATGAAGATAGATACTAATCATCATCATTATTCTCATCCCCATTTTACTAGATAAGGAAATTGAGGCACAAAGATCTTTATCCTACTCAAAGTCACAGACATTGCAAGTCTCCTGGTTCCTCCTTTTTCCTTTTTGCTACACACTCTAATGGCAACCTAGGTTATCAGGGCACTGTGGAGAGCTGGTGAAGGTGCTGGGCAGGCACGGAGATAGACTGTGGCGTAAGGTTACCTCAAAGGCAGGGTGTGACCAAAGCATGGCATTCAACTCAAACTCTGGCTGCTGTTGCCTATGGATGGTGGGTATTGGTATGTTAGGGTAAAGAATTCCAGTGCCAGGAGAATTAACAATGATAGAAGGAATTATTGTTGGAATGTATGATAGTAAATACATTTTTCAGGTTTGGGCATGGTGGCTCACACCTTTAGTCCCAGCATTTGGAAAGCGGAGGCAGGCAGATCTCTGAGCTCAGGCTAGCCTGGTCTATAGTACAGCAAATTCTAGGACAGCCAGGGCTACATGGAAAAGCCTGCCTTGAAATAAATAAATAAATTCCAAGAAATACGTTAACCCACTCCCTCTTCTACCTTCTGCTGCAGTGGGCATTCATTGGCTGTTCATCGCTGCCAGGAGAAGGGCTCTGTTCCATTTGACCAGCTGGAAGTTACTGTCCCGTTAGCCATTGCTATCGAGACAGGTTCTTGTATATTCCAGGTTGGCCTTAAACTCACTATGGAGCTAAAACAAACAAACAAACAAACAAAAAACATTGATCTCCTGATCTTTCTGCCTCCATTCTGAGTGTTTTGGGATTACAAGCAAGCACCACTGCACCAACTCTATTCCATTACTTTCATGCATGGCCCAGGACGACCTGGTCCCCTCCGGATGTTATAAGTCACAGAATCATAAGATACAGCGCCTGGACACAAGAAGCATCGGAAAGTAAAGCTGCTGTTTGCCACCGTGGGTTCTCATGACAGTCCTCTCTGAAGCCATGATTATTTGGCCACTGCAACCCCCTGACCTTCTTCAGTTATTTCTTTCACTTTTGAGATAATATAACTACATCACTTTCCCTTTCCCCTTCCTCCCTTCCAACCATCCTGTACACCTGCTTCTTGCTGTATTTCAAAATCATGGTCTTGTATGTTTTCAGGGATGACCACTTGACATCAGAAAATCAGCTGGTGTGCTCTTCCACCCCAGTCTCCTGGGGAAGACTGTTTCTTCTACTCTCAGCCTCTCTTAGTTGTGTGTGGTTCTTCGTGTAGGGTTGAGGCCTTGTGATCCCCCCGCCCCCGCCATCCACATCGCTATGTCTGTTGGTGCCGACCTTGCTTAGCTCATGTTTATGTACCATGCTGGTGAGACTTCATGGGTGTGGCTCCTGCTGGTCTTCAACCAAGTCTTGTGGCTGTGTGTTTGCACAGATCTTTCAAGGAGGCAAGGTTTGTAGGGTCTAAGCTCTGTCTTGTCAATATATTTCTCCTAGCCAGTTCCTACTCCTCCATCAAATGTGGCTTTCTACCTACCTGCTTTTCCTTTGATTCCTGGCATTCCAACTTTAGTTATCACCAGTATGTGTTTGTAACATGGCATTGGTTTAATCTGACTGCAGGAAGCATGGATTCATGGGTACTCCAGGCCCTTCAATCATCTTTTTCCTCAAAGGACAAGTTATACCATGTTTGTAAATAAACACTTACTAGCATTGATATGTCATCTGCATTTTCTTTATACTTAGGAGAACTTTTTTAAAAAGCACTATATTACTTTAAAGTATATACACAGGGTTTCCAAAAGTCATCTAGCTCTCTTATTAACTAATGTTTCAAAATACACTACTGGAAGTGTATTATTGATTATTTAATAATGTGGTAAACATGATAAAGATTCTTAAACTGGAGCCTCATGTCCTATATATTCTTTTCTTCCTTGTCCAGCTGGAAACTGAACTCAGGGCCTTGTTCAGGCTAGGAAGTATTCCACCACAGAAGCTAAAATTCCCCAACTCTTTGCTAGATCTTAGGAAACGACACATCCACTTCCTAATAATTCTTAGAGACAAACTAGCTTACTTAGTGTTATTAGTAAAAACTTGTTAATTAGCAGGGAAGTCTTTCTAGTTGTTTATGTCTAGTTGTTCTGGAGTGAATACATTTTGTACTGGAAGTCACCAATGGTAAAGAAGATGTCACCTGTTTCCAAACGGCAGTTTCTCTTTAACATCTTTTTCACAAACATTATGCAGCTACAATAAGCGGTAGCTCCACACTGCTTCTCTTATTGCCCCGACCCGCGGGACTCAGTTATTTGTGGGATTCGAGGAAGACTCTACCTGAAAGGCAAAACAGGTGAGAAAGAGAAACAAGACCAAGCAAAGTCTTGTCAAGGTCTGTTTATTGTAAGCCAAGGTACAGACTATAAACGAAGGAAAGGAGGGACTTGGGAGGGGGGGAAGTTAAGCTGTTAGGAGGGAGGAATTTGAGCTGGAATTTGAATTGACTCCAGCTCAAAGGTTGGGGCAAAGGCGGGGTTGTTAGTGCAGCTGTCTGGGGGCTATTATCTTGTAAATTTCCTCAGAAAGCCCTTTCTGCACTAATCTATTCTTGTTGTCTTGAGTCAATGTTTTTCTAAGGGAGGGCTTCTTTGGCTCTGGGCTCAGGGTCAGTCGGAGAGACTCTCTGGCTCCTGGCTCAGGGTCAGTCTTTGGCATCTCCCCCTATTTTATTTCTTTGGGCGAAGCATCTGTCTTAGGCTACACGATGTTGCCCCCAGGTCCAGCACTATTATCGATTTTTTGGGTGGCACGCCTGTCTTAGGTTACATGGGCTGCATCCATTCTTGGCACTCCTGCAGAGAGTGGGCCCCCAAGACATGGACCCATGCTATCCCCGTCTCTGGCGGAACCACAGCCTGTATGGTGTTACCTCTGGACTTGGCATCATGCTAATCCCGTCATCGATGACTCCGCAGCCAATTGGGGAGAATGCCCGAAGGCGTCTTTGGAGCCAGCTGAGAAAAGTCAAGGCCGACCGAAGGGGAGTCCGGTGACTCCTCGTCAGGCCCTTGATCAAGCTCTGTCACATTTAGTCGGTGATAATGTACAGACACTGGATGCCTGGTGGCCGAATCGACCTGATTTTTAACAAAGTCAGTTAGTTTTTTGAAGGCCCAGGGACTGAATGAAACAAGGAGCAAAAGGCCAACAAGGGGTCCCAAAATGCTGGACAAAAGAGTGGTTAATAAAGGGAAGGCAGAAAACCAGTTTTGGTACCAAGCCTCGCTTTTTTCCCTATCTCGCTGTCTCTTTTCTAAACTTTCTCATACCTTTTGAAGGCTATTTTCTACCAAGTCAGTTTTATCTGCATAAAAGCAGTATTTTTCCTTGAGGGCTACACACAATCCCCCCTGCTGGAGGAACACTAAATCTAAGCCTCATCTATTTTGTAAAACTACTTCAGCAAGGGAGGAGACAGACTCTTTAAGATAGGCTAGGGAACTTTGAAACTCCTGAATATCACGATCAATGACTGTACTGAGGTGATGATACTGTTGTTGGGAAGTAACCAGCGAAGCAATCCAGGTACCTGCCCCGGCTGCTCCCAGACTCAGGAGCACGGCGATGGTGACAGCAGTGACGGGTTCCCTTTTGACTCTGGACGGAAGACAGTCCTGCTCCCAAAATCTCAGGAATGCATCTGGTGAATGGACTGTTAGGCGGGGGAAGAGCTGAACAAGCACACAGTAATCCTTATTTTTAAGAAAGGTATCAGAAACAATATAAGGAGTCAACCCAGATGAACAGGCAAGATAGGTATCAGGTGCATAGAGATAAGTGAAGGTATTATTTATAACAACAGTCTTATTGCAGACGGGAATGAGGGCTGAGGGAAAAAGCATTCCAGGGGCCCCGTAAGCAGAGACCCGTTCCAGAAACTTGGGCAAGTGTCATTCCTTCCTGGGATTCGGGTTGCCACCGTAAGAAGGATGTGTCATTAGTAACTCAGACCTCTCCAAAAAGAGCCAATCCTTCATAAAACGGCAGAGCAGAATGATAACAAATCCAGCAATCATCGGCCAGGCTAGAATTGGAGTCATGTAAGGCCTGCCAAGAGCCATAGTTACAATCATATTATATATATATATATATATATATATATATATATATATATATATATATATATTTACAATCATCATAACTATAGTTAACCATAGTTACAATCAATTCTGCCTGGGGGGGGGGCCCGCCGGAAGAGTAGGTTGAAAAAGAGTAGAAAGGGAACTGCCGGGAGTCACGGAGGAAATTATCCCTCGAGCTGGCGGGGGCTCCTTTTTAAATGAGGGATGGAGTATGGGGTTAGGCCCTATAGCCACTCGAGTAGCAGAGGGAAGGGTTTTAGTTAATTTTATTTTGAAGGTGAGGCCTGGGTCCTAGAGGAAGGACCCCCAATAGAGTCGAATCTTCCACTCAAATCCTCGGGATGTCCAGTCTTTATCTTTGCCCTTGTCCATAAAGGAAATAATCAAGGGGTTGCACCAGCCTTTTGATTCAGAGGAATGCCAGCAATGGGAAAGCCATTTAGGGTTTGGCCAGCTGACATTTTTTTTTTTTGACAAGTATCCCCAGTAGTTTCACAACTCCAAGATGCACGGTCAAAAGCCTCCTGGAAGCCACATTAATAGTTAATTTTTCTGGTTCGGTGGTTTCCAGGGCAGACATAGATCCCACCCGTGTTGGTTTGCAGAGCAGCTCTGCCTATAGGGCTATGACAACCTACACCCCCACTGCCATCACCGGGAGCGTACTCCAGTGGCATGAATTTATCTGGTGTTCCCCAAGATGCACTGACCCCCAAGGCCAGTTTGCAAAGGTCAGGTGTTAGAGCGGGCCAAGGGATACTTGCGGCAGTTGTGGAGTGGCTCCATACGATGTCTCCAGCCTGACTGATGACTATCCAGGCATAATCGTAAATCTGATCTATAGAAGAGCCAAATGTCGAGGTGCAGAAGCTCAGCAGCAGCCACAAAAGAAGCATCCTTTTCTGCAATTAAACACAATTAGGAAGGAGCCTTCTCAGGGTCATCCCTGGGTGGATTTAATTGTTTAACTAATCGCTCTGGCAACCATCGAGCATTTCCTGCACTGGTGTCATAAACACAGGCAGATCCCCTTCCCCAAATGAGGCCTGGGTCCGGGCCCTGCCACCGTGATGTTAAAGGGTCCTTCCAGAGGACTTGAGCATAATTTTGAGAGGTTTGAGGATGCCACAAGCGATCTGCTGCAGATTTTCCATCCTTCTCCAGGGTAAGGAAGTTTATGACAAACAATGCATGATTAAGTAATTTTTTTTTATTTCCTGGGAGGGGATATAAGATTCCTCCATTTGTTTGTAATTTTGTAAGCATGTTTTTAAGGGTTTGATGAGCCCTTTCAACAATTCCCTGTCCCCGTGGGTTATAGGGAATGCCAGTAATATGTTTTATGCCAAGTTGCATGCAAAATTGTTTAAAGCCAGTGCTGGTATATCCAGGCCCATTGTCTGTCTTAATAATTTTTGGCTGAGGTAGGGTTACAAGACTGGCCAGAACATGACTAATAACATTTTTTGGTGGCCTCCCCTGTTTGTAGAGAGGCGAAAATAAAGCCACTAAAGGTATCAATGGTAACGTGAACAAATTTTAACTTGCCGAATATATTAATGTGGGTGACATCCATTTCCATATTTCTCTGGGGATGAGACCCCGGGGGTTAACTCCCAAGTGGACTTCTGGCAGGAAGGTCACGCACCCTTTACAGTCCCGAACTATTTGTCTGGCCTGTTCTCTAGTTATTTTGTACTTTAATTTAAGTGTTTGGGAGTTAAGATGATGAAGATTGTGTGCATGTCGGGCTTGAGCCAATGGATCTAACACGGAGTCCTGAGTCAACCCTGTAAACTGGGTCGCTTGATCCACAAAATTATTGCCCTGTGATAGGAGGCCTGGTAATCCTGAATGAGCCCGTATATGGCCAATAAAGAATGGGCAATTGCGGTCATGAATGAGCTTTTGAAGAATAGAAAATAAAGGAGCCGAATTAGTAGTAGGTTTTATAAATGGAGCGAGTTCTAACTGGGGAACAGAATGGGCAAGATATGAACTATCTGTATATAAATTAAAAGAAATATTAGGCAGGGTTTTAAAAACCTCAATAATGGCTTGTAATTCTACTAACTGAATGGACCTGTAGCAAGTGAAGATCCGAGCAACCTTTCCGTCTATTGAAAAGGCTGCTTTGGCCATTAGAGGAGCCATCAGGCATTAGCAACTGGGAAGCTTTTAGTCATCCGGGGGAAAATAACTGGCATATTATATAAAAACTGTAATAATTTATTAGGTGGATAATGATTGTCAATTTTTCCCTGAAAGGATATACAGCTAATAGCCCAATCATCGTTATTTTGAATTAGCCAAGAGACCTGTGTTATATTACAGGGTACAATTAAAATATCTGGGTCTTTGCCAAAAACCTTTTCAGCCTGTTCTCTTCCCATCTGAATAAGCTGTGCTATTAAGTAAGGATAGGAGGGAAGAACCTTTGAAGGGGCGGCAGGCAGGTGCATCCAGAGAAGGGGATTATCTTGCAAAAAAACTCCAGTAGGGGAGAAGGGACTGCGGAGCACAACAAATTTAAGTTCTTTCCGGGGAGAGAAATAGTCAATCGTTCGGCGATTAATGGCAGCCTCCACCAGTGTTAAGGCCTTTTGGGCCTCTACAGTAAGTTTTCAGGGGGAGGAGGGGTCAGAATCCCCCCTAAGAATATCAAAAAGGGGTTTTAATTCACCGGTAGTTAATTTTAGGTATGGCCTTAGCCAATTGATATCCCCCAGGAGTCGTTGGAAATCGTTTAAGGTTTTAAGGGTATCTTTTCTTAGTTGAACTTTTTGAGAAATAACTTTATGGGGAAAGAGTTCAAACCCCAGAAATAAATGAGGGGGCTGAACCTGGACCTTGTCTGGAGAGATTTGTAACCCTCGGTGTTGTAATTTTATTACACGTTGCTGAGAGGCAAGATGTAACGGTGAAACATCTGGTCCGGCCAAAAGAATATCATCCATATAATGTATAATATAAAGGGAGGGCCACTGGAGGCGAAGAGGGTCTATGCTTTGAGCCACAAATTTTTGGCATAAAGTGGGACTGTTAGCCATGCCTTGAGGCAAAACACGCCATTGAAAGTGTGGCATTGGGCCAATACAATTTACAGCAGGTAGGCTGAAAGCAAAACGTTTACAATCTTCTGGATGGAGGGGAATAGAAAAGAAACAGTCTTTAAGATCTATCACTATTTTATGAAACCCTTTGGGAATTTTGTAGGGCGCCCATAGGAGCCATGGTCTCATTAATTTTTCTAAGGTCTTGTAAAAGTCTCCATTTGCCTGATTTTTTTTTGTATAACAAAAATGGGTGTATTCCAAGGAGATGTGGAGGGCTCAATATGTCCAGTGGCCAGTTGTTCCTGCACTAACTCTAAGGCTGCTGTCAGTTTTATAGAGAGGGGCCATTGATCTACCCAGACAGGGGCATCACTCTTCCAAGTGATTTTATCTGCCTGTAGTGCAGGAGGCGCAATGGCCCTCAGGAAAAATTTTGAAACCCTAGCCCCGAGCTGTCAGGCTTTTGTTGACTGGCAATAGGCTGAGTCATGCCTTGCTTATTTTTCCCAGGCCTTGACCAGGCAAGAAGAAGCCTTGATGTAACATTTGACTAGCAATTATTTCATTGGGACTACAAATCATTAATTTCATCTGGGCAAGGATATCTCGGCCCCACAGGTTAACGGGGAGGGACTCAACCACATATGGCTGGACTGCACCAGAGTTTCCTTCTGAGTCTTCCCAGGTCAGAATTTTAGAACTTTGTAAGGTGTTTTTAGATTGGCCAATGCCTTGCAGGTGAGTCAGGGAAGGTTGTAAGGGCCGAGCCAAAGGCCAATGATCCTTAGAAAGAACCGTGGCATCTGCCCCGGTGTCTACAAGGCCTATGAACCATTTTTTTGTCTAACTGAAGGCGCAAAGTAGGCCGATCCCGTGAAATGGCCTGGATCCAATAGATATGGGAAGATCCTGGCTCAGTTACCCCACGGGGCCCGCCTAAGGCCGGATATTGGCCATATAAAGGAAGGGGGAGAGCCTGTGCAATTCGCTGTCCTTTAGAAAGACAAATTGGACCTAGAGTAGCGCTGGCCAAAATTTTAATCTCTCCAGTATAGTCGTTGTCGACCACGGAAGGATGTATGGCGAGGTCCTTTAAGGTGGAAGATGCTCGCCCAAGAACAAGGTAAAACATGCCTGGAGGGGAAGGCAGAAATACCCGTGGGAAGGATCTGTACGCCATCCTCAGGTGTTAATATTGTGTTGGAGGAGGCACACAGGTCCAGTCCTGCGCTTCCTGCGGTGGCTCGACTGAGGGTAAGGGGCTGGAGGGGTTTTGAAGAGTGACTTGTGCCTGCCCTGGACTGGTCCCCGAGGCCGGCTGGAATGGAATGATTCTCGGGGACCGGAGCTGGCCCCTCCATCCGTTTCCCTGCAAGGGGGGTAGCGGATTCCCAGCAACATCCGTTTTGGAACGGCATTCGTTGGCCCAATGCTTACCCCTCCGGCATCTGGGACAAACCGTAGCAGGCGAGGGGAAGCTAGAGGCCTGAGCTGGAGTATTAGGTGCCTCAATAGGTGCCCCCACTGTCTTTGGGCACTGCTTAGCAAAATGTCCCACCTGCCCACACTTAAAGCATCCTTTAGATGGGTTTGCTGCCTGTAAGGCGGCCCCGATGGCCAGATTAACACCTTGTGAAATCTTATGGGTAAAGGTGTCAACATCATTACTGAGTCTAATAAAATCATTAAGATCTTTATTTTTTGTGTGTCCTCTAAGAACTGTTTTATAAGCTGAATTAGCATTTTCGAAGGCCAATTGTTTTAAAATGTTTCCATTTGTCTCTTCGGGCCCTGGAATTCTTTCTGCTGCTTCTATAAGTCTAGCTACAAAACCACTGCAAGGTTCTTGAGGGCCTTGTATAATTTTTGTCAGGGCGGTTGTGAGGGACCCTTTTGTAGGAATCGCCCTCCAAGCCCCGAGAGAGGCTTCCTTAACTTGGGCCAAAAGCCCAGTGGGCAGTTTGGTCTGGCGGCTTTCAGAAACAAATTTGCCTTGTCCAGTGAGTTTATCAAAGGTCCAGGAAGTTTCTCCTTTACTGTGATTTTGTCCTGCAAGGGTGTAACATCTGTCTATAAAGTCAGCCTTCCATGAGAGAAATTGTCAATATCCGGCCTTAGGCGGGCCCCGTGGGGTAACTGAGCCAGGATCTTCCCATATCTATTGGATCCAGGCCATTTCACGGGATCGGCCTACTTTGCGCCTTCAGTTAGACAAAAAATGGTTCATAGGCCTTGTAGACACCGGGGCAGATGCCACGGTCCTTTCTAAGGATCATTGGCCTTTGGCTCAGCCCTTACAACCTTCCCTGACTCACCTGCAAGGCATTGGCCAATCTAAAAACACCTTACAAAGTTCTAAAATTCTGACCTGGGAAGACTCAGAAGGAAACTCTGGTGCAGTCCAGCCATATGTGGTTGAGTCCCTCCCCGTTAACCTGTGGGGCCGAGATATCCTTGCCCAGATGAAATTAATGATGTGTAGCCCCAATGAAATAATTGCTAGTCAAATGTTACATCAAGGCTTCTTGCCTGGTCAAAGCCTGGGAAAAATAAGCAAGGTATGACTCAGCCTATTGCCATTCAACAAAAGCCTGACTGCTCGGGGCTAGGGTTTCAAAATTTTTCCTGAGGGCCATTGGGTCACCCGGAACCATTCTGCTGGGGTGAGATACCCATTTTCGGAAAGATTTTCAAGCAAAGATATGGTAAAGGGAGCATTGGGCCCATAAGTCTTAAACCGCATTATTTAATTCTTTAAGGGGCTTAAATTTAAGTCTTTTAAATTCTGTTTTAGGCGTATGGCGTCCGCTAGATTGCAGCTCATCCTGATCTTCGCCATCTATAGGTTCTTCCCCATCGGAATCTTGTGAAATTCTGCCCTCTGCCGCATCAGCGGGCTCATCTCCAGGAGACAGATCCTCAAGGGCCTTTTGACGAGTAACAACTGGGAAAGTTAAAAGTGGCTCGGGCTTTGGTGTCTTTTTATGTTCTCTTTTGGTTATAGGGGGTTGTTTTTTAGGAGGGCCAGTAAAAAGGGCCTGTTTAAAAACTTCCTGAAGTGAGCTGAGTTCCGCTGAAAGATTAGCGTATTCACGTTGTAAGGAGAGGATGTCACGGAGCTCAGAGACCTGTTTAGAAAGATCTTCTTTCGCTTTTAGGAGTAAGGAGGTCTGAGACAAGGGCAGGGAAAGGACAGGCGCACAAAAGTTAGGGGCAGTGGGATAAGGTGGCAGATTAGCAAAAGGGGCAGGCGGCTGGTCAGTGTTATGGTATCTGGCAGCCTCTTTCTCAAGATCACTTTCCTCCGAAGGATTTAACTGATCGGAGTTACTCTTTGGAAAAATGGGAAGGCAAGGGGTTTTTCAGCAGGAGGGAAGAGGTCCTCATTGCCTTTGGGTAGCAGGGGATATAAAGACTTGTGGACCTTAGGATGATTACTTTGTTCTTCAGGCAGGGGAATTGAGATAACAATGGAGGGGCATGATGAAGAAGGCTTTGGACTCCTTTTTGTCCTGTGAGATTGTAATGATGAAACCGAGGAGGCACGGGAGAGGGGTTTTATAAAGTCTTCCGCTAAGAAGACAATTTTACCGGAATCTGAAGAATTGATAATATCCCTAATAAGGTTCCAATAACGGAAGGCTTGAACAGGCACCATAGCGGGTCCCTTTTCTTTAAAAAGTGTATTTAAGGAAGCTCCCACTTGGTCCCATTTCTTGGGATTAATTTCTGGACCGTCTATAACAAACCATGGGCAGGCTTCTGAAATAAAAAAGAAAGAATCAAATAAGATCTTTTTTCTTAACTCTGACTCCTCTTTCCCTGAGAGAGGCTTTTAAATCCTGACTAAAGATTGCCTCTTTAGACAACTTTTGGCCCATTTTGTATGAGATGGAAATGAACTTTTTACCTTATGTGTCTTTCTCTCGTGAGTGGCAAGAGCACACAATGTCTGAGCGGTGGACGGCGACTTATTGTTTTTGCTTCTGATGTGCCTCAGAACTTGGTCGACCCGGGGTCTCTTTAATTTTCCATCTGGTAGAAGGTCCGTTTCTCGAGCCCCACATTGGGCGCCACTCTGCCCCAACCCATGGGACTTAGTTATTTGTGGGATTCGAGAAGGACTCTACCTGAAAGGCAAAATGGGTGAGAAAGAGAAGCGAGACCAAGCAGTCTTGTCAAGGTCTGTTTATTGTAAGCCAAGGTACAGACTATAAACGAAGGAAAAGAGGGAATTGGGAGGGGGGAAGTTGAGCTGTTAGGAGGGAGGAATTTGAGCTGGAATTTGAATTGACTCCAGCTCAAAGGTGGGGGCAAAGGCGGGGGTTGTTAGTGCAGCTGTCTGGGGGCTATTATCTTGTAAATTTCCTCAGAAAGCCCTTTCTGCACTAATCTATTCTTGTTGTCTTGAGTCAATGTTTTTCTAAGGGAGGGCTTCTTTGGCTCTGGGCTCAGGGTCAGTCGGAGAGACTCTCTGTCTCCTGACTCAGGGTCAGTCAGAGAGATTCTCTGGCTCCTGGCTCAGAGTCAGTCTTTGGCATCTTAAAGCTTTTTTCCCCAAGACAGGGTTTCTCTGTGTAGCCCTGACTATCTTGCCTGGAACTTGCTCTGTAGACCAGGCTGGCCTTGAAGAGCTTAAGATAGCCTGAATATAACTCCATTTTGAAATAAAGATCTTGACTGGGAACTGAATTCAGGTACCAGGAAATATTACAGAATGTACACCTGGCAGAAAAGAAAGTTAACTCTCCTAGCAACAGCCTCCAGGAAATATAACAGAATAAATGCTTCATAGAAAATAGAGACAAACTCCCTGGCAATAATCAATGGGAATCGGTTGAGAATCGGGTGGGAAAATTCTTCCCAGTGTTTCAGATATGGTTTAGAAAAATAGCCATTGTGAGTATATGCCTTAGCCATTGTGATTATGTGCCTCAGAAAGGGTCACCCTGCCCTGCTAAACTTCACCCAATTCTGTAACGCCAAGGCTTGTGCCCCCCTGCTTGCTGCCATGGAAACCCCCAACTCAGAGACTTTCCCTTTAAAAATCCTGCTCACTCAGAGCTCGGGGTCCCACTTCTCTAGTGCTGCCCCAGTGAGACTTGGGTCCCGAGTTCGATCGCTCTCGTAATAAAGCTCTCTTGGAATTGCATCGAGTCATCTCCTGGTGGTCTCTGAGGGTCCCGTGAACCTGGCATAACATTTGGGGGCTCGTCCAGGATGCCTCAAGACCTCTAGGACTCTTGGCCCGGAGAGCTTAATCCCGAGGGTAAACGTCTTCTATGTTGTCCGTCTGCTTTAAATGTTTGCCTTTATTCTTTGTTTCTTATCCTGAAAAGCCTCGAGGTGCTTACGAGAGCAGCCAGATTAGGTATGACAGACATGTCGTGGCCTGGGTTGTGGGGGCTTCAAAAGACATTTTGTTGCCCTGGAGTTTCTGCCTCCTCGGGACCCCTGGGATAGGGGGACTGGAGTGAGGATCTGTTTCTGCCTCCGGAGTGAGGATCCGTTTTCTGGAACTTCTATGGTAGAGAAGTCCAGGTTTTCAGTGTTACTTGGTTTCTGTGTATGATTAATTGTTTTGTTTTTTTTTTTTTTAATTTGGTGTTTTGCCTGGAGTTACTGTTTAATTTTTGTGATTAATTGTTTGTGGTTTTGTGTCTACTTGAGAGTGCTTGATTTTACTTTTGTTTAAAACTGCAGCTGTTTTCGTTTCTATGATTTCAGTTTTGTCCCGTGATGTTAGCCCGGCTATGGGCTGTAAGTTGTCGCCTTTGGTTTCATTTTTGTCTGAGACAGCCGGTTCTTTTTTGTGTATGAGTGATTTACTATTTGTTGAAATTGTTTTCCATACTTCTTCTGCGTTCTCCTGAATTCTCGTGACGAATAGACTGACTGACGATATGGGACGGAATACCTCCAAACCTCTTGACTTGGTTCTGACTCATTTTGGAGAAGTTAATACTAGAGCTCACGGTCTTTCAGTTGATGTGAGAAAAGAAAAAAATGACTTTTTTGCAGCTCAGAATGGCTCACCTTCAATGTGAGCTGGTTGCCAGAAGGAACTTTTCCACCTTCCTACTTGCCTTGCGATGGGAAATAGAGTCTTTCAGAAAGCATGCGGGCACCCAGACCAGGTGCCCCATATTGTAGTTTGGAAGGATCTAGTTATTCATCTACCTCCATAGATTAAGCCTTTTCTGACCCCCACTAACAGTCCTCCTTCCACAGGCTCTCCGAAACCAGAGGCCACTGCCCTGGCTCCATAGACACCCCCCCAATCTGTTTTGCAGGATGGGACTCCCATGGAAATAATTTTTACACCACCTCTTCCTCCCACTCCTCAACCAACTCCTGCTCCTTTATTCAGATTGGAACCACCATCTGGCCAAGCGCCAAGAACCCAGAGCCTCCATGCAGCTTCTCCCTCTGGGGAACCAAAGGCAGATTCTACAGTCCTTCCCTTATGGGCCACGGGGCCCTCCAGATGCTAATGGCAATCAGTCTCATCATTACTGGCCTTTTGCCACATCACAGGTTTAACTGGAGAACTCAGAATGCCAAGTTCTCTGCTTTTTACCCACCAGCCCACCTGGGAGGATTGCCAGCAGCTTCTACAGGTCTTGTTTACTAAGAGGAGTGGGGATGTATTATTTCAGAGGTGCACAAAAATGTCCCAGACACTACAGGAGTTCCAACTACAGATCCCATATTGATGATTACTTTCCCTATAAGAGGCCCAATTGGGATTACAACACGGCTGCAGGTAGGGAATGTCTCCTAGTCTACCACCAGGCTCTGTTGGCAGGTCTCAAGGCAGTCACAAGACGGCCCACTAATTTGGTCAAGATGTACAGAAACAGGAAAGAATAGGCCAGCATCTGTGTCCAAGGTAAGTCAGAATGTAGCTAAGTTTATTGGGGCAGATTGGAGATTGCATTGTGCATATAGGCCCCAAAGTTCAGGACAGGTAGAAAGGATGAACAGAACATTAAAAGAGACCTTAACAAAATTGACCTTGGAGACTGGCACTGACTGGGTGATGCTCCTCTCCATTTCCCTTTATAGGGTTAGGAATTCCCCTTACCAGCTAGGTTTAATTCCCTTTGAGATTATATATGGGATGCCAGCCCCTATAGTACCCAACCTTAAGATTGATCCTACTGCTGAAATCAATTAAAACAGGTTTTGAGAAATGTTTAAGAAATGCTTCTGTGCAAGCAGGCAGCTCTTAAAGGGGCAACAGCAGCTTCTCAGGTAAAAAAAAAAAAAAAAAAAGCTGCAAGCCTCTATGGTCATAAAAATTGGATTTAACAGGTAACAAGATGTTCCTCCCTTGAAATTACAGCTAAAGGGAATAAAAATAAGTTTTGTAATTTTGTTTGTTTGTTTTGAATATATAAGTTAACTATGTTCTCTATATATTGATATATATTATTGATTATTAAATATATTGATAATCAATACATCACATAATTTCTGTCCTGTTTTAAAAACCAGGACTATAAAAATAATAATATTTAAAACTATGTTTATATAAAATATTAAAACTGCACCTCCATATGTTTATATATAGGAACCTCTCTCACTGGCAGCCAACATCAAAATAATACATTTAATATTGATTTTAAAAGTACTGAATTGTTTGCATTGATAAAATTTGGTTTTGCCTTTTAAAATTATGGTTATACTTTATGACTTCATTCCTAAAAAGGGTACCTTATTTTGATATTGCAAAAATAGGTTTAAAAAAAAAACTATGTTTAAGGCAATAAAGAATTTTAAAGTTTATCAGGTATTTTAGACAATGACCTTAGGCATTCTAATAGAGAACTTGAAACAGTTTCTCAATCCTTTGGGGGAGAACAAAAGACTTTGATATTTGTTTTGTTAATTTTACCAAATAAAACCAAATTATACTATTTGAGCCAATTATGAAAATTGCAGTTTTGATAAAATAATAAAAATGATTCTGATAAAAACTTTTATATGGTTTAAAAATTTAAAAAAATGTCTGGTTAAATCAAAAGAATGGAGCTGGGAAAAGCCTAACCTAAAGATATACAGACTGTTATAAAAGATATAAATTGTATTTGCTTTGGTTTTTACACCTGAAAGCATGATTTGAGAAAGAACTGTAAGATATATTGTTCTTCATTTGAAAGGCTAATGTTTTTTTCAATGCAAAATGTTTTTTTATGCTTTTTAGCCCAGGTTTATATTGGGTTATATTCAACTAATTTTTAATTATTATAAAAATATATGCCTGGTTGCTAGTTCCTATATAAATTATTTAATGCTGTCTCTAAATGAAATTTTTGTCCTTTATGCTTTTTTTTTTTTTTTTTGCTGTTCAGTTTTAATGCAATATGATAGGATGACAAGATTTTCTGGCCCTTCTATGTATTGTATTTGATTGAAAGTTTTGCTTTGATTTTAGTTCAGAAAGATATTTGAAGTTATGCTAATAAATATAAATAACTGCTAATAAATGCGGTTAGTTATAAGAATGGATTTTATCTGGTATTTTGTTTATGTTTTTAAAGTTAAGCCTAGGATGGGTAATTATAAAATTGGCCTACATAGATCTATTGAAGATGAATATGGGTTTAAAATTATTTATTTAAGAAATATGCCAGAATTAGAGATTATGGCATTCTATTTCATAGGATGCAATTTAAAATAAATAATTTAAAGAGAGATAAAAAATAATTCAGATATGCCAGCCCTCAAGCTTGTCAGAGATCTGATGAATATGGCATTTTAACATGTGTAAGTTTATTATGACAGAAAGTCCCAAAATCCTGGCAGTAGCTCCCCCAAGATCTCCAAGAAGATTTGGGTACAATGTGACTCTGGATTATGGTATGCTAGCCACTGGGCAAGACTGCCCCAACTGGTCCACTGACTGGGCCCAGCCTAAACTGTGAACAAAACTGTGGACACCTGGAAAGTCAATGTTTCACATTGCTAAGGGCGAGGTGAGGCCATTCTCTCATTTCTTTCTCCACAGAAACAGTCTCTCATCTTCTGTGCCTGATTGCTGGACTGCCCTGCTCATGATGCCATGAGACCACAGGAGCCAAGGACAGCTGCCTAGAGTGATGGACTGACTAGTTGTCACTGTCATTTTGATTGGTACATGGATTGGTACATACTTATCCTTCTCAGGTCTCTGATTACATCGATGGCTAAGCTAAGATAATGGTAGCCTTGCAGCTAAAGAACAGATAGTTAGATCCAGTGTTAGTGTATTAGTTAATTTATTAGTTAGTTAAAATTACCAGGTACAAGGTTTTCTATATAAGAAGGCAAGCAGGTTTGCCTAGCCTACAGGCTTCATGTTAATTATCTATGTCTTATAATGGATGGCTAGATAGAAAGATAATGGAGTTTATGTAGGGTCTGAGGATATAAGAGTTTATGTTTTGAGAATCTAGAAAATGTTGTTTGGTCTGGGAAAATGTTTCAGGGTTTATAAATGCAAGAAAGATTGGAGGATATAAGTAGGTGTTTTAAGATATATGAACATAAATTGTAATGATACAGAAAAACGATTTGAGGCATATTAAAAATGGGAGATATTTTAGACTTCTCTCCTCTCTCTGCTATTGTTGTGCTTATGTTGTTATAAGATTTCAGGAGTCCAGAATTATGACATTGACTAATAGAGTTCTGATAAGCTGATTGCTTTATATCCAGTCATGAGTTTAAGATTTTAATTGCCTTTTAATGGTTTTCTGGAGATAAATATAAAAATGCATTTCATCATGCTAAACACATATACACAATGTGTATATTTGACCCAAAAGCCAGAGCTTTTACTATGACATCTTTAATATTTGCCATTTTTGAAGTAGACTTTGATACAGAAGTTAAAAATATTTTAAATCTATTTTTTCTAGTTGCTTTGTTAAGGGAAGTCCAAGCATCCACACAGTTCAGCACTAAAGCCACTAATGTATTTCTGCCCAACTTTCCAATGTAACATGGAGATGGGAACTAAAAATAAATTCTAAGAAGATCTGAAAAGAAGTGGCCCAGCTCTATTGGTGGCTGATTACCAACAGCTGTATCCACAGTTAAAATGTTAGTTTCAGATCATGAATACACTTAAATTGTTGCTCATTCCATTGGATTCAGTTTTACCTGTTGTTCACAAAATGTTTTAGAAAATCAAAAAGTCATGAGACCTGAATTTGACATAGCTCAAACAAGACCCCAGATGAGTTTTTCCCTGGTCTTGTGATTCCTCATTTTTCCCATTTATTAGACAAATTTTAATTTCTGTTTCTAGTTTAAACTTGTCTCAGCAGATTTTCATCTGGTTGAAACTGCAAGCTGAGATCTGAACTTCCTGGAAGCTGTCATGATTACTCACTGCCTCCTCAGATGGACCACCTAACCAGATGTTTCTGAGGACTGCCCCATTGCCCCACCTTTGACTGGCATTTCAGCCTTCCTAGCCCCTGATGGCAACGGTCCTACTGTCAGTGCTGAAGTAGTTTCAGATGACGAGACCACCAGTCCAAAATCCCACCTACAGGCTGAAATGCTAAGTCAAAGGTGGCTCCCTGATATTAGCTATTATCTTGGGGATTACTTAGCTGGAGCAGAAACTAGTATTGCAATACAATATTGGATGTACAAAGCCATAGTTATAGCAGCTTAAGGGCAGAATCTTTTGCTTTTGGCCATTTTTGGATCAGGCTTGCTTAACAAGTTGTTAGAATATTAGAAAAGACTAGGAATTATACAGTTAATGGTAATAAAAACCCAATGTAGTCAGCTTGGAGATGACCTTGAACTGTAAGAGCCCAAGATTGGCCTCTTCAGTTACATGGAAAGGGGGAAATGAAGAGCTTTAGATAGCTTGAATATAACTCCATTTTGAAATAAAGATCTTGACTGGGAACTGAATTCAGGTACCAGGAAATATTACAGAATGTACACCTGGCAGAAAAGAAAGTTAACTCTCCTAGCAACAGCCTCCAGGAAATATAACAGAATAAATGCTTCATAGAAAATAGAGACAAACTCCCTGGGAGTTTATTAATCAATGGGAATCGGTTGAGAATCAGGTGGGAAAATTCTTCCCAGTGTTTCAGATATGGTTTAGAAAAATAGCCATTGTGATTATATGCCTTAGCCATTGTGATTATGTGCCTCAGAAAGGGTCACCCCGCCCTGCTAAACTTCACCCAATTCTGTAACGCCAAGGCTTGTGCCCCCCTGCTTGCTGCCATGGAAACCCCTGGCTCACAGACTTTCCCTTTAAAAATCCTGTTCACTCAGAGCTTGGGGTCCCACTTCTCTACTGCTGCCCCAGTAAGACTTGGGTCCCGAGTTTGATTGCTCTCGCAATAAAGCTCTCTTGCAATTGCATAGAGTCATCTCCTGGTGGTCTCTGAGGGTCCCATGAACCTGGCATAACTGCCTCAGACTCAGGAACCTGCCTATCTCTGTCTTCCAAGTGCAAGGATTAAAGGCATGGGCCACCATACCTGGCTATAGAATTTCTAAAAAAATCTTTGATATCATTAGAAACAGAGGATTGGGACAGAGGACTCTATTTATGCAGACGCACTTTGGTATAATTCATATATATTTGAATTGATGCATCTGGATAATTTATTTAAGGGGCAATCCTGTTAACTTTCTGACTCACCAGATTCTTACCGAGATTACAACAGATCCCTGAAATGATATTCTTTATATTGGGTATACAGAGACATTAAAATCAATAGCAACACGATCAATATTCTGTATCTCATCCTTTTCCTGAGGAAGAAGAAAATGATGAAAGCTGATTATGTTTCTACAGGGGAAGCAGTGGGAAAGCTTGTGTGGGCAGAGCAAGCTGTGGAAAACCCTGTTTCTCTGTAACTTCACCTTAGTGACACTGACTAGCAAGCTAAGGCCCTGTGGCTCCTTGGATGTTGAAACTCTACTTCTCAGCTTAAGTCACATATATTAGATTTGGGCTAAGAGCTACTCAGGCCTCGGCAGTCTGCAGCAGCCTCTTCCTCATTCTACTCTCTCAGCTTCTGTAAATGAAATAACAAATACTGTGAGTGTGAGTCTATAATCAGCACGTTGTCAAGAGACATTTACTAAACACCCTTAGCTCTTAGGGGCTACGGGTGGTATATATCGTATAGTGCTTCCACATTAACCAAACGGCCAACTCCTTCCCCTTCTCTTTCCACCCAGAAATCAGAGGCAACCTGACTGCACCCACATATTAGGGGCCCCTACATTGCTGTGTAGGCCTGAGCTCTCCTCAGAGCCCTCACTGGGCTGTATTTCCTTGACATTCACAGCTATCTCTCACCCTCAGGGTCCTTGAATCCCAAATCCCGGGACTTTCCAACTTCGCCTCTAAAGACCTCTACACTAATAAAGGAAATTGTTAGTTCTTTTTAGTAGCATGGTAGTGACGATCACAGTAGGAACAGTAGCGGGACTGACAGCAGCTTTAGACTTACGCTCTTTCTCAAGAGTGACTGAATGTAAAATGAGTTCAGTGTGCTGCCTGGAGGCTCAACTATATGGTTTGGGCTCTCTGCTCATTCACCTTGGATTTTTAGCTATGCAGTTCACAAACCTGGCCAAGCATGCAAGGTTTCCCTCTTATCCCAGTGCTGGTGGAGGCAGAGACGAGAGCGTCAGCGCAAGCTTGAGGTCAGACCAGAATCCACAGCGAGATCCTCGCTTAAAAACAAAAAGGCCTGGACCTGAGGGTGCTCCCCAGTACAAGCATGGTAGAAGGAGAGAATCAAATCTCCTACATTGTCTTCTGATCTTCCCATATATATGTACACACACACACACACACACACACACACACACAAATGTAAGATAAAATTTCTCTCTTTTTAAAAGACAGAGTTTTACTACATAGCCCTGGAAGGCCAGCAACTCACTATGTAGATGGTTTAGACTCACAGAGATCCTTCTGTCTCTGCCTCATGAGTTCTAAGATTAAAAGCATGTGGCATTGTGCCCAGCATAAAGTCTGTTTTGAAAGTTACAACAGAAAAAGACTTAGATATCACGCAGCTCAGTTAAAGTTAAGAACCTCGCACCTATTATTTTCCCCAGAACATGAAGTAATTGTGTACAGGTTCTTCATCAGACACCCTTAGCATTCATGTGCACTTAAGGATACGTGTATTTAGGGATGACCAGTTGAAACTGAAAAACCTAACAGGGATCTCATTCCTGAAAAACCAAAAACCAAAACCCAAAAAATCCAACAAGAGCAAAACACCAGATTCTTCCCCTCTCACCAGCTACTAATCGCCTATAGAATTTATTCTAGGGGTGGGCTTGGTCACATTTCCCCCATTCTTAGTAGAATGATTTTTGGGTTCTTTTTTTGTTTCATTTTGTTTTGTTTTAGTTAGTTTTTTTTTTTTTTTTTTTTTTTTTTCGAGACAGGGTTTCTCTGTGTAGCCTTGGCTGTCCTGGACTCACGCTGTAGATCAGGCTGTCTTCGAACTCACAGAGATCCTCTGCCTACCCGAGTGCTGGGATTACAGGCTTGCACCACTGTGCCCAGTTCATAGTGTCCATAGTGGAATGTTGACTGATGTGTCACTGTACAGGTCTTGTTTAGGCAATCATACTATTGAGATTTCACAGGCACAACTTCCCTGTCGCATTCTAAAAGACATTTCCTTAAAGCAGGTATCCCAGTCCCCTGGCTCTTATCATTGTTCTGCTCCCTCTTCCATAAAGTTCCCTGAGTCTTAGGTAGAGCTGGGGCTGGGCACTATTGTTTGTCATTTGACCAATAGTGGATCTCTGTAATAACCATCTGTTGAAGAAAGGTTTCTCTGATGAGGGGTGTGAGCAACATTTAGCTACGGCTATAAGGAGATGTATTGAGAATGCAGTTAGAAATTAGATTGGTTTAGGAAAAAGGGCAGTAGTGGGTTTTTCTCAAGGCTCTATGACCTCTCTAGTCACAGAGAGGTTTCCAAAACTAGGCATGAACTCCCTCCTATTGAACAGGCCTGAAGTTCAATTAGACAGCTGTTGGTTATGTTGGCCTCACTGCTTGGATAGGTGTCCTGGGACCCAGGAGTCCCACAGCTCTGAGAGGAGGCCTCCTCAGCGGTGGCCTTGCAGCTCCCAGGGAAAGGCATCCCCAGCTGAGCTCCAGAGCTCCGGAGCCTCAGCCTCTTTCCTTTTTTGTTTGTTTGTTTAATTCCTAAACCAAAACATGACTTTTATTTTTAACAAAAAATTATTTCCTAAGCCAGATGTGAAAGCAATGCACAGATGCTCAAACTAATCAGAAGTACATTTATCAAATGAAGTTGGAGGGTGCATGTAGGAAAACAGGCCAAAAAAGGATTAGTGGCTTGCTACTACTTAAAAAGCATTTTCTTCAAAGCAGCAGTACAAACTGGAAAGAAACTCATTTCTAAGACAAATTATTTATTCTTTTATTCTATTGCAGTATCTGAAAGGATTACTGTAATGCCCAGATCTTAAGGTCCCAAAGACCACTAAGAGTCGGGCCATGAATGCAAGAGCAAAGAGCTTTATTCAGGCTCAAGCTTGGTCTTTCCATCATCGTCACCAACGCTTTGGATCAGAGCCCCCAGCAGCTGCAGCAGCTGCAAGGCAGGATTTTTATTGGAGTTGGAGGAAGGGCGGCAGTTTTGGGTTTAACAGTTACAGGGTTGGGCGACCAAGGGCAAGCTTGTTACAAAGTAATTGGCTTGATTGTTACAAAGTGACCTCAGGAATGTTAGGTAGGTGGGCTGACCAGCACAGGTGCCCACCCTGAGATAAGATGCCTTCCCATTCTTGTGGTTACCTCCAGGCTATTCCTGGAGTGGGGAATAGGCTTTCTTATCCCTGGAATTGGTGACCTATACCCTACTATAGCCTAGTTCCTGGGACTGATGACTTTTCGGGGAGGGGGTCAGGCCTGGTCTTTTCATTCCCCCCCCCCCCCCGAACAGGACACAATCAAATCTTTGAGATGTCCAAGGGCTGATAATGAGACTTTTTTTTTTTTTTCCTAATGCTTGGCATAATCGTGCAGGGGGAACTAAGCATGACTTGAAGAGACAGGTCTAAGGACCAGTTTTCTGGCATGCCAACTGTCATTACAGAAACCCATTCCTTGTGTCAGGGAACCCCTTTTGACTTATTATTTCAGCCTGTTAGGTAGGATAAAGGCCAAGGAATCTTCTTCTGTAGCTGCTTCGGCTCAGGCTCAGCCTCACTCTTCCTTCAGTGTTGCAGCTCCCAGGGGAGGAGATTCCCCGCTGAGCTGAGGAGCTCAGGAGCCTCCGCCCTGGTCCACTTCTTCACTCCACTTCTTTTCTTCATTGCTTCTTGGCTTCTTCTGATCAAAGAGTCACACCAAGCAGCAAATCTCATGAAAGACTAGTTAGGAGGGTCGGGGGTGTGGAGGAATAGATCAAGGTTTGGCTGCTCCTGCGCCCATGAGAGGAGGACAGCTGGGAACTAAGCGGGCATAGCCTTTACATAGGATTTCTTAGGGGGTGGAGTTTGCAAGGGTTTCCAGAGCAAGGATTGGTGGGATTTCAAGTCCTGAGCTTGGGGAATCTCAGGGATTGGAGAGTTTTTCTGTCCAGGGATTGGTGGATTTTCCTGCTCAGGAATTGGTGGCTTTTTGCTCAGACTTTTCACCTAAAATTAGCATCATGACCTTTGCGACAGTAACAGAGGCTGGAAACACTGTTAGGACAGTTGAGAGGTCTGGGGGAGGGGCCTGCTCAGGCAAAGGGCCTGGCCACTTTCCTGCCTTGAGGGTTTACAAAGTTTACCAAAAAGCGTCCACAGCCTACCGCTGCCGTCCAGAGGAATAGCCAACAGCTGGTATCCCCATCCCTCCGCTGGAGGTCTTGCCAGTTACAGGAGGTGTGTACTTCACACACCTACTGCTGGGCTTGTCCCAGAGACAGCCCCACTGATTCCAGTTCTCCCAGTTCTCTCTCCCCACACTTGAGGACTCCTGTTCCCCTCCCCACCTCCTCTTCCTTGGAGACTGGAACTCCAGGAATCTTAAGAGCCAGAGAGGTCAAGGACACTAGAAAACCTACAGAATCAATGAACCCGGGCCAGTAAGGGCTCAAAGAAACTGAACCACCAAACAGAGCATGCACAGGATGAACCTAGGCCCCTTCACATATGCACAGTTTGGCCCTCCCGTGGGTCCTCTAACCGCAGGAGCAGGGGCTCTCTCTGACTCTGGTGCCTGCCTTTGGATCCCTTTCCTCTAACTGGACAGACTTGTCTGGCTCAATAGAAGAAGCACCCAGTCCTACTACGATGTGACCGCCATTCAAAGGCAGGTTGATATCCATGGGAGGTCTCTCCTTCTGTGAGGAGAAAGGGACAGGGACATAGCGGGAGGGGAGAGGGAGGAACTGGGAGGAGATTAGGGAGGGGAAGCTCCGATTGGGATGTAAAGTAAATGAATTAGTTAATTTTAAAAAATGAATTTTGGGGTTGGAGAGATGGCTCAGAAGTTAAAAGCACTGGCTGTTCTTCCAGAGGTCCCGAGTTCAATTCCCAGCAACCACATGGTGGTTCACAACCATCTATAAAGAGACCTGGTGCCCTCTTCTGGCATGCAGGTGTACATGCAGGCAGAACGCTGTATAAATAATAAATATTTTTTAAAAAAATGAATTTTAACAAATCCCAAACAATAAAAATACAAAACCCAAACCAAAAACCACACACAAAGAGCAAACGGTTCTAATGCAATGGCGCTCAGTCTCAAGCTTCCCAGCATAACTGACCCACACAGAAAGCCTTTAACACTCGTGATGTCCTTTGGGATGAGACCCAGATACAAATATTATCAACCCAGGAAATCCCAAGGTGCACCCAAGTTTGTAAACAAATGTGTCCCCTGCTGCTAAGAAAGAGAAAAAGTCCCTTGGGGGTGGTGTGAATGTCCCACTGCCTCCTGTCCACCTGATATTGTAAATAGCAGTGAACTACCCATGAGGCCTAGGACAGGAGGTCTTCAGCTAGTCCAGGCTCCTGGCAAGTTACCTTTCCCGACGACCAGCATCACCTACATGGCGACGTGGCTTTGAGATCGATCAATGGGGGGCCGTTAGCTCACCCTGACAGAACCCTTGGAGCAAGGGCCGCTGAAGTCCAGATCCCATCTTTAGTGTTCCCTTCTTGGCGCGTGTTGCATTGCTACCACAAAATACTGGAGGCTGGGTGCTCTATAAAGATTTAAAAAAAAAAAAGTGTGGCCTCCAGTTGCCGAGGTCCAAGAGCATGTCACCAGAATCCACTCAGCTTCTGGTGACAGCCTGTGGCAGTTCAGCTCACAACAATGAGCCAGAAGTGCTTTGGGCTGGGGTGTCGCCCTGCTTGCTAACAACCGTGTCACAGAAGCCCATCTCCAGAGTAACAGCTCACTCATAGAAAAGCATTATTCCCTGCTCAAGGCCTAACACAACTCGGCACTGCTCACTGGGCCCAAACCTCAATGCAAGCTTCATAGCGTGAATCATATTCAAACCATAGCACCCTTTGGGCAGATAACCAATGTGTCTGCCCTTTAGATCGGCATTATGATTGTCCCCTCTTCCCTCTGCCTTTTTATTAACTGTAGTATATTTAGGGGTGATTTAAGCTTACTGTTCATTTCACAAACTGTGCACCACACCTATCTGCCGATGGCTGTCCAGGCAGGAATGCAGACATTCTAAAGAGACACACGGATCCCTGCCTTTGACTGTCACACTACCGAGACAACGTACTGCAAGGAACTGATATTTCCCCCCCGTAGGAACCTCATGTAGATAACATGAGAGACTGAAGACGGTATGCACCAGAACGAGCCTCTCTCCTGGAAGGAGACCTCACATAGTTCCCACAGCTTGTCAGTCCTGCAGGACAGACTGGACCTGGGACCGACGACAGCCCTCGGCCAGGACTGCCTAGTTGCACATAGCTTAGTTTCTGCTTGAACAGAACCCCTCAGAAGAGCTTGGGGTGGGTGTCGTTGGATCACTTCCTTTGCTCCTCTTCCTAACGTGGCCACATTGAATAAATCTCCTTTTTGTGGTTTTCACCATGGCCTACTTAACTAGCCTTGTAGGGACGTGTGGCCAAGCTTAGCTGGTTGGAGCTGCTAGGGCCCAAACTCTGACCCTGAAAACTCCAGCAACAGTCAAATGAGCTGTCCATGGAAAAGAAGCAGTTGTTAGCTACGTGAGAAACCCGGGACCCTGGCACAGCTGCAGACATCTACTGTGTCCTGCCTCGAGAGGGAGCTGTGCCGAAGCAGGGCAACTCGATCCTGGAGGAAGATGGGTGGATTTTGGATGTGCGGGAAGGACGTCTGGGTTTGCCGCATCCACTGTTTTCAGCTGTCTAGACCCTCTGCTTCCTTGGTTCTTGCTCCTGTCCTGGTTATAGTGATGTTCTTATGAGGTGTTCACAAGTGATTAAAAAAAAAATGATAAAAAAGAGAAAGGAGGAAAGGGAGAAGAAAGGCGGCTCGGGGCTTGCTGATTGCCATGCGAGCCACAAACGCCACAGCGATGTCATCAAACACCCAGCTGGGGAACACCATGCCACGAGCCTGCTTGTTAGCCATCTCTCTTCCACAGATCACTGCAGCAGCCCCCCCATCCCCCCATGCAGGTCCCATGGAGAGCACAGATCAGGGCTGCTCCTAGTCTCCATGACGGAAGCCGTTTAACCAAGGCTGAACCTCTTTCCCTCTGGACAGTTACAGGCAAGTGTTCTGATTTGGAATAACTCTCCACAGTGGCATGCCTTAAACTACAGAGCTGGTTCCATTTATATGCAGAATTGCCGCCATTTCTACAAACACGCAGGCTTCAATAGCGCCAAACAGGTTTTTTTCTCTCTTCACAAACTGGTTATCTTTGGAACTCCTGCCCTCTGGTGTCCACCCGAGCGAACTCCTTTGTCTGAGCTCTGGGTTCTACAAAGGATGAGGATTTCCCACACAAACAAGCAGATGTTTCTGTTGGTGAAATCTAAAAGAACGTGACACCAGCCCCACCCCCCAGATTGGCACTATCGACACTTGTTGAGATAGGATGAGGTTTGCCAACCCTGTGGACTGTGAATCATTTAGCAGTGCTCTGATTGTATCTACCCACTAAATGCCAGTAGCACCCATACTCACACACCAGTTAGGACAAGCAGAAGATGCAAACACTGCCATTGCCAACTGGCTTCGGGGGCACTGGTGGGGGACAGGGCGGAGGTGAGTCCCAAGCTGAGGAGCCGCTGACACACGGCTGGGGCAAATGCAGGCTGGCCCTCACTGCCTTCCAAGCAGCACCAAACCCCTTCGGTCACAGCCCTGGCTTAGAGCCTCAAGCTGAACCCAAACCGAAACCCCTGAGCTCCCAGAACCACGGGAAGAAAGCTCTGTCTGCTGGCCCAAGAGGGAAGGCATGGCAGCAGCAATGTGGGGGGGCTCACAGCACCCAGTCAGGAAGCAGGAAGAAATGCTGTCTCTGCCCGCCTTCTCAGCCTTGAACCTCACATCGACTGGTGCCAGCCAGAGCAGGACCTGTGACCAATCTAGGAACTAACTCCTTTACACACTAACCCACTGTCTTTTACCTTGGGAGGGGTTGGGAAGCATGCCTGGGCTGGAAAGATGGCTCAGCTGATAAAGTGCCTGCCACATCAGCATAGATTTGATTCCTGAGAACCTGAGAAAGTATCTAGGTGTGAGGGATGCGGCTGTCACCCCAACACTGGCGAGGTGGAGACAGCAGACCCCTACCTGGAGCCAGCTCCCAGCAGTCAGTGAGTTCTTCAGGTTCAGTGAGACCTAGGCTCAGAAGACAGGGTGGAGAACTGAGGAAGACATCCAGTGTCGACCCCTGGCCTCCACACACAGGCCTCCACACATGCACAAAAACATTCATGCAAAACACATATGCACACATACCAGTTTCTTCTGAGGCATGATGGAAATGGATGTTGCTGCACTCACCCCGACTGTTTGATAAATACCTGTGAGGCAGAGGAGCTGGCTGGTGCAGAGGCACACAGCGGTCTGGACCTTGGCCAACTCTCAAGCCCAGAAGGCCTCAATAGTGATGTTTCACTTACAGAAGAAAGCCTCATTCCAATTTCTGGTATCCTGAGGCTGGG
Source organism: Meriones unguiculatus (assembly GCF_030254825.1). Lineage (NCBI taxonomy): Eukaryota > Metazoa > Chordata > Mammalia > Rodentia > Muridae > Meriones > Meriones unguiculatus. Next base: position 77,770,857 of record NC_083356.1, read on the forward strand.
GCCAGTCAAGATTGTCCCCAGGACCTTTGCTCTTTGCCCTTGTTCTTCCTCCCTACTCTGCTTATCCTGGAATGCCCTCACCTATCAGTTCCCGGGACGCCAAGCTTCCTAATTCTTGATAAAGTACCTGAAAAAGAACCTAGGTCACAAACCCATCCCTCAGCCATTCCTACTAGTGAGATGCAAAGTACCAAACATCTTAGCCAAGACAAGCCCCTCCCAACACAGCACCCACTTTCATAGAAATCAGATTCCTGAGACCAAACTCCTGAGGACAGGACCACAAATCCTGGGTGAACACAGGGCAGACAGACAGTACCCTCTGTGTACTCTCTCTTTCTACACAGGCTCTGCCAGGCAGTTTCTCTGTCTTTGTCTCTCTTTCACTCACACACACACACACACACACACACACACACACACACACACACACAGCTTTATAATTTGGGAGTGGCCATCAAGCCTGCTCTTTGTAACAGACATTTCCAGGTCATGACAGCTTTTCTAAGGCCCTAAAATTCTCTATGATTATAGACAATCGTAACTGACAATTTTTAACATCTTTGGGAGAAAACGCATAATCCATGACCAGACCAGAATATACTGAGAAAATAATTTATTCAGTTGTAAAACAGAATTTTTATTAAAAAAAAAAAAAAAACTTTAAACATTACCTTTAGTAACATCCTGAATTTACTCATTAAGGATTTAAAATTAGGTGAATTTTTTAAAAATCAAGACACCCCCCCCCCAAACTCCTCCAGCCTTTCCTGTATACTTTCAGAACAGATCTTTTGCTTGGTTCAGGACTTAAGACCATTAGACCCTCCCACTTTAGACCAGATCCAGCACAGGCTGAGTGACAGAGGCAGAACTCTCAGTGGATGTGCGGTCTCCCTTCCTTTCGCCATGCTCACCAATGCAGGGATCCTGTGGGGTTTGTTGCTGCTGGAATGTGACTTCTTTCTGAAGAGTAAGAGTTGGCGCAGTGTAGATGAACGTGAGATCCGTTATTATCGAAGCCCCTCACACTATCAAGACAGCGCAACGGCTTCTTTGATAAACTGCTTGAAAACAGAAACAGATGCCCTAACCTGGAAGACGAGCAAAACATAAATGGATGCCAAGATGGAGACACACACCGACAACCCCCGTTGCACAGATTTGTTTTAAGTCACCAAAGAGAGCAATGCTTCTCAGCCTTCCTGCTCTGACACTTTCACCCAGTTCCTCACGTGGTGGTGGCCCCCAGCCAGAGTTATTCCCATTGCTCCTTCATAATTGTAATTTTGCTGTGTTTTCCAATGGTCTTAGGAGACCCCTACGAAAGTCCCTCAGCCTCCGGAGGGGTCGTGACCCACAGGTTGAGAACCACTGATGTAGATATGCTACGTTTCTTTCCGAGAAGGGACCCAAACACTCAGCAGGTCAGCTGTAGTGACGGGATTTCCTTTTGCTCTGAAGTCAGTTGTCCAATGTTGTTCAGTACCTCTGCCTGGCTGCTGCACTTGCGTAGTACAGACAGAGCAAGGGAAAACGAGGTCATGTGATGGAGGGCTTTCTCTCCAGTCCACTCCGATGGCCTGAGGAACCCTGAGGCTCAGAGAAGATGGTATGCCAAGATGGTGACAGGCTGTCTTCCGAAGGAAATCGGGTCCTTGTAGTCCACTGTGGTACCCTCCTCTGCTAACAGCGCCCAGCCTCCTCTCCACAGAACTCAACACACAAGTCTAATGGCCTGAATATGACTTGGGCAAGACAGAAAGCACCCTCCATTCATTTCCGGCTGTTAGTCACTGTAGGAAAGCTGCCTGTATCTGCAACTCGATTCAAGCATCAACTCCATGCCCCGTGTCCCTCCGGTAGAGCACAGCCTCTAAGCGGCCAGCCCCATGCTTTCTGGGACTCTGAACACATGCCACCAACTGGCACCCTTTGCCTTCTTAATGCACAGAAGCCAAACAATAGACTGATGAGGCCTGGCCCGCCAGAGGCTAAAAGCCATCAGCTTTAAAGACTTTGAAGATCACACTGACAGCTGTCAGGATTAATACCATGAGAAACAGATCTGCTAAAAAGGTTTATTATGGAAAAGGGGGAGGGGGAGACAGAGGGCAGAGAGGTAGACAGGAGGGTGTCCATGACAGACAAGGAGAGAAAGAGACTGAGAGACAGTAAGAGAGCTGGGAAGGCTGGCAGGAGACTTTTATCTGGCAGGCAACTGGGGGCAGGAAGTGATGACGTCACCAGAAGTTGCTAGGACCCTGAAGGGCAGGCCAGGGGGACCTCCTGTATGCTAACAGGATCCTCTGGCTGCTAGGCCTATCTGTGTTACTTTGGAATCGGCACAAACAGGAAGGCAATGAAACCAAGGGGACAGCGTGCCCCACTCCGACCCAGCCCATCTCGCTGCCAAACATTTCTCTCGGCACCCCGCTCTCCAGCATGTTATCTGACCTACTGGGCAGAAAGTTCCGGCGTCTTCTTTACCTATGGCAAATTATTCTGACTTCAACGTATACAGTATTTCCCCTAAACCCAGAATATATGAGAAATCACTGAGAATTTACACCTGATTACTCACCATAGCCTCTCGAGCCCACATTACAAGGCTCAAAGTAATAAGGAGAAATAGTATGTGTTTGCCATGTTGGTGGGTTTCGGTTTGTTTTGTTTTAAGGTAAAATTGAGTGTTATCGCCTTCTGAGGAATTAGCCAGAAAAATGCTGTCAAATTTAGAAATCTACCACGGCACTCTGAGGTCAGACGTTATTTCTAACCAAATTATACTCTTTCGTCTGCCAAGCCACCTTGACATTTTTAATATCCGAAGGCAGGCCTATCTGGTAGTCCCAGCAGTACTCTGGAGATAGGATTTTCGTGGGTTTGTGGTAAAGGAAATACTTGTTGAGGTGGCTCTCATCGTGCCACTCTGCCTCTATGTCGTTCATCTTGTCCTGGAGGATCCCCTGGAAGCACTCCCTGGTGAGGTTGAGGATGCGGACAGGCGTCCCTCCAAAGATGGCCGCGTGGTAGTAGAAATCGCCCTGCCCAAAAGGGATGTAGGCGGCCGACAGCTCCCGCCTCTCGTAGGTGAACTCGTCGTTGCTGGCCTTGTACCACCAGGCCTGGAGCTGCGCGACCAGCTGGCCCAGGGTCTCCACCCCGAAAGTGTCCTGGAAGAACTGATCCACGTCCATGCAGAAGAGGAAGTCCACCTCGTTCTGGATGTGGGCCCGGATGTGCTCCCCGATGATCTTCATGCGCATCATGCTGATGTCCTGCCACCGCTTCTCCGGCTCGATCTCGAACACCTGCATGGAGTGCAGGGGGCTCAGGTGGATCAGGGGCATTCTGGAGGCGTCGTCGGTCATGACGTAGAAGATGACCCTGTGGCCAACCATGAAGTGTCTGTTTGCCGACTCCAGGAAGTCTTCCAAGTAACGCTCAATGTACCTGAAACAGAGAGGGTCACGTTTACTCACGTGCTGCTAACGCTCAAAGGCTCTCTGTATTTCACGTTGAGGACGGGATGGCTTCTCCACAGGCCGGTCGTGCGTCTCGTGTGGAGGGACACGAGTTAGCAGAGCGCCCGGGCCACCCTCCACTGGCTGGTCACTCGGTCCTCGGGGAAAGTGGAGTAACCTCCTCCACTGCCAACGTGAGAACAGCTGGGCATGCTCGGCCTGTCCTCTTGCTCTCGGAAGCTCGCCAGCCTGAGAGGTGTGTGTCCTCAACTAACTCTGCTTTGCAGTGCGCTTCGTGCTAAGGCTCTGTTCTCGTACGTAGATGCCTGCTGTCGAAGGAGCTATCCCTTCAATGTCCTGAAAAGGCCAGTGTTGCTACTGCCGGGGAAAACACGGGCCACTGAGCACTCCTAACTCAACCTTACAGAGGACGACGACACGTAGGATGTACCTCTGTTCCCACACTGCCCGCTCATTCTACATCCCCCCATCGGCTACCCCAAACACCAGTGGATCATCTAGATGAATACGATGTTATTAATCCATCCAAATACTAAACAATCTCAGATTTCACCTTTTTCTTTTTTTGAGAAAGAGTGTCATGTATACCAGGCTAGCTTCAAACTCACTATGCAGCCAAGGACGGCCTTGAACTTCTCACACTCCTGGTAGGATTACAAGCAGGTGTCACCACATCGTCAGTTTTTGTGGCACCGAGCAACAAATCCAGAGCCTCAGGGACACTATGCACTCAACCATCTAAGCTACAGTCGGGCTACATTTTAACTTTTTTTTTTTTTTTTTTTGTCTTTTTAAAAATAGCATTCCTTGGGGCTGGAGAGCAGTTGTTAAGAGCACTGGTTGCTCTTCTGGAGGACCCAGGTTCAATTCTCACCACTCACATGGCGGCTCACAACTGTCTCTAAGTCCAGTTCAAGGGGATCCGACACCCTAATCATACAGACACACATGCAGGCAAAACACCAATGCACATACGACTAGAAAGAAATAGAAATTTTAAAATAGCATTCTTTAGAATAATTTTTAATTCTGAGCAAAACTGAGCTGAAAGTACTTCGAGTGCCCACATACCTCCTGCCTGGACATATGGACAGCCTTCCCTACTAAGGCCAACCATACTCCAAGGAGGTTGGTGACAGCTGACCACACCTACAAGGTGTGTCATTTATACTGAGTTCACTGTGGAATGTGCAGGAGCACAGCGTCAGGTGTGTTCACCTGTCGTATCATTCAGAAGACTTTCACTACCTTAAAAATCCTCGAGGCTCTTCTTTTCCTTCCTTTTTTCTCCCCAGTTCCTTACAGTGCCCATTCTTTGCCCTTAAACCATAGTTTGCCTCTTCCAGAATCGGGACAGTGTGGACCTGTCCTACTCAGGGTTACCACTGCACTGATGGAACACCAAGACCAAAAGCAAGTTCAGAAGCCGAGGGTTTATTGGGCTTACAATTGCTGCTCATCACTGAAGTCAGGACAGGAACTCAAGCAAGGCAGAACCTGGAGGCAGGAGCTGATGCGGAGGCCATGGAGGGGTGCTGCTTACTGGTTTGCTCTTCATGGCTTGCTTGCTTCCAGAACCCAGGACCGCCAGCCCAGGGATGGCACCAAACACCAAACACAGTAGACTAGGGTCCTGCCCCATCAACCACCAAGAAAATGACCTACAGGCTTGCCTGCATGGATCTCATGGAGGCATTTTCTCAGTGGAGGCCCCGTTCTCTCAGCTTATGTCAAGTTGACATAAAACTGGCCAGCATGGGAACCTTTCCAGATTGGGTTGTTCACGTAGTGACAAAAACTCCTCCTTGTTTTCCATGGCTTTATAGCTCAGTTATTAGCACTGAATAATATCCTGTTGTCTGAACTGAGCAGTGCATTTTTCCATTTGCCTTGTTTGCTTCCAACTCTTAGCAGTTATGAATAAAGTTTCTAAAAATAACGATGCAGGTTTTTGTGTAGACATGTTTTCAGCTCACTTGGGTTGATACCAAGGAATTTGATCTCTAGATTATGATAAGAGCACGTTTAGTTTTGCAAGGAACTGCCAACATTTCCTCCAAAGTGGCTGTACCCTTTTGTATTCCAAACATAAACAAACGTTCCTATTACTTCATATATTTTCCAACGTTTGGTATTGTCAGTACCTTTTTTTTTTTTTTAAACTTTGGTCATTCTAATAAATATCTCATGTCAATTTGACTTTTTACTCATTCAAAATAACATCACATGGATGCCTTTTACAAGCTCAAACCACTGCTTGTCTTCCCAGATCACACCAAGGAGACTGCAGGGAGGAGTCGGAGGGTCCTTTCCCAAACCTCAAACTTATACAGAGAATATGGACCGTAGTCAGTATATTGAGCACACAAGTAGCCAATCATGATGATGGGAAACAATAATTGTGTGTGTGTGTCACTGTGACATCTAATAAGTTTAAGAGGTTAAAGTGCTGTGGACAGCTCCAGGCATTGAGAGTAAAAGCAAAGCAAGCTGTCTCACCTCCCTGAGGGTCCAGATGCAGTATTTCTGGGACCCACTCTTCTAGCTCCTGAGTGTTTTTATTGTAGATGTTGTTTTGTGGGTTTTTTGTTTCTGTTTTTGAGACAGTTTGTCCGTGTAGCCCTTTGCAGACTGGCCTCCCTGGGAGCCCAGCTTTCACCAGGATGTGGGAGGGACTCTCAGGCCTTTTGTTGTTCCGTTTTTTTGTTTTTTTCTGCAGAGTTGTGATTGGATGGTTGATAGCATCATGGGACAGATAGTGGGTAACATTCTGTTCTTCTGGGGGAACACCAGGATCAAATCAGTGTGCAGAATGGCTGTCTTATCTGTGCAGACAGGGTTTGCTGAGTTGGGCCCTGACTCCAATCCCTAAACAATACAAATTCTTCCAGTGCAATGTCAAAACTCCACAGCCATGGCTTTTCACTGGGACGCCATCAGGCCTCTGGGAATCAGCACTCTGAACATGGACAGAACTTCCCAAAGACAACAAGGACAGCTGGGCACTGTGTGTGTGTGGGGGGGCTGTGATAAGATCACTTAGGTCTTATCTTGTTAAAGCTCAAGGTCAGGTCAACCCAGAACCCACATAGTGGAAGGAGAGGGCCAGTGCCCAGAAACTGTCTTCAGATCTACACATTCATGAGTGCACACACACACACACACACTTTTTTTTTTAAAGCACAGAATGACTCAGAGAAGACACACTCTAATGTGTCTTACTTTGTCGGTATCTCTCTCCCAACCCTCACTTAGCCTTTCTTAAATCATCCTTAAAAACACAAACTGGGTGGTGGTAGCGTACACCTTGAATCCCAGTACTCGGGAGGCAGAGGCAGTTCAAGGCCAGCCTGGTCTACAGTGAGTTCCAGGACAACCAGGGTTACCCAGAAAAAGCCTGTCTCAAAAAAACAAAAGCAAACAAACAAAAAAACCTACCTCTTCAAAAACACAACTCTGCCTCAAATAAATAAAGAAAAAGAAAAAAAAAAAAAGGAAAATGAAACTTAAATGTTTTGTTTTGGGGAAAATATTTCATTCACCAAGAAAACAAAATGGGTTATGCTTTACAACCAACAACATAGCTCGACCTTCGAGGACAAATGAATATCATTTTCCTTCATCAAATGCTCTGAATAAGGAAACAGGAGTTGGTGCAATCAGAACTTGTCCAATTTTAGAAAGTTCTGACCATCCAAAACACCAGGGTCATATCCTCCAGGATGGTCAGGCCCTGGGCTTTAACAGAACACTTACATCTCAGCCAGCCAAAAGCTGGCCTTTGGGGACTCCCCAGGAAAGCCCAGTGGGTCCATGAGGAGGAGTGTCAAGGTAAGCGCTTGGTTCTGGGTTCCAGTGGCAAAGAGGACAGTTCCCCACCCCTCTGTGGTGGGAATGGGCCGGCTTAACCTACCATCTTTCCCTCAGCCTTCATTAGGAAGAAGGGGGAAGTCTCCTGCCTAGTAACTCAAATTACAGCCTGTGTGGGGCCCTGGGGCCCCTCACAAATACTCTGGTGTCAGAAAACTCAAGGGCAAGTTTAATAGCATTGCTTACCTCCCCACAGCAAAAACTGTCAGCCCCACGGTGATTTTCCGCCTGGCATAGTAATTTTCCAGCAGATCCGTGTCGTAAGTTCCCTCCCACACAATTGGCGCATTCCAGTGGGTCACCGTCAAAACCTCCGGGCGGTTCCTGGTGACAAAACATCCAACACTGTGAGTCAGAACCGTTACGCTGAGATGAGACCCTGGTTAAGGAAGAGGAGGCCAGCAAGATCTGTGGCAACTGTCCTGGGATCCCAAAGGCTTGAGCAGGAGGAGTGTGACACAGGCATGGGTCCAGGCACCCCAGAGGTGCCTTGGAGTCTCATTTAGAGAGATCATGAGACACAGTTTATTCATGGAACCAAGGCTGATCTCGGTCTCACTGCGTAGCCAAGGATCGCCCTGAACTTCTGACCCCGCTCCTTCCATCTTCCAAATGCTGGGATTATAGGCGTGAGCCACCGCACCCCCTTTGTGAGGAGCTCAGTTGCTAGATACCAACTGAGCCGTGTCCCCACCTCCTTTGCTTTTCTCCCCAGCCTGCAACTGACATCTTTGGGCTGTTACTTATCCCCGAGAAGATCATCAGAGCTTAACAAGCCCCTAAGATGTGATGCAGGGGGGATGAGAGAATGAGGTCAGAGCTGAGAGAAAAGCCTCCTCCTGTCTGCCTTTGGCCGGAAAGGGCCCCAGTCTTAGGGGATGCTAGTGTCATCATCTGCAGGAGTGAAGACACTCTGAAGACATGCTTGTGCCCCTCCCAGAATTTCTCCAGCAGTCTCACACTAGGCCTGGTACCAGCTAAGGGGGAATCTGTCTCCCTAGTAAGGGGTCTCACATCGTTCTAACAACTTGTGAAGCCATGCTGAGGGACAGACTGCTGTGGTGAAAGGATGGGTCACTGGTGGGCAGGACCACACCCTTGCCAGTTATTTATATGTGCTTCTTGCCTAGTACCTAAACCTAAATGGCAGTCAGTGCCATTTAGATAAAATTAGGGGGTCACGGGACCCCTTTATCTGTTCCTCTTCCCAGTGTGGCCACATCAAATAACCTCCTTCCTCTGTTTCCCACTATTTTCTCTTCTTTAGAACTTGTAAAACATTTGGACGTGTGGCATGTATGTGACTGCAGTGTGCGCACTCAGGGCTGATGTTGGTGACTCTTCACGGAGCCAGCGTCTCTCAAGTGAGCCCAGGGTTCATCGGCACATCCCGGTCAGGCTGGCCAGCTTGTTCTGGGGAATCCGGTCCCCAGCTTGGAAGCAGTGGCCTCACTGCCAGGCTGCCACACCCACCCAGCACTTTACGAGGGTGCCAGGGACAGGAACTCAGGCTTGCATAGCAGAGCGAGAGCCGTGAGTCCATGCGTCATCTCTCCAGCCCCATCCCTGTCACTTTCATCAGTGGATGCTCAGGCTGCCGTTTTATAGATAGGGATACAGAAGTGCCTAGAAAGGAAGGAGTGGAGCACAGCCATGCTGGAAAGCAAGGCTCTGGCAAGACCCCCTCCCCTGCCCACAGCTGTCTCCTCACTGGGGATGTTAGGAGGGGTGGGGAGGAGTCTGTTCCCGTTACTCAGAAAGCCCGAATAAGACCCGGCAGCACTAACACAGGGAGCCAGGCAGGTAGCAACAGTGACTGTGAAGGCTGACTGCAGGAAGGACAGGAGGCAGCCGAGCCCAGCAGGGGCGGAGTCGACTCACACTGGGCCTCCAGCTCACCTGGAACAGACTGAAGGACCCGGATGAGCGGGATGCTTCTTGACCAAGCTTGCTGGCTTTTGCACAGCATTTGCCTGGAATTTAAACATAACCCTCACTGGCTCCCAGCGCTGAGGTACCGCCCCTGTGTGGACCTGGCCCTCACTTGGCCTTTGCCTGTGCCTCACAGGGGGCAAAGCCACCCACGAGGGGATGCAGGCAGGGCTGCAGGGAGACTGCTGCTGCTGCTGCCAGGAGCCAGGAGGAATGTCCCTTATACCCTCCACAGTGGCACCTGCCTGCCATTAGCAAAGCCTCCACCTGCTACTGAGAGCCTGGTGCGGAGAGTGAGGAGTTTGCCCATCACCAGTCTCCCCTCTCTAGTTCTTGAGGTGACTCTGACCTCCCAGCCCAGTCCTCCCTGCCTTTGGCTGGCCTCTTCCCTCCCTGGGAGAGCTGGAAGGACCTCCGCTTGATGGACTGGCAGGGTAGGGAAAGACCTCCTGGCTGTCTGCTCTACTGGCCACCTGGTGCCTTGTGCCAGCTGGCTTGGAGTCTCAGACCCAGATGGGCCTCGGCTCCCTCTCTAGCATACCAGGTGTGCCTGCTGCAGGGTGGCCACGGGCGCTCTGGGGCTCCTTTCCGTCACGAGAGATGCTACAGCAGGCTTGGTACCAACCCTAGCCAAGGCCTGTGACATGTGGCATCCGCTATCCAGGAGTGAGAAGCAAGGCTCAGGGAAACTTACTCATGTGTCCAAAGCCATGGAACTGGTCATGGATGTTGACACTTACACAGATGACACGGAGCACTTCCTGTGAGACTGGGTTCTGCAGTCAGCTGTATCCACTGTCTCACTAAGCAATATTACCTGCCAGTGCTCTGAGCCAGGAGCTACAGGAGGTTACATTATGTCAGAGGTGTGTGCCAGTAACCAACCATTTCCTATTTAATCAACTAGGAACCTGTAACAGGGAAGTTAAGCAATTTGCCTGAAGTCACACAGCTGCTAAGAGAGGAACCCAGAGAGTCTTTCTCTGGAGTGCTTTGAGCTCGTTTCTATTGCTCCTTAGGCGGACACTCGTTTGGCTGATGGAATCTGGTGAGACCCCAGATTTGCCTTTGTCCATTCAGCAGCCACCTCGGCATATTGCCAGCCTTTGTGTGTCGTGGGGAGCTCCCGGGACCCAAGCTCTGTGGGGTGCTCACCTGGAGAGCTTTACACCCTGGTGGCACATTCACTCCTGTCGAGCTCTGGCTTTATGGGGTGACAAGGTTTTGGAATAAAAAGGGAAAATAAGTAAGCGCACACAGGGTCTGTTTCATCTCCCTCGCACGTCACAGCTCCGTCCTCTGGGTGGTTCATCTTGCCTGTCAAGGAAGGACGCCTCAGTAGCTCTAACCCAGCCACCTTCCCTCAGTGGTCCTTGCTGTCTATGAGCCATTATATTACTGTCATGTATGGGCAGGCAGTATGTCACTGTTTTTTAATGAAAAGAGGGACTAGGCGTGTATTTGCTGTTTTGAGTACATGAGGGACTAAGTGCTGGCCTTTCACCCCTGCATTTCATATCCACACAAGGCATGACCAGCACCCACGGTCACGTCAAGTGAGGCTAAGGAAGGGGACTGAGCCATTGGTCACTTAGTTCATACAGAGAGCCCCAGAGAGGTGACACCTAGTTCTCCCCCTTGAGAATCCCCTCATGCCCAGCCCCACCCGCCAGCCACTCCTCAGCTGCCCGGCGTCTCTGTGAGAAGCCCAATGTCCACTCTGGTTACCTGAAAGGGAGAGCTTCCTTTGATCAGGAAGACAAAACAGCACTATTAAAAATTAAAGCTAAATTAAAAACTGAACCGTTCTCTTTCCCAGCAGTCAATTGTTCAGAGCCACTGACAATTGCAGCGTGTCCCTGACCCTTGACTGAGAAGCCAGACAAGAGCTTGGAAGTGCAGGTGTGAGCAGGTGGGAGGGGGCAGCTCAGGCATCAAATCCCACAGTCCCATCCCCCTCCCCCAAGAAGCCACTGTGATACTGTCAACTGCCTTAGCCAAGATCACCATGATAAGGTTCTAAAGGGAGGGAGGGAAGAGAGCCAGGGAAGAGCCACGCAAAGGCCTGCCTTCTTTCTGGATGGGGCACTCAGCGCTGTGTGACCTCAGCATGCCGGGATCCACCAGTCAGGGCAAAGGCTTCCGGGAAAATCCCGGGCTGCCTTCGATAAAGCCCTCAGGTCTCCAGGTTACCAGGAGTTTACCCTCAGCTGTATGTCTTCATGCAGAGGTACACCAACGGTACCCACGTGTCAGCTGGAGGACGTGTTAAAACGCTGTAGGCTAGGCCGGCAGGATGGCTCGGCAAGCAAAGGCACTCTCGAGACTTCACAACCAGAGTGTGATCCTGGGGACCCACACAGCGGAAGAACCAACTCCCACGAGCTGTCCTCTGACTTACACACGAGTGCCTTGTCACACACACGGATGAATGAACCAAAACTCTTTAAACCTCTTATGAGTCACACAGCAGGCTGGGGAAAGAAAACTCTTTAAACCTCTTATGAGTCACACAGCGGAACACTCATCGCTCAAGCTGCAGTAACCCACCAAAGAGCAGGCGACAGCAGGAATGGAGGGCGAGGGGGCTGAGCCGTGGAGAGGAGGATGTTAAGACTTTGGGAGCAAGAATTGATGAAAGAACTAGACTGTTGGTGGACAAAGAAAAAAAGCAATCTCCCAGACTCTCCGGACTATTTACTGAGATGGGAAGTGAGAAAGAAGAGGGAGGGGTCGAAATTGAGAAATCACGTGGGTCCTGTGAGATGGGCACAGAGAGATGGCGGGCAGGCAGGTCGGCACAAGTCTGGGCTCAGAGGCCTGGGGGCTGGAGACAGCTGTGACAGGCGGCCTCTCGTGCTGTCTGATGCCAGGCAACGCAAGGAGGCATAATGGAAAACAGAGCACAACGGAAGAAGAGGGTGTGTAAAGGCCCAAGCATTCCTGTGGCAGGAAGAGGGAAGAACAGAAGAGGAGAATGGCCAGGAGGAACCAGAAGATGAGCAGAGATCTCGATGTGGAAATGTGTGTGCTCTGCCCTGCCCTGGACCTGCCATGGTTTGCAGGAAACAGCACACTGACACGCATAAAAACACTTATTTACTCATTAATTTGCTTATTCAAGAAATAGATTTTGGTGCCTTGGGAAGGCTTTTAATGGGATGGTAGTTCAAACCAATATTTGTGTGTGCATGGGTAGATGTGTGTGTGCAATATGGAGACCATAGGACAATCTTGGGTGTTATTTCTCAGGTGCCATTCATATGTATGTATGTATGTATGTATGTATATATATATATATATATATATATATATATATGCATATATGTGTATGTGTATATGTATGTGTATTTATACACAGAGAGAGAGATGTGTATTTATACATAGAGAGAGAGAGAGAGAACTCATAAATTAGAATACAGTGGTTGACCAGGGTCACACTGATCCATCTGCTTCCCACATTCCAGTGTGAAATTACAAGTGAATGCCACCACACCTGGATTGTGTGTGTGTGTGTGTGTGTGTGTGTGGTGTGTTCATGCATTCTGGGGATCGAACTTGGGTTCTCATGCTTGTAGGGCAAGCCCATGATTGAGACACCTCCACAGGCGTCCAAGCCATACTCTTTTTATATCTGCCTGCCATCCATTTCGAGGTAAAACTGAGCAGGGCATGGGGTGGCCATGGCCCTCTTCCCTCTGCCCATAATAACTCCCAGTGCAAATGCCACAGTAAAACTGTCCCATCTTCTTCAAAAAGGTGCTCTATGTCTAGCTGTCTAGTCCTAGGACCTCATCCCCACAGCGGCCATCTCTAGCTGTCTAGTCCTAGGGGACCTCATCCCCACAGCGGCCATCTCTAGCTGTCTAGTCCCTGGACTTCATCTAAGATGCTTAGCAAAGCTGCAGCACTCCCAACTTTTTACACTCGGAGTGTCTCCCGGGCAACTACCCCACGGCCCAGCCTATCCAAGGACACAGGCGGGACAGAGCTCCAGTTCATGCACAGCGGCATGGACCTCCTACGCTGAGCAATAAGCGGACCTGCCAGAACATATCCAGCGTCTCCAGCGCCCAAGATCCCTCACAAGCCACAAGGTCGTATTCTCTCCTTCCTCTGGAGCTGCTCCTGCTTCCCGCCAGTGCTGAGACAGAACACACCTGGTCCTCCGCCGGCATGCCCTCACCTCGGGCTACGGTCCTCCTGCCACCCTCACTCTGACCACACCTCACCCTCCATCTCCAGCAGAGCTCGTGAGCACCTGAGACCCCCACCCGGAAGCTCCCCACCACCTACACCACTCAGTGCCTCCCCCAGCTCCTAAGCCTGTGTCCGTGCCTCCCATCCTTTTCCTAGTGACGCCTAGCGACACCCCAACTCACCACTGCAAGGTCTCCCAGGCCTCGCAGTCACCTTGGGCAGTTCTGTTCTTAGTCACTACGCATCTTTCCAGTCAGTGGATCACATGACCTTAGTAACTGTGTCAAACACTAGTTTCACGGTGACGGCCCCCTAGGACTGACAATTCCCTTACGCACTTCCTCTACAACTCCTGTCTTCCCCCTCCCCCCCCTTCTTCCTCATCTTCTCTCTGTATTGGTCCTGATGCACGCTAAGCATATACTCTGCTACTGAGCTACACAACCCCAGCTCCGTGACGGGGAGCTTCTTAAGTGGGTCATACTGTCGCCAACGCAACGACTACCACAGTATTTTTTAAAGCCGTGATTCCTGTCAAGAAATAGAGATTTGGTTGTGATCAACCAAATAGAGTTGATATCCAAATACCTACACATATACACAGAAAGAAATTCATCTTCAGAGTGATGTGCTCTGATAGCCTTCTATATTTAATTTTATGTATGTGTGAGATATAGGGATCGCGTGCGCATGCACAGGCCACGGCACGCATGTAGAGAGGTCAGAGGACAACCACAGGTGACAGTGGTTCCCACCACGTCTGAGGCAGGATTTCCTGTTCCTCCTTCCTACTGACCCACCACCTTCCAGGAACTCCCGTCTTGATATGGGTCACTGGCGTCTCACACACACACACACACACACACACACACACACACACACACACACACACACACACGACCCTGCCTGTGGCTTTGCATGGCTCCGGGGTCGAGGGGCCTGACCTCCAGTCCTCACATCAGCCCAGCAAGAACTTTAACTGCTGCACCAATTCCGGAGTGAGTTCTTGGCTTGCTTTAAAAGCAACCGTTGGGGCTAGTTTCTGAAAACACAAGGGGGTAGCAAGGGGGCAGTGTGGAAAAACACCCGCTAACGGATCCTGTTCTCTGATGAGCATTTGCTGTCTGCGTGTGTAACGAGTGAATTCATGGCGGCGAGAATCTCTTACCGTGTCCACGCCACAAGACACCGTAACTGAGTCTAGAGAATTTTCTTGGCCCACTCTAGATCTTGTAGATTTCCACAGCGTCCTGAGGGGCCCACTAAGGCTCTTTTTGCCCAGCATTGTGTGCTGCACCTACAGCTGCCCATTTGCTGCTGCGGTTCTCACAGTGCTCAGTCTGTTTGGTCCGAAGTACCCAGATCTCAGTTTCTTAGCCACCGAGGAAGCCGCCCTGCCAGCACCACACTCGGTCCCCCACCCCCACCCCGCCAGCTCCTCCAGCGTGCTTACTACTCTCTGCCCTTACTGTGGATTGAACCAGTCCGATAGGAGAGGCTCTTGAACGCGGTCTTCACGCCTTCCCTTTTCTCTCCCTTTCTCTATGTCGTCCTCCTCTTGGTAACCGTGGATCCTGTGTACAAAGAGAAAACAAGACTGGTAAGGACATCACGGAGGCATGGGGATCTCTTTCGTGTCTCAAGGTAGAGAATGCATCTCTCCTGGCACGGGGTGGACCGGAGAATTCCTACATACTTGGTGGGGGTAGGAGGCAGGGTGGGGAGGTGCAGCATTTGCCTCTCTGGCCACCATGCAGGTAAGCGGTCACGTTTCAATGGCCCTGTAACCCTCCCGTTATTTCAGAAGTGGGGAGAGGTGGTTTAGAAAGGTCCGCCAAGGAACATTTCTGTTCTCTGTCTAATCCGAAATTTAAATTTCAGCCTGATGTTCACAATTTTGACTGGAGAAAGAAAAGGACACAGGAAGACAGAGGAAGGCAGATGGGGAGGGAGGGAGGCAGAAGGGGAGAGGGAGAGAGAGAGAGAGAGAGAAAGAAAGAGAGAAGAACCAGAGGGAGAAGAGGGGGGAGACTCAGAATTCTGCCTGTAAGTTCAATTCCTCCAAACTGAATGAGGTGGTTCATCCAGTAAAACTGCCGGTCACGAAAGTCTGACCATCTGAGTTTGATTTCCACAACCCACAGTGGGAAGACAGAATTGTCTCCTTAATGTCGTCCTCTGACCTCCATGTGTGCTGTGGCACGCATGCACCTACAATCACACAAACACCACACACACACACACACACACACACACACTACACACACAATAACAATAGACAACAACAGCAGCAGCAAGGAAAGAGTGGGTGAGAAGGAGCCTCCGAGAGTGTCAGGGATGAACGAACCCATGCCGATCCCTTACCCATTATTAAACCAGCTTGAGAACCACCATTCCTTGCGCCTGCTGCTGTCACCAACTTCTGGAATTCTGGGAAACGAAAAAGAACATAAACACCTCTAGGAAAAGAGGCAGTCCCAGCTGCAGGGCGGTCCCAAATACTGAGGATCAGATATCGCCACTGAGAGAAAACTTCAAGCCGCAGTTCATGAAGACAGGGAGACGCAAAACCCTGAGCTCCAAAGGAGAGGATAGGCTTGAGGGGTCTCAGCTGTGCCCTACTGGGCAGGATGAGGTACCGGTGGGAGTGAAGGACGGGGCCCCTTCAGACACACGGGCGGTGGTCCAGACTCTGCCTGCTAGTGGGCGGACTGTGGTACACACACAGTTGCTGGTACACCGCGACTTTGTCCTCTGCAAAGGACGAGCAGTAACAACCATTCCCTGAGGGGATTTGTAATGACCAACAAGACAGCAGACATGGAAGAGCTTGGTGAACTGAATGTGGCTGTAAGGAAAAGTGGTCTTAATTTAAAAAACCTAAGATCACGCAGGTGCGTGCGTGTATTACAAAGGTCAATCTGAGAAATTTTCCAGTTGCCCAATCAGTGATGGCTTCCGGAACTCTGAAGATTGCCAAAAAGAGAGGTCAGAAGACAAGTTATAAGGCATCTTGGCCCCAACTTGAGATAGCTTGCACATCCTTTCATTGTGAAGGTCTCCAATTTTGGGTCTCTTGAATGAGAAAACAAAAAAAAGGGAGAGGACAGATGAGGTGTCAAGGTGACTCTGAGCAGGGGACAGTGTCAGGGACTTGGTTTTGAGATGGGGTCGTGGCTCCGTTGACCTCCCACTCGGCCCCTGGTTGAGGTGACAGGCACACTCCAGCACGCCTGACTAAGAAACCCACAGGGCCCATCTGCCTCTGGAGTATCTGAGATGGTGAAGGACTCAAGGTGGGGTTATAATAATTGGGAATTAAAAGGAGAATCACCGGAGATAGAAAGAGAAAGGCCAGCAAGATGTCCCAGGGGGTAAAAAGGTACTTGCCACCAAGTCTGATGACCTGAGGTCAATTCCGGGAACCACAGGGTAAAAGGAAAGAACCAAGGTTTCCTTTGATCTCCACATGCGCATACACGCACGCATACACAATTTAAGAGAGATGCTGGGAGCTGGGAAGATTGCTCAGTAGGTAAAGTACTTGTAAAGAGATCCTGAGTTCAGATCCCCAGCACTCAAACACAAGTCAGACAGAGGGGTGTACAGGCACTCAGTATGCGTGTGTACGTGTGTGTGTGTGCGTGTGTGTGTGTGCACGTGTGTGTGTGTGTGTGTGCACGTGTGTGTGTGTGTGTGTGTGTGTGTGTGTGTGCGCGTGTGTGCGTGTGTGCGCGCGCGCGGGCACACGCGGAGGGGGTGGAAACAGAAGAATCCTTGAGCTGCCTGGCTGCCAGTGTAGCCAAAAATTGATGATATCTTGGTCCAGTAAGAGACTTTGTCTCCAAAATTAAGGTAGAGGATAATGGGAAGACACTCGAAGCTGACCTCTGGCACACACGGGTACACACACGGGCAAGTACAACTACAGATACATGTGCACACTCATGCACATGCCACACATACACACACACACACACACACACGCACACAGAAAATGCCTCTGATTTGGCAACCCTGGTATGTATTTTCACATGACCTTGGCAACCCCAAATAAAAGTTTCACGTTTATTCTCATTTTGACAGCTAAAATACAGGCTTAGCGAGCGTGTGAGCAGGAGGCCAAGGTCCCTCAGCAGGCAAGAACACAAGCCAGGCTTCAACCTCGGGGAATGGGTTACACTCAAGTGAAGGCTAAGCCGCCGTTAGGAAGAGTAATTTGTTCTGATCTCCCTGCAACTGGAGCTTAATACAGCTCCTCCCTCAGCCCCTCTGGCCAGCATTTCAGGTGCTCATAGGATCCCTACAACAAGAGAGTCCCCTGCTCAGAACTGAGGGTGAAACATGTCACTATTCTATAAAGATCAGTGTGGGGCCTGGCAGAGGACAGCCCTGACCCCTGGGGCCCTAGGGATCCACTTCCCTTTCCTGGCCTCTCTCCTCCTCCCGACACTTGACTGTGGTGTAGAGAGAGAACGGCTGGAGGGGCTAAAGTGATGGAGACAGCCGACAGCCTCGCGGAGGTCAGAGCACTTACTTTGTGTGGTATATCCACAAGAGCGAGCCTCCTGAGCTAAAGGCAAACGAGAAACAGAAACGTGTCACTGCACTGTACTTCGCGGAAAGGCTTCGCTGCAGTGGTGCTCCTTGCGCACTGGGTTCCCAGGGGGTTCCCACAGGCTTCGCCACCGGGGAAAGGGAGGGAGCCTCCGAACACTCTCAATTCCTGTTTTTCGTCTGGGGGATTCCCTCCCCTCCCTTTCTCTTCTTTTAAAGTTGGCCAGCTGTTACACGACAGGAAGGTCCTCCTCTGCCTCATTCTCAGATGCTGGGCAATGAGGAAGCCAGGAAGATGAAAGCACCATGACCAGCCCTGGCCCCGCTCAGGATGAAAATCATTCCCCCAGGAAAGAGAGCCTGGCATATTCAGCTCAGACCCCTCCTGCAGAGCAGACCCCAAGGGTGTTGCTTTAGGCAGCACCCAGAAGGCTGGGCCAGGGACACAACAACTACCTCTATTCAGTCGTTATATTAACTTTCAAGATTTCTTCCACACCGGTATGTGCTCTTTGAGCCTTTGTTTCTCGTGTGTGTGTGTGTGTGTGTGTGTGTGTGTGTATAAGAGAGAGAGAAATGCCATGTGTGCAGTGCCTGCGGAGGCCAGAAGAGGACACTGGATCCTCTGGAGCCACAGACAGCAGAGAGCTGCCCAGTGAGGGTGCTGAGAACCGAACCCGGGTCCTCCGGAAGAGCAGTAAACACTCTCAACCAGCGAGCTGGTTCTCTGAGTCATCATGGCTCCATTTCCTATCAAATGATAGGCACAGGTCTAATTAGACAGCACCAAAGGTGTCTAATCAAACTCAGTTCAGAGCTTGCTGGCCACCCAAACAAGCATTCCAGGCCCACAGGGGACTTGCTGTCTTGGACAGTCCCAGCAGCTGGCATCATTTCTTCTATCTGCCACGATCCCAATGACACGTTTTGCCCAATGGTGCAAATACTGCTACTGTGCAGTGAATGAACCCTCCCCTACCCATGTCTGTTGAAGCCCTGACTCCAGGATGTGGCACTTTGGAGGGGAAACTGACTAGGTGTAGATAGGAGAATAAAGATGGCACCTCATGATGGATTTGGCGATTTTTATAAGAAAAGGAAAACAATGCAAGCTGCTTGTTCCCCATCATGGATGGGTCCAGGAAGAAGATGGCTGTCTGCAGGCCGAGGAGAAAGCTTCACCTGGGAACTGACAAGGATGGCGCCTTCATCTTAGACTCTAAGTTCCTGTTACTGAAGCCATCCAAGTTATGGTATCTGGCTATGACGACAGTGATGACTACAATGGGGTGATGACAGCAGTGGGAACTTTCTTGCCTGCTCATCTGCCGTGCAGGGATTAAGCCCACGCCCTTGCACAAGCTAGGCAAGAACTCTACCACTGAGCTGTGATTTCTACTATTTTGGTTTTAGGTTTTTTGTTGTTTTTTTTTTTTTTTTTTTTTTGACAGAGTCTCCTTCTGTAGTTCAGGCTGGTCTTAACCTTACTAGGTAACCTAGGTCAGCTTCAACTCAAAGTGATCCTCCTGCCTCAATCACTCAAGTGTGGGGATTATAGGTAGGATCCACCACACTGGGCTATTATCTCCTTCTCCATCCCCCTCCTTTTTTTTTCCAAGACAGGGTTTCTCTGTGTAGCCTTGGCTGTCCTGGACTTAATTTGTAGACTAGGTTGGCCTCGAACTCACAAAGGTCCGCCTGCCTCTGTCTCTGCCTCCCTGAGTGTTGGGATTACGGGCGTGCACCACTGCACCCGGCTTTTTTCCCATTTTTAAAGGTAGAACACTGAAGAACAGAGCAGCTGAGTAACTTGCCCAAGGTCACAGAGGCAGTATATGGAAGCCCAGACCAAGCAGGCACTACAGCTTGATGGTCCAGCCGGGATGCTCTTCTGCTCCCAAGAGCTTACGGGTTGGTGAATCATCTCTTACTTGAACTGGCTTCCTCAATTCACACGTCCCACTTTCCAGACCTTTGAAGGTGGTCACACTCTAGCTTGTCACGCTCTTTCTCAAAATCGGCTATTCAGAATCAAACAACAGAACATCCTAGAAGTGGTTCTGCGTTTGTCACGCTCTGAAACTCGTATCTTTTGCATTCTGAGCGGAGGTTACTACTCCCAGCCCTGCACCTAAGGATAAGCTTTCCTTTTTGTGGTCAAAAAGGAAAGCTGGATGCTGGCTCATCCAACTTTAAAATCCAAAATTCTTTACGAGCTAGATGACATGTTGACCCAGATGACAGAACTCTCAGGCCACTAAAACATTTCTCTGTGGAAATAGTTATCTTATGAGACAGCCCCACAATTAGCTCTGGACTCGTGTGAGCTGACTACAGCTCTGCCAGTGTCTCTTCTTAGGGGGCCTTCTGGAACTCTACAGCAGAGATTATCGTCCGTCCTGCCCCCCCCCCCAGGACACAGACATCAGAGCTTCCAGAAGCAGAGGCAGCACATAGGTTTTTCAACTCACAGATGCATTTGACAACTGAGAAACATTTCATTCATCCTGCTTTCCAAAGCCGAGAGTAGGAAGGGAGGGAGAAAGAGTGTTTCAGCCAGGCACAAATGAATCACTAGTAAAACTTAGTGTTTTTTTTAAAGGACTTGGATGGCTCCTTTAAAGCTACAGATATTTAGGACTGCAGGGCTCCAGGCTGGCTCCTCGTGGAATTCCTACCTGAATTTTATTTATTTATCTTTTTTTTCCTTCACTTTTACTATTCTTCAATTTTATGTTTATGAGCGTTTTGCTTGCGGGTATGGAGACGCTCCCTTTGTGTTTCTGGTGCCCATGGAGGCCAGAAAACAAGGCCTGGACCTGGAGTTACAGGTGTATGTGAGCCACCCTGTGGGTGCCAGGAATCAAACCTGGGTCCTCGGAAAGAACAGTACTGATCTTAGCTGCTGAGCCACCTCTCCAGCCCTTTTATATTTTGACACAGGGTTTCCCTATAAGACTGTGGCTGGCCTGGGAATCGCTAGGTACACCAGCCTGGTCTTACACTTGTATGATCCTCTCGCCTCTGCTTCCCAAGTACAAGGATTCCATGAAGGCACCATCCTGCCTGGCTTCAAAATTCTGGTTTCTGCTTATTCAGATTACTTGAGATTGTGGTTTCGGCTTCTTGTGCCTTGTCTCCGGGTCTAGCCTACAGAAGTGTGAGGGACGAGAGCATAGGAAGAGAATGACTTAAAAGTCACCTGCATGGTCTGTGGACCATACAGGGATCGGGAATACAGAAAGGGTGGACTCCTGTTTACGGCTCCGTTTCTTATGTTCACCCCGCTTGGTCACCCAGCTGGCACCACTCACGTGGAATGAAAACAGCCTTGCCATCCCATAATTCTAGCCGGCTTCATAATTACCTGTTGACATATTCCCAAAACATGACAACCACAGTTGAGACAACCAACATCGACAGGATTACTTTTCCCTTGATATTCATTATTTTCTCCTGTAGAGGCGGGGAGAAAAAAAAAAAAAAAGAGGAAAAAATAAATTAAGCAAATTAAGTCTGGAGTGAGAGGTGTCTTCTGGGGCTGGAGAAAGAGCTCTGGTGTAAACAGCTCACTGGAACACTCGTTTGCTGGCTTCAGCCCCCAGCATCCAAATGGCAGCTCACAGCCGTCGGTAACTCCAATTCCAGAGGATCTAACACTTTCCCTCTTCTGGCCTCCACAGGCACCAGACATAGGGTGATGCACATAAGCACCTACATACACGCCAGCAAAACTCACATGTAAATAAAAATAACAAAAGGCCTCTGCTCACATGGTTTCTTTCTTTCTCTCTCTTTCTCTCTTTCTTTTTAAGATTTCTTTACTTACTATGTATACAATGCTCTGTTTGCATGTGTACCTGCACACCAGAAGAGGACATCAGGTCTCATTATAGATGGTTGTGAGCCATCTATAGATGGATGTGGTTGCTGGGAACTGAACTCAGGACCTCTGGAAGAGCAGCCAGTACTCTTAACCTCTGAGCCATGTCTCCAGCACTCACATGGTTTCTAAGAGGATACATTTGTGTGTAATTCCGACAGAGCTGAACTGTGTGTGGCTCCCCACCTCCACTCCGGTACACAAACTAGCCACGACCAATTAGGCCAGCGCCGGTAATGAGGCTGTGTGTTCTGAGAAGGAAGCTGGGCCCATCCATGTGGGTGCTGGAGAGAGAGTGGGTAGCTGTAAGACGGTCCAAAGAACTCTACTCACCTCTGACGCTGGGAGAGCTAGCACCACTCAGCAGCTCTGCTGTCGCTGAGTACTGACCGTGTTCTAAGGACTTCAGAATCTAGGCTCACCCTCTTTTAAGCCCCATTCAGTTCGGCCCACCGCACACCCACAAGCAAGCAGACAATCGGAACTACAGAAGTAGGTGCATGGGTATTTTAAAAATGCTGCATAAAACTGTGAAAGAAAGGGAAGGGGTGCCGCAGGGAATTACAGGGCTGGGAAGTGCTTCTCTGTGGTGAGCAGGGAAGGCAGGATGTGTGTGGGGGGGGACGACAGGAAAGGTGAGTGCTGAAGATGAAGACGAGAGGTGAGAGGCGAGAGGTGAGAGCCTCTGGGGAGCAATATTCACGATGCCAGGAGAAAAGGTTTTAGGAAAAGAAAACAAAACTCACCTCAAAATGTTGCACAAGAAAGAAGGGAAGGGGGTGGGTAGGGATGGACAGAGCTCTCAATGGTCCACGGGGAGTTGGGGAGGTTGGGGTGAAGAAGTACTGAATCTGAGTTCAGAAGACCTGTTCACCTGCTGAGGGTTGGGGGGAGGTTACCAGAACCCCAGCATTAGTGGGGGAAGGGTCACAGACTATTCTAATGGCTAAAGAGAGGGAGCAACTGTAGAGTGCATTTGCATGTTGCTGTTCCTCTATTTCCGAGTTCTGACGTAACATTTTGATCCCTAACAACACACCCCTGCCTGGCAAGGAACTGTTCCTCAACATTTGCTGGCTCTTTGAGATTCCAAGAGCTCAGACAGGTCATGCCTCTGACCCACAGATGAACCAGCCACTCCGGAGCCAGGCCTCCTCCATCTGGCCCGTGCACCTCACAAGGCAGTGGGGCCTGGCCTTCTCACTCGGAACCTCAGACACCTAGAGACCGGGCCTGCCAAAAGGTCTCTGAGCAGATCTTAACTGGTCGCTACTCTGCCATTCTGAGCACCCCAACTTCCAACTCTCAGTATCACTGGGTGGTATTCCAGAGACACCCCTACCCCCCAAGAAGAAAGACTGGGTAGGAAACTCATAAGAAAGCGGGCCGAGCAAGCCATGGGGAGCAAGCCAGAGCACACGGCCACTGCCTCTCAGTTCCTGCCTCCAGGTTCTTGCCTTGAGTTCCTACCCTGACTTCCGTGATGGACTGTGACCTGAGCTTGCTAAGGAAAATAAACTCTTCCCTCCCCAAGTTGCTTTTGGTCATGCTATTGTCACAGCGACAGCAACCCTGACTAAGGCAGCAACCCAGGGGCTGAACTCAGGTGGTCGGGCTTGGCAGCAAGTGCCTTTACCTGCTGAGCCATCTCACTTTCCTTTCTTCTCAGGTAGTAGCTAAGAATAAGAGGCCATTTGAAGAGCTGGCTTCTTTATGAGCTCGCACAGGCGGAAGCTGTGAGCTTATCTCAGAAGAAAGATCTGCAAAACAGCAGAAGGCCTCCAGATTAATTCTAGACGTGAGCGCACAGACTAGATCGAAAAGCTGTTAAGTTAGCGGAGTTTAGTTCCGAAGCCTTCCTCCTGAGTGTGAGCACTAGACTGGGCCTTGAGAGACCAGCTTCTGTCTAAAAGAGTTCACTCACTCTAAGTTCAGCCAGAGGCTGTGGATTTTAAAAGCTGTTGTCCTGAGTGAGCAGGACAACAGCTGATCCACTGTCCCCGCTTTCCTCACTTCCCAAGCCTACTTCTCCTACCTCACTTCCCACCCAGACAGAGACCCCACATCCATTCAGCTGAGCCAGTCAGAAGCCTAGGACTCCACAGTTGACTACAGGCTGGAGCCAATCAGTGCTCTGGATAAAAAGGTCCCTCCCCCCCTTCCAGCCGAGGCCAGGCTCCCACCCTTGCTTTTCAGGGAGCTGCTCTTCTACTTCCAGGAAGCTTTGTCTGCCCTTCCTCATCTAGTGTGTGAGGTAATGAACCCAGCTCAGAGGGTGACTTGGGTCACCACTGAGCTTCCCAAGCCTTAGTTTTCTGAGCCAAGCCCACCCACACCAGGAAGTAGACTCGTCCACACTCAAGGCCACCCCGCAACAGACTGACAGCCACAAGCCCCAGGTTTGACTGTGGCCATAAGTTAGGATTTCAGTCCTAACACTACACCGAGAACTAGAGTTCCAATCCACATCTCTAAAACCCTGGAAAACCAAACATCCTTTCGTAATCCAAGAGGCATTGCAGCCTCAACTGACATTACATCTTTGTGATCTCTGTCCCATTTGAGCATTTCTATGCACAAACGTTAACGGGTCCTGTCACTTGGCTCAGCTGCATGAGGATGCTGCGCCACAGATGTTATGCTACCTATCTGGGCTCAGAGTTTCAGATTAAGCACTGGAGACCCTACCAGATCGAACTAAACTAAAATTAAAACAGTTTTCTTGTTTTGACAATGGGGATAAGAATAGTGATAGGGAAGGATGTAAATCTGAGGCCAGCCTGGACTACACACAGCAATACTATATCTCAAATAAGAAATAAGGGCCAGTGAGATGGCTCTATGTGTAAACCAGCTTTCCGAGAAAGCCTGTGGCCTGAGCCTGATGGCCAAAATGTACCACAGAAGAAGAGAACTGGTTCCTAAGGGTTGCCCTCTGACTATCACATGTGCATTCTGGCATATGAGCCAACACACACACACACACGAATGCCTTTAATCCTAGAACTCAGGAGGCAGAAGCAGGCAGATCACTGTGAGTTCCAGGCCAGCCAAGGTTACACAGTGAGACTGTGCCTCAGGAGGGAGGGAGAGAGGGAGGGAAGGAGGGGAGAGGGAGAGAGAGCGAGAGAGCAGTGATTTCAGAGCAGTGCCGTGACATAGGATAAATGCCTTTCTGAAATGTTAGCCTTCGTTACTGCTGTCCATAAAGGAGGCTGCTGGGAGGTTCTGCTGAAATGAGGGCTGGTACTTATCAAGTGTCTGGAATGCAATCAGTGCAAATGAGAGCTGCTCTAATCAAGTCCTGGGCCACCCAGTGCTTGCTGAAAGGCCTGAGCAAGCCCCAGCTTCCAGGCTCAGCTGCACCAACCCCACTCACCCGGGATCAAACGTAAAGCCTCTCCCAAGCGGAAGGGACATGGGACAGAGCAGCTGCACGGCCTGTGTCACCACAACCAGTCCAGACAGGTGCTCCTGATCCCCACCTTGAACAGGCTGGTGTGACTTTCATTGATCTCAGTAATTCACAGGAAAGGCAACTCTCCAAGCACATTTTTTTTTTCTGGGCTTCACTGCCAGCTTGGAACCACGTGCCCTGGGGCTGTGGCTAAGCACCCCTCTGGTGAGAGCCTTGCAAACTGGAAGCTTAGAAATGGGCACAACAAAGCTTCCTAGAATCTGGAACCCAAGTCCCCAGGGGAGGAAGGACTGGCAGTCAATTAGGCTTTTAAAACATTTTTTATTTTCTCTCTGGCTCAAATGAGACATCTTGGCAGCCAGTGTGTCCTAAAAGTCCTTCTATAGGTCCTCGGAATTTTCAAACTGCAGTTTTGAAGACCAGTGGGTAGCCATCTTCCCTACCAGGAAATGAGTTTGTCTTCTTCCAGATCTTGGCTCCAAGATGATGATGATGATGATAATAATAATGATAGAAATGAACAAACAAACAATGGTCACACCACAGAGGGCCACACCCTGCCTGGTGTACATCCAAGGACAAGCCATTAAGAAGTTCATCATTCAGAACATCGTAGAGGCCACAGCCACCACAGACATTTCTGAAGCAAGAGTCTTTGATGCTCACATGCTTCCCAAACTCTAGCTCAAGCTGCATTACTGTATGAGCAAACCCGTTCATAGCAAGGTGGTCAGAAAGTGACCTGGCGAAGTCTGCCCTGAAGGACCAAGTACTCCCACCATGACTTAGGCATGCTGACACTGCCCACGGCCTCCACCAAAGCCCATGTAAAGAAGTGGTTTCATTTTCTGGGGAAAATGAAAATAACAGTTATACTTTAGGGCTGGAGAGACGGTTGTTCTTCCAAGGGTCCTGAGTTCAATTCCTGGCAACCATACAGTAGCTCACAACCATCCATAATGGGATCTGGTGCCCTATTCTGGCATGTGGGCAGAATACTGTATAAATAATAAATAAATCTTTTTAAAAAAGTTATACTTAAAGAGGGCAGGGAACGGTGACCAACACATTTAATTCAAGCACTCCACAAGCAAAGGCAGGCCAATCTCTGAGTTCGAATCAGCCTCGTCTGAAGAGCTAGTTCCAGGAGAGCCACGGCTACACAGAGAAACCCTGTCTTGTAAAACAAAACAGAACAAAATGAAAGAAAGACAGAAAGAGGACATACACAGACAGACAGACAGAGAAATGAGTTTGAATCTGAATCATGTAGCACTCTGGGTGATCTTAGCCCATCCAGCGGTTCAATCTGTGATGGTGTGGATCCGTCCTGTCATCTGAGACCCGGGACTCAATGCTCTTGTCATCTGTCCCTAACTCCATCCACTAGCCACTCCCAGATTCGACCTTGCAAAGCTTAGCTCCTGCATGGGTTTTCAGATGAGCACCTACACCCCAACTCCTGGGACATGAGCCAGTGCTGGTGGCATCTCATAAGGCAAAGCCACGCTGGAAAGCCTCCGCCTTCCTGTTCAATGACCATCCGCCAACCAGATGGAAACACTCCATGCAAATAATTCCTCTCTTGGAAGGGGACACTGGGTATGTTTTCTCCGTTTCGTATCAGGGCAAAAGGTGAAGTTCAGCTGGAAGCTGGATACACACAAGGGCCCTGGAAAAGCCATTATCATTATCATTGTCTTGACAGCAGGGGACAGGCAGGGAGAAAATGCTTGTCAGAGAAACCAAATCCCCCAGAGAGTGCTCTACCCTCCACCTATAAACCTGCTGCCATGGTCTAGAACCCATTCTTCTTCCCCAAGGAATGGCCAAAGAATGCACAATGAGTCCAGATTGGCACAGGCCACCCTCACCATCAACCACCATGGACTCGGCTACTGGGTACTAGTGTGTTCTTGAAAACAGAAACACACCAATGAACAAGGCCACCATGGAGCTTCCATTCCAGAAGGGCAAGGTAAAAGGTTAAACAGATTAGAGAGTGTCCAGTAGTGACCAATGCTCCAAGAGCAAGCAAAGCAACAGAATAACAAACTGGACATTGTCTGTTGACATGTCCCGTATTTGGGGAGCCACCTGGGAAGGTGGCAAAGGAAAGGGTGTGTCAGGCTCTGTGGTTTGAAGGAGGAGGAGGAGAACGGCAGGTGAGGCTGGAGTTGAGCGGATGTGGGGAGCAAAGGAAATAGAGGCTCCCATTTTGCCTAAAAGGTCTCTTCCCCATAAAGGGACAAGACGGGGAAGGGATCATCACTAGGAAGGGATGAGTAAAGGAATACTCCTAAAACACCACAGCTGAGTGGTGGGATAAGAGGTCGGTAAGGCTGTCCCCCTACTCCAACAGCAGAGAAACAAAAAGTAGGTCCCCAAAACTCCATCAGGACAGAAAAAATGGCCCCAGTGTCCAAAAGGAAGGAGATGGGTTGTCTGGATATAGTGATGACTATCCAAGGCCTCCTGTTAGTGATGATGATGGTTGGGCCAAGGGAGCCCAGGCTCTGTCAGTTGTCCATGGCCAAACCTAGGAGACTGGCCGGAGGGTCTTTTGGGGCTTAATGCCCTCACACCTCGAGGGTCATGAGGACAGTCAACAGCCCATTGTCTCTCTTGCTGGCACCTTGGACATGGTCGGAATGGGTTCTTAAGCCTTGGACAGGCTCGGGCCCAGTGTCCTTCTTGACCACACTTAAAACAGAGGACTGGAAGGTCTCCAGTTTTGAAAGGCCCGGGACCCTGGGCAGTTCCTGAGGTTGGCTGAAAGGCCTTAGATAGCATCAGGTATTTTTGCTTTCCGGCCTTCTCATCTCTCCCATGTTATACCTTAAAGGCCACAGTTAAGACTTCAACCTGTGGAGTCAGGGTCCTTTCTCCCATCATTTAAGTCTGGCTCTAGTATCAGGGAACCTCCGAGAGAAGAAGTAAGTCCTAAGTAGCTGTTTTCCATCTGGCGTCTCAGGATCCAGACTGGTATCTTTTAAGAGGGCCTTTGAAAGGTGCTCTAGGAATTGTGATGGGTTCTCATGCTTGTCCAAAACCTCTCGGATTTTGTCATAATTTACCACTTTAAGGGCAGCCTTACCAAGTCTGACCAGGAGACAAGTTATAAACTGATCCTTAGCTTAAATGTCCTCTGGGGTATTGTAATTCCACCCAGGGTCCCGGCTGGGGACTGCCTCAGCCCCGATGGGGTCGGCAGAGTCAGTTTGATAGATTTCATCTGCATGTGTCCTAGCCTGATCCCAGACTCGCCTGCACTCCTCAGGGAGAAGACTGTAAGGATCATATGGACATCATAGAAACTATGATTACAAGCCTGAGTGGTATATACTAGAATTCCTTTAGGAAGGTGGAAGAATTAGCAGTATAAGACCCCACTCTCTTCTCTATTTGAGATAGTTCTCTTAATGGAAACGGATCGTGTACTGACGGAACCATCCACCCCAGCAACTTCCCACAAAGGGAGAGCCATGGCTGGTTTGGGCAAGGTACGGTGAGGTGAAGGAGGTACTTCAGTGGAGTGGGAGCGAGAGCGAGAAACAGGAGGGCTGGGGGTTACTGGTGTGCTAAAGGTGGGTGTGAGAGAGAGCCGATATGGGCAACCAGCTGCTGAAGAGGGAGAAAGGGAAACTGAGGGAGTTGGTGGAAAGGGAGCTATAGGTTTAGGCCTATAAGGGAGAGGTTCATTAGCCGATTCAAAAATAGTGAAGGAATCATCTTGTTCAGGCTTCATGGCCCAAAGGAACTGAGTGGGAGTACAGGTAGAAGAGAGAGAAGGCTGGGAGCGGAGATGAGAGAAGGCTTGGACCCCGATCGCTCACAGTATTTGTAAAGGTACCGAATGATATCGGGATCTAGGGTGCCATTATGTGACCATTTGGAATGATTGTCTAAGGGGTACCAAGGCCAAACCCGATTGGTCCGGAGCCAGGTGGATAGGTTGGGAGCTTTCTAAGAGGCGTCCTAAGGGTGAATGAGAGGGTATAGAGGACACCCTTCCCACGGATGAGAGAGGGGAAGAGAATGACACAAGCTGTTTAGTGGGTCATCACCCAGCAGTGTCAGCTAGCTCAACTGAGTGGGGATCAGAGCTCAGCCTGGCTAAGCCCAGAGAGATTCGGCGCCCAGCACCCAGTACCAGGACTAAAGGCAAAGGCCGTGAAGGCCGGAGTGAAGCCTGAAGGGCTAATCCAAAAATGAAGGCCGTGAGGGTCTGAGCAACACAAGCCCTTCAGTGGGTCATCACCAGCTAAAAGGGGGGGGGGGTGTCAGAGCTTAGTCTGGCTAAGCCCAAAACGACAGATTCCCGAAGGCCAACTGAGTCTCTAGGAGGATCTCATCCACAGGAACGAGTCAGGGAAAGGAGTCCCAAAAGCCACAGGGGCCTAGAAGAGCTGTGGGATTATAGGCAGCTCTGAAAGGAGGGCGCTAGAAGGGTAGGAAGGGTAGGTAGGGGTGCAATAGCCCAGCAGGGCCTAAGGAACTGCAAGGTTGCAGCTCTGAAAAGTGGTGGGACAGTCAGGTAGGGTCGAAATGGCCCAACATGGCCTAAGGCAGGAAGGGTCACTAGAGCCCAGCTGGGCCTAAAGGAGGAAGGATTGCAATAGCACAGCTGGGCCTAAGGGAACTGCAGAGTTGCAGCTCCAATGGTGGAAGAATGGATCAGGTGAAGGGGGCCAGCTTTAGCCCCAAACCCTGAGTCATCGAGGAGCTTAGGAGCCTGACATTTAGCAGACAAGAAAACAGGCTCAGAAACGCTAAGCAACTTGCTCCTGTGCTCAGCATACTGTGCTGGGGCTCCACCCCAGGCATCGGTCAACTCCAAGGCCCTGTCAACTATCATGGAAAGACTCAAGTCTCTTCATGCCAGTAGGAGGACCACGTTGTGACTGACCTCCAGACTGGCCAAACGCTGGCTAAGGTCAGCTTTTCCTGAGATCAACTGGGGAGCCTGACTGAATCACCCTTCTGCCACTAGCAAGGTACCCCCTGGGTGTGCCTGGTGTAGGGTGTCCTCATTCATTTCACCTTTCCACCTCACAATGGCCAGTGGTCACTGTGGCTCTGCTTTCTGGCTGAGGCCAGGCTTGAGTGAAGGGGTAGCTGGCATGTGTTACTGAGCACACTCGGAAGTAATGCATTTTAAGGTCAGAGTGTTGGCCTCTAGGTCTTACTCTTGGCAGTGTCAAAATAAGAAGGGGGGGCATTTCATTATAAAATTCCTCATGGGGGGAAACATGATACAACTGATGGGGAAAAGAACGAGAAGCCAGTTTCCAGGTATGTTTTTCATTAAGAAGGAAGGTTGGAATCGGCTGGGCCTGGAGAGACGGCTCGGTGGATAAGAGGGTTTCCCCACTTACAGAGGGGCGGTAGCTTGGTTCCCAGTACCCATGTCAAGCAGGTCACGACTACCCTTAAGTCCAGCTCCAGCAGATTCTCTTCTGGCCTCTGCACCCGCAAGTGTACGGCTCATTCAACACACACACACACACACACACACACACACACACACACACACACACACACGACTATCAATAACAATAGTGTCAGAATAAACAGATTCAGGAAAGTAAAAGCCAGGTCCCTGATTAAATCCACAGTCAAACGTCACCCCAGCCATCACACACCACCACAGCCAGGAAACCTATTCTAAAGTGCACCTCACGGCCTCTGCCCAAGACTCCTTCAGGAAACCCACAGCTGGGACCCAGCCACCATTTTCCCTGGCTGCCTCAGGAATCACCCATCAAAACATTTTCTGCAGCAGAAACATGCTAGGGAAATACTGGGCTGTCCTGAGGAAGCTCTGCACCCTCCCACCATGTCCTGCCCAAGACTCAACTGTCAACTCAAATCCTATACAGAGGACCCTAGGCTGCAGCCTTGACTGGCACAGCCCTGGGCCCTGCCAAGAGACATGGAACGCCAAAGTCCCCAAGCCAGCATTCCACCAGCCCTGCTTCCAGAGACACTGGGAAAGGACAACAAAACTACAGAAGGAACCAAGAAAAGGTCAGGGAGAGAGCAAGGATCCTCCCTCAGGGGGACCATCTGGTGGCCTGACAGTAGCTCCTGCTGACCCAAGGCTGGAAGACACCGATCCCTTGAACAATCACATACCTCATTGTCTGCTGTGTTCCCTCCAGAGCAAACAGCAAGGCAACAGCGTTCTGCTGAGCTCTGGCCTGCTGAAGGAGGCAGAGCTCAGAGGAAAGGAAGGTGCAGTGTTCCAGCTCCTGTCAAAAGAATAAACAGCTGTTTCAGGAAGAGGGGGTGGGCAGACATCCCTCAGCAGCAGCTATGGGCTTTGTTCCGTCAGCCCCGGGAAACAGGCTGTTTATCAGGGCTGTTGACTCAGGTCCACAAGCCAAGGCAGAATCAGGGCTCTGGACTGGTCCTCTTACTCTCTCACCAAGAGAGTAAACTACAGGCCCAAACCAGGAGGCCACCATCCTCCACACATCACCCACTCCCGGGGGATCTGGGGGCCATGTGGAATGCAAACAACCTCAAGGGATGCCTCCCAGGAACAGTCAGTGGAGAAGTGTGTGAGATGGCCCAGAGCACAGGCAGGTGAGCGGACAAGGCGCGCTCTGTTGAGCCGCCTAAACGTGGTTCTGAGATAAGCATTTCCTCCACAGCCTGGTATGACTCTCCATACAGAAACCCTTACGACATGAACTTGGAAAGGCTGAAGAGGCCCACAGCTGTTCCTGAACGGACAAGGCCTTACTCCTTCCCACGTTTCCCCCCCTTTTCAAGACAGGGTCCCGAGTAGCCCATGAACTCAGTATGTAGCCGAGGATGACCTGGGACTTCTGATCTTGCCTCCCCATCAACAGTGAGGGGCGGAACCCAGGCTGGGCATGCTAGGCAAGCGCCCCATCAACAGCTGAGCTTTTCAAAAAGCCTACTGTTCTCAGAAGCAACGTCACGTGTGGCACACACTGGCTCAAGCAGGGAGGTGACACTCAAGGGCCCCTGTCTCATTCCCTCCCCAAGTGGCTGGGACCCTGCTGGGAAGTCTGGGAACCCTAGACGACAGGAAGGAGTCAAGGCCTGGCCCCAGGCCACTCAGCCTGGAATCGAGCCCTTTCCTCCTGTTCTCAGAAGGAAGTTTCATGGTTTCCTCCTCTGAGGGCAGGAGCCGGGTGACCATAACCTTCAGGGACCGGAAGTTCTTCCTAATAACTCGCTTAAATCCTATCCGATAACATCCACATCTCATGACATCCATCCAACAACCCACGGGGACACACACGCGCCTGTGGCACAGTCATTCTTCTCCCGACTCTATTTCCAAGAGATGAACATCAGAACAAAACACACCCCACGCTGGACCCCAGGGCGCATCAGAAGCGGTAAGTTGCCACCAAGCGCCACGACAGCATTTTATCTGTGGCAAAGGGAATGAGCAAGCTGCAGCCAACTCCCATCAGCGGGAGGACCTCAACATTCAATACTCAGCGGGAGAAGCCTGACCCAAAAGGATCAACTCTAGATCAGGCATGGTGGTACATGCCCATGATCCCAGAACTTGGAAGGGGGAGGCAGGACAGGCAGGGTTCCACGGCCAGGCTTGACTACATCGTGAGCTTGAGGCCAGCGGAGATACATGCCACTCTGTCTGAAAACAGAGGCATGAGCTGTTTGCTTCCACTCAAGATTCTACACAGGTAATAAAATTAATGTCTGGTATTAGAATAGGGAATGGTGGGGTCCCTAGGGGCGACGCGTTCTGGTCTGGCTGGTGGTTATGCAGACCCATCCACTTGATTAGAACCCACAGGTGGGCCTCATTAACAGGCCTTTCCCATGTGTGCATTAAGGATGGAAAATTCCAGAAAACTCCCTGATGGAAGCTCTGTGTGCTCTCTGGCACCATCCCCCCACGCCCCACCCCACCCTGCCTCCCTCTCTAGGGCCTCGGGATCCTGGGCGGGCCCCGCCTCTTCCTTCTCCTGGAGTCCTCATGCAGCCTGAACTCCTTAGGAGGGTGCAGCTTATGGTCTGCTATGGGACTGAGGCCACTGGGGGAGGAAAGGCTGCTGTTCAAGGGCCATTATACAGTAGGCAGGGCCTCTTTAAATGTTTGCGGTACTGGGGACAGAATCCAGGGCTTCACCTCGAAGTTTCCTCATGATCCTAACACCCCAACACTCCAGAACACTGAAAGCTGTCTCCCTCCTTTACCTCACCCTCACAACGGCCCTCCACGTAGCCTGCAAGACGTGCTCCATCATTTTCCCAGCTGAAGGGAGAAGCTCTGAGGGTCCCAGCACCCAGCTGGGATATTCCCAGGATGCACCCCAGAACTGCCCTTCCTCCCTGGGGGCCTCCAGGGGATCTCTCCAGGTCAGCCAGAGGGGAGAGGGGAGAGGGGAGAGGGGAGAGGGGAGAGGAATCTCGACATGCTGCCGTCAGCCCTTGGATCTTTCCACACTGCCCATCCTGAGAATCGGCAGCTACTGCCCCCGAGTGGGGAGTCCTGGCTTTGTCCCAAATCACTTCTGGCTAGGAGACATGGAGGCTTCAATTCCCACCCCACTTACCTCTGTGGGAATGCGGGGATTAAGTGTTCTTGGCAGCCAGTGCTACCAACACAAAGCTTGCTGGTTGTCATTCGTTTAATCTGTTTGGGGCAGTCACCAAAGGCAGGCTTGCCAAGCAAGGGGGGAAAGGGATTTGGTGGGTGTCTTGCCCTGTGATAGGGATGATCATGTCTATAATTACACATTTAACGGACGTGATAGCTATCATGGTGAAAGGCATCTGTCGATCTTCATAAGCCAAATTACAAACTACAAATTAAAGCTGATAATGTCCGGGCATATGCATGCAGTAAAATGAAACAACTGTTTACGTATTATAACATAAAACATATTACTTGTACACTATACAATCCTACAGGTCAAGCCATTGTGGAAAGATCAAACTGCACATTAAAGAAGATACTCACTGTCCTGGACTCCCTCTGTAGACCAGGCTGGCCTCGAACTCACAGAGATCCACCTGCCTCTGCCTCTGAGATTACAGGCATGTACCCCCACATCCGGCTAACTTTAACATTTTTAAATGCCAGCGAGACGGGTAGCAAAGCTGCTGAAAAACACTGGATTTGATCAGTCTACATTCTTTAAGAATGTGTTACCTCAGAATGGAAATCAGGAAATGTGTTGTATTAGGGAAGAAGAGGTTACGCCTTTATTTCCACAGGAAATGACAAGTATTGGATTCCTTCAAAGTTAATAAAGATTAGATTTTTAAAAGATTGTGTGTTTTTAGAGCAAAATGACCAGACATCAGCGAAAGTTAAAGTGATCTGATGAGATTCACTGTCGAGGACAGAGAGACAGATGATGAGATGCTGGGCTATTACATCCTGCGTTTTCTCAGTCTGCATCCAGTACAAATTTCTAAGTGGCTAGCCTCAGTGGTCCAGCCTCACAGTCTGCTTAAGCTAGGCTTGAACTTTCCTAGCCTCAGAGGTTCCCACGGAAACTGCCAGCTCTCCCAAGACTTGGCCAGCGTCCTAATTTTCTTAAGGGCCCCAAAGATGTTGTCAACCCCAGACAGCAGAAAGCCGCCTAAAGAACTCAGCACCTCATTCCTGCCCCACCATCACCCTTTCCTAGTTCCTCATTTCTAATTAAGCAAAAAGGGAGGGATGTTACTGTACAGGCAATACCACTGGCCTCTCGGGGACCTAGCAGCTGCTCAAGTCTTCACCTGCCACTGCCAGATGTTGCCAGGTGTGTGCTGCAGATAAAAGGGTCCTCAGCCACCCAGATATGTCTCCCCCTCTCTTTCTCTCTCTCTCTGTCTCCATGTCCAAGGTTCTACTTCCCCGCTCCTTTATCTGATTTATTTGCATTCTATACTATCAAGAAGTAATTTTCTAATATTATGCTGTAAACTCTTTTGTAAGAATTTGTAAGTTTTCACTGGGTATGGTTTAAAATCTATATAATCTGCAACAAAATTTGGCTTTACAACTTACAATAAAAAGCCTATAATTAAAATCTGTACATGGGATCCACACATATGTAATGACTGAACTCTTGCTTCGGGTGTATGTGCATTGTAACTTGGATGCAACTCATTTGATATATACATATATCTGCTTTTAAAAGTTTTCAAATAGCAACCACGTGGCTCCCGTTCATCCTGGCTAGTGACCACAGGGGCGTAGGTGGCCACATGACTCGCAAAATAACCACTGGGTATAAAGCAACAGACATAAAGCTCCTTAGTTTTAATGAACTCTGTGTTTATTAACTGTATCTCCTTTTAGACTAAGCAACAACATGGACTTTCATGTGCTGACAGAAATGTAAGGTTATATTTACTATAATATAGTGTATGTGTGACTCAACGCTGGCTTAGAATATACTATATATGAGGATGAAATCTTAAGGTTATGAAGATCTACTCAGATTAACAAAAGCTAATTTACGACGCATGTCTAACTACTTCTGTCTTTGCTAATTGCAAAACACCAAACACACAGAAAATTTAGGTAACACAGTTGACGAATAAGGTATATTTATCTAGATTCTTTGTCTTTAATCAAGATTTATAAACTCCTAAAGTCTACTTGGGTCATAGTAATGTTTGTCTAGCCTCTTTGTCCTTTAAGCCTTAACTGTTTAGATAAAACCAGGTCACACAGAAAACTATAGCGGCCCGGATGGTACAAGATGAAAGGATCAGTAAGTTGCCAGTCTCTCTGTGGATGGCATTTATGATTAGAAGTTTTATTACTACAAGAGCTTCAACTCAAAATGATGATTTTTAAGGGCTGAACCTAAAGTCCTAGTCTTATAAAAGCTACCTTTGTAAACTGTTAAGGACAATTAAGAAATGCAGGTTGGTAGTCACCTATACAGATACATAGGTAGCCCTCAAACACTTCAGAGAGCTGCAGAACATGGCACTTAAAATGCCTCAATAAAAAAAGTTTTTGTGACAGACAGGCACATCAGCTCCTGGCAGCACCCTAATCACCTCCAAAGATGATGGGCATAGAAGAATCTCCACCTGAGCTTGCTTTAAATGTGGCAGAGCTGACCACTGGGCTATAAACTGCCCTTTGCCTCGACCGCTGACATCACACTGTCTAAACTGTAGACAGGCAGGACACTGGGGAGTTGATTACCCCACTTTGCCTAGACAAGGTAGGCCAGCCCCCCTCCCCCAAGTTCCTACTTCACAGGAAAGGCTGTCAGATCTTCTGGGCCTGGCGGCCAAAGACTGATGCCTGCACTGACCACAGAGGAACCTGAGGTGACTGTCGAGGTAGTTGCTACGTCTGTCATTTTTAATAGATTCGGAATCTGCTTGCTCTGCACTTCCTGTTTACTCAGGTGAAAATTTATCCTTCTCACTCTCTGATGGGTGTGAAGACTAGACCGATAACAGAATTATCAGTGGAATAGCAGAAACCAAGGCTTAAGCTGCCTTCTCTGCCCTCACTGTGTGTAAAAACCAGGCCACAGGCCTCACTCTCCTAGAGCTGCTACTAGGTGCACACACAGCCTACCTTGTCACCAGTTTATGTACGGTCTGAGGATACAGAAGTCTAAATCATGAAATTATGAAGGATGGATAATGTGAAAGTTTAAATAGTGATGAGAAAGTGATTTAGGGTCTTAAACGAAATGAATGCCTCAGAGCCAGGTATGGTGGTGGCACATGCCTGCAATCCTAGCACTCGGGGAAGCAGAGGCAGGCGGATCTCTGTGAATTCAAGGTGAGCCTTGACTACAAAGTGAGTCCAGGACAGCCAGAGCTACCCAGAGAAACCCTGTCTTGAAAAACCAAAAATAAATAAAGAAAAAGCTTCAGATTCCTTTTCCTTGCTATGCTACTGTTGCATTAAGACTTCAAAAGTTCAGAGCTCTAACATTAATCAATGCAGTTCTGATAATACTATCGTAGTCACAAGCTTCAAGATCTTAAATTTCCTTCAGTTGTCTTTCAAGTATTACTTAAAAGGGAATTTTTTTTTAAATTATTTATTTATTATGTATACAGTGTTCTGCCTATATATAAACCTGTACACCAGAAGAGGGCACCAGATATCATTATAGATGGTTGTGAGCACCATATGGTTGCTGGGAATTGAACTTGGCACCTTTGGAAGAGTAGCCAATGCTCTTAACCTCTGAGCCATCTCTCCAGCCCCCAAGAGGGAATTTTCATTGTGCTCATTTGACAAAAAACCCTCTCAAGAAATATAATTATTTCTCATAATTGCTCTTACTGTCTATAGTTTACTGATGTTAGAAATAAAGTCATTTCTTGAACTAAAAGGGAGAGATGTTGGGGTAACCTACGCCCACACGTTGTACCAACTGGCTGAGATGTTGTGTCCCTGTGTTCTCAGTTGCTAATCGCTTTGGAGCAGCACCAAGTTCTGTCAGGATATATAGCATTGTCACTTCCATACCCCACAAGACCTGTCTATGTGTAAATGCTTGTCACTTCCTCACCTGCCCGAAAAGATGATTATCAGAGATCATGACGTTAAAAGCAAGGTGCCATGGAAGTTAGCCCTCCATCCGTCCAAAAGGAAATGCGAAGAAGAGACGGATGGCCAAGCCTAGAGCAGCTGTTGATTAGTTCAGAGTGAGCTGTGCAAGCTCTCCCACTGAGCTATTATTAGTTCTCTTGTATGACAAAGGAGTGTGGCTTTTGATAAGAGCAGAGCTGGAGGCTGGGGCTGGAGCTGGGGCAGGGGACCGGAAGCAGAACAGGAGCAGGACAGGGAAGTTGGCTGGTCTAGATGGGTGGCTGACGGGCTGCCCCAGACATCGGCTAACAGCCTCGTACCATGCAGATGTCTCCATATCTTTATTGTGGCTGGTAACAGCCACGGAGATGAATGCCAATGCTCAGCTAGCTTTCTCTTTTTTTAAAAAAGATTTATTTGTACTGTTTTTAATTATGAGTATGTTGTGTGAGCCTACAGGGCAGAGGTGGCAGGTCCCCGTGAAGCTTGGTGGGTCCCTGTTAACAGAGCTAGAATTGCAGGCTGTTTGTGAGTTGGCCGGCATGGGCGCCAGAAACTGAAGTCAGGTTCTCTGTAAGAGTATGCACTCTTAAGCACTGAGCCACCCAGCCCCTGCTTTCTCCCTCGTGTCCAGTCCAGGGCCCGAGCCCACTGTCAGGGTAGCTCTTTCCTGGCCAGTTCAGCTTTTCTGAAAACAGCCTCCTTCTAGACATATTCAGAGGCATGTTCTCGTGGTGATTTTAAGTCCCATCAAGCTGGTATT
Source organism: Meriones unguiculatus (assembly GCF_030254825.1). Lineage (NCBI taxonomy): Eukaryota > Metazoa > Chordata > Mammalia > Rodentia > Muridae > Meriones > Meriones unguiculatus. Next base: position 77,809,500 of record NC_083356.1, read on the forward strand.
CACAGTGAACCATCACCAGCAAGGCATGACAGCACACACATTTCATCCCAGCATTTGAGAGGCACAGACCAGCAGATCACCGAGTTTGAGGCCATCCTGGTCTGTATGATGAGATCTTGACTCAAAAGTGAGAGGCAACTGATCATCAAAGCGCCCTCCCCCCTCACTCCTCCTTGCACCTTTGCTGTTCTCCCCACTCTCTTACAGCTCCTGTACCTTGCCTGAGTTGACTCCTGAAAATGCGAGACAAAAGCAAAGGGATGTACACGGCTCAGGGGATTCAAACCTAAGAAAATCCTGAGATTGTTCTGTCTTGGGTTTAGTTTCCTCCTCTTTCTATTTATATTTTGCTCAATCTCTTACAATAAATTGACTCAAGCATAAAAATTCTTTCAGGAATTTTTGTCTAATAGAAAAGGTTATATCAGAAAGGATAAAAAGAAATAAGCTCCCAAGCAAACAAACAAAGTATCTCTAATCATTCAAAATAACTCAAATAACTCGAAACAATTCAGGCCACTGGGAAAGTGTTATTTTCTGCCTATCCTTGGATTTGGACAGCTCTAATGCAAGCACCGAAACATTTCTTGGCCTGTGAGCCAGCGCATCAGCCTCCCTGAGCCTCAGTTTGCTCATCTATAAACCAGGGGTGACAGAGTGTGCTGAGACATTTATTTGCCTGGCACGAGCGAGGTCTTGAACTGGATCCCTAGCACTGGAGAGGAACGAGGGAGGATGGAGGAGGAGGAGGAGGAATGCCAGGCTCTGTGGCACAAATTTAAAGTCACAACAGCTAAGGAAAATAATTTCTTGAGCCCAGAATTCAAGTCCACCTGGGCAATGGAGCAAGACCCCATATCCCTTTTTTTTTTTTTTTAAATTAGTCTTTGAACTATCAAGAAGAGCAACAAATCCATAAAGCTCACGGAACCTAGAATATACTCAGCAGCTAGTGTTACTATCCCTTGTGCCTAAGGAACAAACTGTCTTCACCTTCCCATGGGCCAGAAATGAAGCCTACACACACAGGAGAGCCTCGGGTGTTGACTGAATAAATGGCCTCGGGCGAGGTGAGCTTCCAAAGACTTGGTTTCTCCTGCCTGTAAAATGAGAATGGCAAAGCCTCTCCCTCAGAGTTGTAAAGAGATGGCCCCCATAAAGTACTTGGCAGAGAGCCTGTATTAACAAGTTCCCAATAAATAACAGCTTTTCAGTTCATATTGATGATTATTCCAGAACCCTCTGGCTCTGGCACTGTTTGCTCTGTGTATCCAGAGTCCATCGCGTACCCGCAGCCTGAAAACAGCTAGCCCTGCTTTGGCATGGACTGAGCAATTCCCAGAACACTTCTGAATCACCTTTCCTATCCCAGCCTTGACCTCGGCCTTGGAGGCAGGGCCACGGTACCCTCAGCAGGAAATGCCAAGGACTCTGGTGGCCTATCCCAAGGGACTTGGTGGGAATGGATGCTGCTAGAGGAAAAGTCAAGAGCCCTCTCTTATCTCCTCATATCCCCTAAGAAATCTAGCAGAAATAGCAAAATGGGTTCCCCCTGAATTGCACGCACGCACGCACGCACGCACGCACGCACGCACGCACGCACTGCAAGAAGGCTAGCGATAGGGCTCAGCAGTGAAGCACTTGTCTAGCAAATAGTAACTTAAAAAAATCTGCAAGCCACTGGCCCAAACCAGAGGAAGTTAGGTGTTCATCTGCTGACTCATTTGTAAGGTAAGTATTTGTGTGGCACCTGGATCAGTACCTGGCAGGTGTCAGGCACTATGTGGGCAGCACAGTGCATGGACCAGTGGCTATCAGTGTTCAATGGGAAGATGGGCCCTCAAGCCAACCGCCTTCCTGCTCAGGGGAGTGTCCTGAGACTGGACAGCAAAGGCTCCCTCCCCTTTGCTCGCCTGTTTTCTTAGATTTCTGGAGGCTTTTGAGGCTGACTTGAAGGCCCCTACTCTGGATCCCTTCCCTCTCACACGTGTCCGCCGTCTTCTGAGCCACACCATTTCACAGGTGAGGAAACGGACGGCACTGAGGGAGAAGTGACGTTGGGCTGCAGCTCAGCACGAGTTAAAGAAGCTGGCTGCGATCCAAACTGCCCCATGAGACAGTGCAGGAAACCAGAGATGAAGGAAGGGGCTGGCGACTGTCCTCTGCTGTCCTCTTCCTGAACACGCTCAACTGTGTCTGAAAACCCTCCAGAAATGGCCACACTGCTCTGCCTCCCCCACGCCCTGTTCAGGGCTCTCTGAGGAAGGCACAGGCCACTGCAAAGATAAGCTTCACCTCAGTGAGCAACTCGGATGAGGCGCTGCACAGAGTCGGCCCGTGCAAGCAGAACACCTTCGGCATACGGCAAGAACCCCGAAGAGATACCCCACTCACCACAGCTGGGTCTACAGAACCATCAAGAAATCCAGCTCCATCGCCTGGCTTCTGCCTTTCCCACAGGCCCCTCAAAGCGCCTCAAGCTCTTGTTGGGTAGCACGGCGCCCCCTTCACAGTCTACCCCCAGCTTCAGGCTTCTGTTCCTCCAGAGATGTCAGCAGACAGCCCTTGAATGCCTTTTCTTTCTCTGCTGAGAAGCAGTCAGTGGTGGGGTTTTCCTCTCCAGTTGCGGTTTCCCAGCCTTTAGAATAGAAAGCCCACAGGCTGTTCTGTGTGAGGGAACCTACCACAGTCCTTCAGCTTCCTGAGCTGCTGTCAGCAAGCTTGCCACAAAAGGGAACACCCAGCCTGGGATAGTTTGTAGTATTGTTTGACTAGGTATCCTCAGCTCTCTGCCTTTACGGTGAGATTTTGATTCCTGGCCCCTTGGAGCAGGTTGGCAAAGACCTTGTGGCTAATCCAACCAATAAGATCACACAAACCTTCCAGGGCTCTCTTTGTGTTTCAGGGAGCAGATTCAAGAGGATGAGTGTATTCACCAGGCTCCCTGAATGAGCACAGGTCCCAGCTGACACAGAATGACCACTGACTGAGAGATGGACAGGGCACCTAAGGCCTCCATGATGGTAAAGAGTGGGAAAGGAGTTCAGAGCTTGATTTCATCCATCGGGATCAAAGTCAGAGCCTGATCACACGACTCTCTTATTCCACTATTCACCATCTATGAGTTAAGTACAGAGATGATCACCCCATCCCACAGAGACCCAGCTTAGTTCCACAAAGCCGAGAGGCAATCTCAAGAGGCTGAGGGAGAAGATACGGGGCCACAGAAGGAGGAGGCAATCCTGGCCTGTGGAAGGACAGGCATCTGCACATTCTACAGTGAGAATCTGTGACTTCTGTAACCAGACAAAGGAAGTTAAAGCAGTTAGGTGGTGCTCCGACGCTCAAAAGATAAAAATAAATAAAAAATAACAGGGCACTGTTGCTTCTGCATAAACATAAGCCGTGTTTTCTGTCCTTCACTGGCAACAGCAGCACAAGGATGCCAACTGAAGCGCCGTCCAAGCTGCTCCGCCAATGGAAACGGGCGGCAGGCCACACGGCCTTCGTTCCTGAGTCTTCCGCTTCTCCTCTGTATTTAAGTAAATTTCAAATAAAAATGGAACCAAAATAAATCTAATGAGCCTCCCCAGAAGCCGTCTGGTTTGGAAAGTTCAACCACAAACCCAAGAGAAAAGGGGAAAGTTCGGGGACCGGGTGCCAGCGGGAATTATTTTGTTTTTTCCCTTCCCCTGCAGGACATAACTCACTGTAGCTCGGAAAACCACTTTGTCGGTAACTTTCTGTCCCTTCTGCTTCTGCAAGGGTCCTGTGTGGGGTGGGACCCTGGATCCAGAGCAGGCCTCCACCGCCTCCAGCCTTCCACATAAACTCTGGGGAAATGTTTAAAAGAATACTGATTTGAAGGCAGCCACCCTGCCTGATGGCCTTGGTTCCCAGGCACAGAGGTCCCACCTCTCCTGCATCCCGCATGGCCTGCTCCAGTGTGGCTCAAGGACAGACAGGAGGACAACGAGCCTCCAGAAAGTATGCAGTGAGGCTACTGATCCCCTCCCGCATCGTCCTTAAGAGCTCCAATGGGAAGAAGGATGCCCATGTAGCAGGGGTGATGTGGGAGCTAAGCCCTGTGATATTTCTTTGAAACATAGTCTTCATGGGTGACCAGAGGGCAGCCAGCAAGGGGTGTCAGGCAATAGGCAAGGCGCTGGAGACGAGAAACACACACACACACTCTCTCTCTCATTCTCTCTCTCTCTCTTCCTGAGACTTGGCTCAAGGAGAGGGACCCACAGGCCCTTCCTGGGTCTGGCTCATGTGCTGACTTGCCAGAAACCTTCATGGAGGCCTCTGTCCCATCAGCCAATTCCTAGAGGCTCAAGGACATTATTGCACTGTTCAAGGTCACAGGTAAGAGACACCTACCTAGCCTTAGGGATTTCTGGTGTGTGTGTGTGTGTGTGTATGTGTGTGTTCTTCTTGCGTGTTCTCTACATCTGATTTACCTCTCGCCTTGCTTCAGCGGTTTTGAACCCTGCTTCCGCATGAGGGAGGAGCAGCATTCTTTAGTACTCCAGCCCTCCCGGCAGCTCCCCTGTAGTTATGTGATTCCATCCCACCTCTTGCCTGACATCAAAGCCAGGGAAGCAGGACAGCACCTAAGTTGGCCCCAGGTCGGGCCTCAGTTCTCATCTGTAAATGCAGCAGATGACAGAGTCAGCCATCTCTCTTCCCCCTGCTTCCCTGTCAGCAGCCCTCAGGTTCCAGCCAATTAATCGCGGTTACTGGCCAGGTCAGTCACTGTCACAGCCCTGTTTCCCTTTGGGCTCTAGCCACTGTTTGGACACTGACTGGTTTTATTTGTAAAACAGTTTGCTTGACATCCGCCCCCGGTGGTGGAGACAAACTGCTCCTGAGCCAGCATCCAGCAGAAAAGGCTTCTAGTGTGTTTGCTGTGCACTGACTTGAAAACAGTTTATAGGGCTCATCTTGTGAAAGTCTCCTCCCAGCCCACAGACACCTGTGCCCGCTGCAGCACCTCAGCTATGAAACGAGGAGAGACTCCTCTGATGGTTCTATAATCTCACATCAGATTCAGAATTCCTGACTTCTAGCAAACGATGCGAGCCGGGGCAGGTTCTCACATGCTTTAGACCTCAGTTTCCTCATCTACAAAAGCAAAAGTTTAGCCTGTTTTAGGCTCTTTCCACTTCCAACTGGAACATTTTGGGTAAGGAGGCTCTACCCAGCCCTTCGCCCTTTACCCTAAGTTCTACTTGGGTCCCAACAGCAAACAGAAAACGTGACCTGAACAGCAGGCAGGCAGTGCGTGGCTGGCTCTGTGGCATATGCTGCCTGAAAGGGAGCAAAGATTTTCTGAACTTCCCTGCTACAAGGTCCCCCTCCTCCAACTCCGGGCCCCAGGCTATGTCTTCCTCCTCGGGGTGCCCTGCCCACCCCACTTCACCCATCCATAGGAGGATGGCAGCACAGAACAAACAGATTAGCAGGCGCCAGTGCTGTGATGACCAGAGGAGAGGGGTGCAGAGCGGCCGCAGCACTGACAAGCTTTGCCTGGCCCCATGACCTCAGAGGCCCCGCCCCTTGGCAGGCCCTGTCTGTATGCTGTGTGCTGGGATGAAGAGCTCCACTCATAGCTCATGTCTTAGTCCCATGTGGTCCTAGAGCATTCCTTAACCTTTGTGTCTCACTCCCCCTGTTTATGAAGCCAGAGAGCACTAACCATCCCTGTCGCCCAGTTGCCTGGATGAGGAGCAGGCGAAGATCCTAAAAGTGTCCAGCACAGTATCCACAGTGAAGAACAGGTCCTGGCAAACATGAGCTAGATTCATCTGGCTCCCGGACCACCTCCCTTTCCCAGCTTGCCCATCTGCAAAACGGGGAGTGGAACTCGGGCAGGGAGGCAATCCTCTGAGAAGGCAAATCTGAGCATCAAGTTAAGCCCAGCCCAGCAGGAAAAGGAAACTGGATGGGGGGATAGGCAGGAAACCCTAGACACTGCCCCAAAGCAGAAAGAAACGGGGAAATGGCTCCGGTGGAAGCTTCTAGAAGCTTGCTCTGGGAGGCAGCGTGACTTCAGGCTGCCGAAGGCTGGTTTCTGTTCTGTCCCAAACCATTCCTATCACAGTGGTCACCAGCCTTTATGGAGGGAGCTGAGTCTCACCTCTGGGGCGTGGGAGGTGAGAGACTGTAACGCTGTTTCTCTGCTTGTCTGCAACTGTGCTGCCCTGCTTTTCACCTGCAGCCTGTGGAGCCTCCATTCCAGAAGCTTCCGGACCTAGGACGGTTGACTTAAAACTCTGGACTTTCCGATGGTAGACATGCCATCTGCGTGCTGCTGAAACCACACTTTGCACTGCAGATCTGGACCATTTCTAGGTTAGTTAATATGCGGTAAGATACTCCGCTGAGACACTGGGCAGTGGCTGGACCTCAATCTTGAATCAAAGTGCCCAAGACCCTACGCACACAACACTAAGCCAGGGGTTTCTCCAACACAACAAACTGTCAATTTATGATATTTCTTTCCAAGTCACTATGGATATGACCCAGCCTGTCGTAAGTCAGGCATAGCTGAACTTGTTCCAGTGGTGGGTGAGAAAATGAAAAGTGAAAGGCAGCTATGATTGTCTCCCAGGGCAGTGTCGCTCAGCACGTGGCCCATAGGACCCTAAAATTTGACTATTTTACTGTACGTACCAGTCCCCTGAGTACCAGTGCCAGGGGGGTTGCAGGGGTGGGGTGGGAAGGAGGCAGAACTATGCTAAGATGGAAAGTGGTATGTAAATGAGCAGTGGGAGTGTGTTCTGACTCAGGTCCCAGCAGGTTCTGTGTTCAAGTGAGGGTTGTCTGTCTGTCCACACATCCATACCCACTGGAGCCAGGCACCCAGGTTGATCACCTTTCCCCTGACATCTTTCCCAGCAACAAAGGAAGCAGCCTCCCATTTTCAGCTGGCTCGGAGGAAGACACACTCAGCACTATTCAGAGGGCCGGTTCCCTCTGAGCACAGCCATGAGCACCAGACAGAAGCCACGTTGAACTCTGTATGTAATAGCAGCTGGTAAAGAAAGAGGAAAGTGTCCAGTCCTGAGTGACCCCTGCTCTACAGAGTCCCTCAGTGTGGAAGCAGGGCAAGAGAGCCGGTTCTCCCTGGGCCGCTGGGGAGTGCTTTCCTCTATGCTGAGCAGATTTCTTCTGATGTTCCTGTTCCTAAAAAGAAGCAAAGACGTTGATTCTCCAAGTAACGGCTGTCAGGCTTTTGCTGCCCAGGCTGCTGTGAGCAAAATGACTATCATCCTGTTAACCAGCCCGACCACCCTTACGGCGCAGCAGCGGTCTTGAACACTCAACGAAATCCTTGGAATGACTCCACATTAGTGACTGCCGTTGACTGCCCTGGCTCCTGGAAGCACAGCCGCAGCCAGAGATGTCTGAAGCAGCCTGTACCTGACCTTTCACAAGCACAAGCCTTGATTAACTGCAGATAACACTGTAATCATTTCCTGGTAAGCCAGATGCAGAGCAGGTCTCATGGTGGTCTAGCACAAACTGCGGTTTGTGCCTCGTGTGGTTGCGTGTTACTGAATGAATCAGCCACAAAACAACAAAAGGCCATGAGCATGCAATGACCAAAACCCAATTTAAAAATCAAACCTGCAATGAGCCGGGGGTGCACACCCACCCTGGCCCGCTCTGAACACACAGCACTCGGTTTGCAGTGGTCACCCCGTCACGGCTCTCGCCCCACTCAGCCCTGCCGACTGAGGCTGCTCGGCTGTCACAGCCTGAAGTAAACAGAAGCGGGAAAGCACACCAGCAAAGAGCGGCTGCTCCGCTGGCTGCCTGGTGACAATCAGGTGCAGAGGCTGCTCACAAGCTAAAAGAGATGCCAAGTGTCAATCCCTTCCCTTTTACAGAAAGACTGAGGCTCGAGGAAAGATCGCTCCATAGCAAAGGTGGAGAAGGCTCCTTGCCCTAAATCCACCCCATCAACCGACCCAGAATTTTGACAGCCTACAAGGTGCAGGGTGGGGCTCAGCTCAGCAAGGGATTCAGAGGTGAAGGCAGCAGGCAAGCTGTGTGCCCCCGGGGCAACCACACCTCACTTGGCAAGTATTAGCTCTCCGATATTCTGCTTATAAAGAGAAATGCTTTAGTTCATGCTTTTTGAAATTTCAATACGGAGTTGATGGCCCCCTTGCTTTGGGGCCCTGGCAGTACTTTACGTCAGAAAGAAATGCCACTTATGTCATGGCCAGGGAGCAAAAGAAGAGGAGGAGGAGAAGCCAGTCCTGAGACTTAATGATCCTAGCATGGAGGAAATGGGGTCAGGAGGACAGCAGATTAATACCAGCCTTGGATACCTAAGGGGTTTTAGCCCAGCCTGGGCTACAAGAGAAAAAGAGGAAAAGGTCTGGAAAGTGCTTGCTGCTCTTGTCAAAATGTGGTTCCCAGCACCCACCAGTGCTCAGAAACACCTCTAACTCCAGCTCCAGGGGCATCCAGCACCCTCTTCTGGCCTCCATGAACACTTTCATACATGCCCATACACACACACAAACACGCATAACTACACTTCATTTCATCTAAAACAGGATGAAGAAAAAGGTCTGGTGAAAGACACTAGCTCAAATCCAACACATGGCTCTGGCAGGCCCTGCCCCCATTCCCTCTGCCTTGCTAAAAAACCATCAGATTATATTCCTGAAACTAGCCACGGAGGTCTACTCCCTTATTTTGCCACTTCCTCCTCCTGAGGCTGACTACCGAGGTCCAGCTATCAAAGTCCAGCAATCAAAAGCTCCAGGGAAGAGATGAAGGAGGGAGGGTGGGATTGGGAGGGAAGAAGGGAGGGGGCTACAGCTGGGATACAAAGTAAATAACCTGTGATTAATATAAAAAATAATAAAGAGAAAGGAAAAAAAAAAGGCTCCCTTTGGCTCCCTTTAACACACCCAATTACATTCACATCTCACCCTAATCGGGGGGGCTCTCCCTTTTACCTTTATAAACAGTCATTTGCCTATAGGTGTGCCTCCCCTCTATCCAGGGGCAGTCCTTTATCATCATCCTTCCCCAGCCCCCTACCAGTGAGACAAATACTGCTCCCCACCTCTCCCTGTTCCCTTCCCTTTCTCCCGGTCCTCCATCTTCTGTCTGTCTCTGACACCGTGCCCTCTGTCCCTCTGGGGCAAATAAATCTTTGTGCCAGGAACTTAGTCTTGTGTCCTAGGCTGGTACTTTTCCTTTCATCCAGGAAACCACTGCTCCCTCAAGTGCACGCTTCCGGTGACGCAAGACCTCTGCCTGGGTCCCGGTTCTTAAAGTTGCCACTGTGGGAATGAAGCCTTGAACACACGGGCTTTAGAGGAAAGCTTAGGAGCCAACCTGGAGCTGTAAACAATGGAATAAAGACAGGAAGCAGGAGTGTCAATAGAGCAAATGAAAAGGGTGCGTATGGTGTGTGTGCAAGAGATAATGTGAGTGGGTGTGTGTGTGTGTGTGTGTGTGTGTGTGTGTGTTTAGACGGGGTCCCCGTAGCCCAGGCTGGCCTCTAATTTAATGCTGGTGAAGACGGCTTTAGACTCCTGATCTTCCTTTTTTTCCATCTCCCAAGGGCTGGTGTATTCACCGCCTCTGCTACCATTGAGGGCTCAAACTAAAGATCCTTGACAGAGTGACTCAGGAGAGGGGAGGGTCTAATATGGGAGCTCTCTCAACACAGCCCCTTCAGTCAGGAGGACACCAGGAAGGTGACACCACCCGAAGCAACCAACCCCAAACACATATACTAAATGAACTCAGCAGACTGTAACAAAATAAAGAAAAAGAGGTGTAACAAAAATAAAGACTAAGAGGCCACAAAGGTTAGAGTTCAGTCAGACACATTTACGAGTAAAGAAAAAGAGGTGTAACAAAAATAAAGACTAAGAGGCCACAAAGGTTAGAGTTCAGTCAGACACATTTACGCGTGAGTCATACCCATCCTTCGCGGCCACGGTGTTAGCTATCCTCCGGGTTTACTTTTATCAACCGAATGTGGGCAGAGCGGAAAATACACCACCGTGGGCTCCCCTGCACCCTTCCTCAGTGCCTCAGGCCGCAACTGGAAATGGACAGGGTGGAAAGATTTACACTGAGGAAACTGGCAAACACCACACAGCAAGGTGTGATGTTTGGAAGAACCAGTCACCAAACAGCGGCTGACACCACAGGGCCTCCATGGCGCCTGCGCCTGGGACAGGCTGTGTTTTCCAGTGGGTGAGGAAGGAGTCCCTAAACCACAGCCACCAACCTGCCCAAGGTGGTAGCCTTCCTTAGCCATGTGGGCATTTCGGGCTTGGTAGATCTTTTGGTTTAAAAAGAAATGGTTCTTTCTGATGGCAGTGGTGGCAAACACCTTTAATCCCAGCACTTGGGAGGCAGGGGCAGACAGGTACCTGAGTTCCAGGCCAGCCAGGGCTTAACCCCCCTTGAAATTCCATCTTAAAGGGAGGGTGGGAGAGGGGCTTCTTTCTTCAACAGTGTAAGGCAAAGGTGTAAGATGGGGACTACATTTACTTGTTTCTGTGACCAGGTCTCCAGTATCCCAGGCTAGCTCCGTAGCCAGTGATGACCATGAACTTCTGATCCTCCTGCCTCCACCTCCCAAGTGCTTAGATAGCGGGCCTGCACCACTGTACAGTGCTGTGCTGCCGGCAAAAGCCATGGTGCATGCTTAGCAAGTGCAGTACTCAACCCAGAGCTGCAGTCCTGGCCCTCTTTCCTTTTGATAAATGACCTCCATATTCAGAGCTTGGGTGTGTAGCTCAATGGTGATAGACGGCTGACCCAGAAAGCACAAAGCGCTCTGCAGCAGGGGGGCAGGACAGAAGCGGAGAGACTGTCCTGTCCTGTCGTTTAAGAGTCCCAGAGAGATTACAACTGAAAGGAGCCTCACAGAGACTCTCAGCAGAAGGCTGCTGGGCCAACTCCAGTTCCTCTAGGCTTCACACTTGGGGAGACCACCTTGGAAGGTGAAACTGGGAAGTAACAACAGGGGCCTTTGGTGACTGTCACATCTCCATCACCACGGTACCGCACATGTCCTCAAACAGCTCATTTCACACGTGGGGACACTGAGGCTGAGAGGTCCATTGCCATGGCCACTGTCCCTCTCCACATGCCCAAGAAGACTCATTTCCCCCTTCAGAGGCTGCCCAGGGCCCTCCCTCCTAAGCCTGCAGAACTCTGTAGCTCTATGAAGTCCTTGCCTCCGATCACCTTGGTTGCTGCCCAGCTGGTGTCAAGAACTCCACAGCCACCATTACAACAAAACAGACAAATGCCCACCTTTTGCATCTTAGGTCCTCCTGCACCTGAAATGTAAAGGGACCCAGCCCAGGTCAGTTAGAGTAGCCTGGAACCCTAAAGAAGCGAGGCCCATTAGACCCTTGGTAACTACAGTGCTATCCAGACTAGACTGGCTCCCCAGCTACCCGGGGGCTGGACTCCCCCTCTGCTATCTGTACCCACAATCTTTAACTGATACATTTAGGGGGGGAGGGGTACCTGTCAGTTGGATACAATCACTGAGCACCTCCCTGCTGACTTTTCATTTAGGATGGCACCCCAAAGCACTCAGTCCAGTTTGCATTTAGAATTATTATTTAACCGTCTCTGCATGGTACTGCGTGACACACAAAACCAGATGTCCCCAAGGATCTACAGGGATCCATCGGCAACCCAGACTGTGCTCCTACCCTTGGGGAGCCAAGGCCCCTTGACCTTGTCCCTGATTTTGCGAATGTCATGCCTTCTCCCCGACCCAATGCCAGATGAGTTCCTCCTGGGGACAGCTATCTGGAAGCAGCTGGTCTTTTGGAAGCAGGAGGAAGCAGGCAGCTGACGGGGTACCAGCCTTGCTCCTTCCTCTAGCTTCCTTTTGCCCTCCGGCCAACAGAGCTCCCAGCATTCTGAAGCAGCTGCAGGGAGGGCCGGATGGTTGGTTCTCACAGAGGGTTCCTCTTCACTCTCACCGGGAGGATCACGTCTGCGAGGAAGCCGTCCCTAGTCACCTCAGACGGGATCAAGACTTGTTTCACACTCCCCTAAAAGACGCTCAGCATGCGTTCACGAGTCTAACCATGTCTCTGCTCTGCACAGGCAGGTGTACAGACCAGCACTTAGTAAGCGCTCTGCCAACCCTGAATGAACTAACTAACTCAACAATGGCTTGAGGGCAGCTCTGCTGGCAGAGCCACTGTGAGTCTCCGGGTAGGTGCGCCCGGGAAAGTGCCTTCCCGATAGCTACATGGTCAAGAGCCAGCTAACAGCATGGGGTTCTTCTGGGAATAACAGGATCTTCCTTTCTGCGGGTTTTGCTCTGAGAATTCATATCATGTGGACTCCTTTCCTTGGTCTTTTGTTTAGCTGGGGATGTTCAGGGAGATTATGTGATCAGTCTGTGCCCGGAGCTGGTTGACTGGCAGGAAAACTGAGGATCCCACAATGCCAGGAGCACATCCAGGAGCACCAGGACTAGGTGGGACACGGCCACCTCACTTTCAGCCCACGGCCCCCCTCCAGTGGCCTAGCCAGCGAACAGCCCAGACCAAGGCACCGAGGTCAGTGGGTCTCAATGTTCCTAATGCTGAGACCCTTTAATACAGTTCCTCATGCTGCTGTGAGCCCCAGCCATAAAATTATTTTTACTGCTATTTCATAACTGCAATTTTGCTACTGTTATGAATCGTAACGTAATATCTGTGTTTTCCAATGGTCACCACCCACAGATTGTGAACCACTGACCTAAGACAAAGCTCCTGAGGAGGGGCCCACAGATTCCAATGAACCAATCTTATTAATAGCAAGTTCTGCGCTGGAGAGATGGTGCAGTGGTTAAGGGCACTGGCTGCTCTTCCAGAAGACCCGGGTTCAATTCTCAGCACCCACATAACAGCTCACAACTGTCTATAACTTGAGTTCCAGGGGACCTGACACCCTCACACAGACATACATGCAGTCAAACACCAATGTATATAAAATGAAAAAAAAAAAAAAAAGCTACATCCCAAGGTCAAGGATGTAGCTCAGTTGGTAGAGTGTCTGCCCAACTTCCAGGAGGACCTGAGTTTTATCCCCAGAACCTTGTCAACTAGGTATAGCGGTCTATAATCAGGCAAGAGCATGAAGTGTGTGTGAAAGGTTAGTCCTAACTCCTCACCTCCTTTCTCCCCAACACTTTCAGCAGCTGCCTCTTTCTCACACTCTGTCTCTCGTTTTTCTCTGTCCCTCTGTCTGTCTGTCTGTCTCTCTCTCTCTCTCTCTGCCCCAGGCAGAGAGCCTTCTCCAATTCCCTATGACCCAGCATCTGCCTCCAGAATGCTTTCTCCTTGGAGCTACCAGAGACTCCAAGCCACACTGTCAGAATTCAAGAACTGGCTTGCATGACTCAGTTCTTCCATTTCATTCTTCATTCTCAGCCAAGACTTTAGCCCTCTAAGCCTCAGTTTGCCTATGGGTGAAATGGAGAAATAACTCCTAAGCTCCTACTTTGCTGTCCTCCCAGGGTCACACAGTCCCACTTCTCAAACTGTCCACTGTGCAGACAACTGTGGGCATATCGAATCTGGGCCCCCTTCCTGATCCCCCCCCAAGGTCTTACAGGCAGGTGTGCTCTTTATCCCAGGGCCTGTCTGTCTAAGAAGGGCCAAGCTCTACCGCCCTTCCCTCAGCTTCCAGGCCTCTTTCTGACTCCATGCTCTTTCTCCACCCCAGCTTGCTCTGGGCGGAGCCTCCATCCCAGGGAATTCCCACAGCCTCTCTCACTTCTGCACCCCAAAGCTCTGCAGGCCTCCGAGTGGAGGCTGGGCACCAGATCAGCCCAGCCCTGGCCGGAGACCTAGGCAATCTATCCTTACTTCCTCTTTTTGGATCCGGGAGGATTCTCAGAAACCATTCTGGGTAAGTAAGTATGCTAAACAGTGACCCTTCTGCCTAGAGTCTGGCCTAAATCTCAACTACTCTTTCAATTCCCAATGCCCTCCTGCCAACCTCCTCTCAGGCTTCTGTGTTCCCAGAAGCCAACCTACGGTGCAGGACTCAAGTCTGACAGCCATGAAGGCCTGAGGCCTGGGGCTGAAGAGATGGGTCAGAGGTTAGGCGCATGTGCTGTTCTTCTCAAGATCTAGGTTTGTTCCCCACACTTAAGATGGTGGCTCACAACCATCTGTCACTTCAGTTCTAAGGTATCCAATGCCCTCTCCCAACCCCTGCAGAGCCCAGGCACACACACATGTACATCTGCATATGCAGGCAAAACACATACACATAAAAATCTAAAAATAAAAAGCAAGCAAAGGACCAAGGCAGTGGTCTCCACAGGCCACCCCAGCCCCCAGTGTGAGCGAGAGCTCTGTGGTCCGTGAACTCTCCAGCTCCATCAGCTCACAGCTCCAGGAGCCAGGCTTGCAGCTGAGGCCCACCCTGCAGGATGCCCCAGGGTGCCAGGACGGGGAGGAGGAATGCCTAACCCACCCAGGACTCGCTGCAGATACCGACTTCAGCGAAAAGGCTCAGCTGAGTCTCGAAGGATGAGCAGGAGTCTGTAGGGGGCAGACTTGGGAGGATGCAGAGGAACGTGCTAAGCCAGGAAGCAAGAGGGTCACAGGAAGTGCAGTAACCACTCCTGAGGCTGGAGAATACAACGCCAGCAGGGTACTTGGAGAGAGCAAAACACCTAATCAGGTTGGTACCTTACAAGAACCCTTTGCCTTCGGTGGCAGAACATACTGCAAGATGGAGCAGAGGCTGGAGCGAAGGCATCAGCGGGAAAGCTAGAATGGGTGCGTCGGAGCCAACCATGGCGGCTGAGGCGGCAGCAGGGTTGGCAACAGCAGGACCACTGGGCAGCTGGTGGAGACCAAATCAAGCTTCAGATTTGAGGACCAGGGAGGGATGCTGCAGCTTGGATAAGTATCTCCCGAAGGCCATATATTAAGGGTGTGGTCCCCAGCCCCTTGCACTAGTGGAAAATGGAGTCTTTAAGAGGAAGTTAGGTCAGTGTCGGAGCTGCTCTTGAGGGGCTTGTGGGACGCCGCCAGCCCCTTCCTGTTTCTCTTTGCTTCCTGGACACCGGGTGGAGAAGCGCCTCATGTGTCTCCATGTCCTGTAATGTGATGTGCTACCACCAGCCCCAAGCAACAGAGCTGAGTAATTACGGACTGAAACCTCGCAAGGCATGATCCCAGAAAAGCCTTTCTTCTTCATTCGGTCCTTTCGTCTTCTTATTTTGTCACAGCAAAGCAAACTAACATGGGAGGAAGAATCAGGGGTGAGTCCCCGACAGAGGAACCCTGTTTGCAAAGAAACAGAAAGCTGAAGCATGAGTTGAGGTTTGGGTAACCCACAGGAGGCCACAGCCTGAAATAGTCAACGGAAAATTCCAGATACGAGCAGGCCATAGGTTGTCAAATGTATGTCATGCTTAGCATGGTGAAAGTTTGTGCCATCCCACTAAAAACATCCCGGGGCAAGAATTATCCCTCTCTCCAGTGTCCCGTCCCATCCCCCCCCCCATGCTGTATATGACAGTTCGAGGATTCGCAGTAATTCCTGAGACCAGAGCAGGTCCTGAGAGGGTGAGGTCATAAAGACAAGAGAAAGGTCAGAGGTCAACCTCGACCCTTGCAGGATGCTTGGAAAGATAGAAACAGTCAACCAGCCTGTTTTCTGGTGAGAGGGCTCTGGCTACAGTGACGACATCAGGTAACACTGTTCCTTGGTTCCCAAGTAGCCACAGGGGGAAACAGTTCACAGAAAATCTTATAGGTTTCAGGCAGCTACTGGGGTCTTCAAATGTACCCTTGATAAATAACGAGGAAGCTTATTTTATCAACAAACACAAAGTGTCAATAAGAGGATTGTTTCCAAGAACTGATTCCCTGAAAATAGGCAAGGAATAAACGTATACTGGGTGACTTTTTACTTGGACATGTGACTGGCCGTGACTCCTGGAAACTGGGCGAGTAACAATGTTCTGGTGCAGGGAGGATGCTTGGACAGACATCATCTACAGAGAGGATGCTTGGACAGACATCATCTACAGAGAGGATGCTTAAACAGACATCCTAGAGGGAGGATGCTTGGACAGACATCTCTAGAGGATGTTCGAAGAGGCATCAAATCATCTTTTTCTTGTTCTCTCTCACACAATAAAAACAATACACACCAAACAGAAGCAGCTCCCTCAGCCTAGGTCTCGGAATATGTGTATGCTTGGAACAAACCTTCTGGTTTGACTGACAGCTAGAGAAATGCCACAAAACAACTATGGGCCCGAACTTCCTTACAGCTGATGTCATAAGAGAACAACCATCAACTCAAGGGATCAGCTCTAGAGTTTGTTACACAGGACAACTGTAGCAAAAACTGACTCATAGGTGCTGTATGCATGAGATCACAAGTCCAGGTTATAAAGATGCTCACATGCTCTGATAAGGAGCTGTGAGCAAACATATATTGTCAATCAGATGGCGTCTCCACAGACAGTTTCCATTATCTTCTGCACCTAGTTCGATTGATGGATTATGGATTGATTGATTTGTTTTGTTTTGTTTTGTTTTGAGACAGGTTGTCACAGTGTAGTCCTAGCTGGCTTCAAACTTCTACCTTCTTCTGCCTCTTGAGTGCTGGGATTAAAGGTGTGTGCTATCAAACCCTGCATGAACCTAGATTTCACTGATCTTTCCCACTCTAAATGTCCCTGCCTTTGCCTTATCTCCCTGTAGCTCCACATTGTTTAATCTCTTTCCTGGCCTTCTCAAGTAAACATCTTTAAAATCTCTAGCTTACGAAGACTGAAACAAGCCAGGCAGTGGGAGTATACACCTTCTTTAACCCCAGTACTAGGAAGCAGAGGCAGGTGGATCTATGAGTTCGAAGCCAGCCTGGTCTACAGTCAGGGTGACAGAGAGAAACCCTGTCTCAAAACAAACAAACAAACAAAACAAAACAAAACAAAAGACTGAAACATCTTATACATACTTAAAACAGTGAGACTGAAGCAGTAATTAAGTTTCCTCACAATAAAAAACCCAAGACCTTACAGATTCACTGCTGAATTCCGAACTTTTTTTAAACAACATTTTTTGTTGTATTAATTTATTTTGTTTGATGTGTATGGGTGTTTCTTCCTGCATGTATGTCCGTGAAACACTCATCTACATAAAATAAATAAATATTATAACAGAAAAAGAAAATTATAGCCCAAATTTCCTGATGAACACAGATACAAGAATTCTCAACAAAATTCACGAACACAAGCTGGGCAGTGGTAGCGCACACCTTTAATCCCAGCATTCAGGAGACAGAGGCAGGCAGATCTCTGAGTTCAAGGCCAGCCTGGACTACAGACTCCACCAAAAAAGTTTAGATCTGATAAACATTTTTAATAAAGTTGCAAGATATAAAAGCCACGAGCTTTTATATAAACCAACATTAACTCCCATTAGAAGCCAGGTGCAGTGTCATCCCAGCACTCAGGAGGCGGAGGCAGGCGGATCTCTGGGAGCTGAAGGCCAGTCTGGTCTACAAAGCGAGTCCAGGACAGCTAAGGTTACAGAAATACCCTGTCTCAAACAAACAAACAAACAGACAAAAAGCAATAGGATATATTCCATTCTCAATAGCTTCAAGATAAATAGATAAACAGACAATATGTCTAGGAAAAAAAACTAACAAAAAAGGTAAAAACCTCTACAATAAAAACTTTTTGGCACTGAAAAGTAAACTGAAGAAGACAACAGATAATGAAAAGACCGCTCACGCTCATAATTTGGCAAGCGGTATGTAGAGAATTAACCTACAAATTCAGTGCAATCCGTACCAGAATTCCAATGACATTTTTGATGGAACTAGAAGAAATAATCTGAAAACTCAGATGGAAACACAGAAGACCACAGATAGCCGACTCAATGCTAAGCAGAGAGAACACTGCTACAGGAATCACAGTAATTGACCTTAAACTATTTTATTGAGCCACAGTGGCAAAGACGGCATGGGAAAGGCATAAACACTGACATGTACAGCAATGAACAGAAATTAGCCCTCACAGCTGCAGCCACTACATTTTGATAAAGGTGTCAACATCATACACCGGAGGAAAAAAAATCCTATTCAACAAAAGACGCTGGGGGGAGGGGAGAATTCCTCAGAAGAATAAAATTAGATCTGCATTTCTTACCTTACATATGCGAACCTGCAGGTGCACACACACATGCCCACACACACATCAATTCAAAGCAGATTAAAGACTACTGTAAAAGCTGAAACTCACACTGCTAACGAGAAACACTTCAACATATAGGTGCAGGAAGGGACTCCTGAAGGGAAGAGACCCCAGCAGCACAGGAAACAGACCCACGAATGGACAAATGGCGCTACAAGAAATTAACGAGCTCTGTGCAGCCAAGTGAAACCGTCAGCCAGGTAAAGAGAAGGCCTGCAGAATGAGATCCGTGCCACGTCTTCGGTTCAGATGGAGGTTACTATCTGGATTATATACAGAACTGAAAAAAGTAAACATGCAAAAAATAGTAATAATAACCAAAACAAAACACAGTGACCTAAACAGTTCTCAAAGGAAGAAACACAAAAGGCCAATATTTATTTTTAACATGTCCAACATCCTCGGCCATCAGGGAAATGCAAATTGAAATAAATGGCTTTGAGAGTCCATGTCACCCTAGTCAGGTGGCTATCACCAAGAAAACAAACGGCAGCAAATGCTGACGGTCATGCGGGGCAAGAGGGACCCTTCTTCACTGCCGGTGGCAATGGACACTGGTGTAGCCAGTGGAAACCTGTGCAGAGGTTTCTCACAAAACTAAGACCAGAGTCCTGCTCTACCATTCCTGGACTCTGTATCCTACCACAGCAACCCTGGCCTGCTCGTGCTGACTGCTGATCTAGCCATAACAGCCAAGAATGGAAACAGCCTAGCCGTCCACCGTGGTGGGTGGACATAAAAACGCAGGGTATGGAAATACACATGGGAATCTTACTAAGTCACAAATAAAAGTGAATTCTGCAGGAAGATGGATGAAGCGGGAAAATATTAAATTGAGGTGCCCAGGCTCAGAAAGATAACCATCCCCCCATTCTCCTAGGCTGACCCTAGTGTATGTGTAGTTATGTGGTTACGGATTAGTTAGGTACATGTGAGTGTAGGCTATGAAACTAGAAAAGAAACCTGAGAGGAGAAAGAGTTTAAGGGATGGAATGTGGAGGGCAACAGATCACAAGTGGCCAGGAATGGGAAAGGGGGACTATTGGAGAGACAAGGGTCCAAGTGAGCACACGGGGGAGGAAGAGAGGAGGGGATTCCTCCATAAACTTGCTACTTTGCGTGCTAATTTAAAATAAATAAATAAATAAGGGGCTGGAGCGATGGGTCTTGGTTAAGAGCACTGACTGCCCTTCTAGAGGTCCTGGGTTAAATTTCCAGCACCCAGTGGTTCACAACCCAGTGCTAACTCCAGTTCCAGGGATCTAATGCCCTCTTCTGGCTCCATATGGTACTGCACTTGTGTGCACATACCCACATACATACAGATATAGATATAAATAGATGTCTGTCTGTGAGTATGTGCACATATATATATATATATATATATAGTAAAAAATAATAAATACTTTTAAAAATAAAAATAACAAGACCACCTGCTTAGGCAGGTGAGGTTTCCATGTGAGGTGGAAAACTGAGGTAACCAGATTCAAGGTCATCCTGAACTACTGAGAGACTGAAGCTAACCCAGGCCACATGAAGTGTACAGAAAAACACTGTCTCAAAAAACTACTTCTTGGCTGGGCATGGTGCCATGTG
This sequence comes from Meriones unguiculatus, assembly GCF_030254825.1. NCBI lineage: Eukaryota > Metazoa > Chordata > Mammalia > Rodentia > Muridae > Meriones > Meriones unguiculatus. Next base: position 77,829,346 of record NC_083356.1, read on the forward strand.
CTCTTAACCGCAGAACTCGGGAGGCAGAGGCAGGTGGGTATGGATGAGTTTAAGGCCAGCCTGGTCTACGTATTGACTTCTAAAACTGTCTCTAAACAAACTTCCTTGGGCCAGCCAGACAGCTCAGCAGGTTCTGGCACTCGCCACAGAGCGAAACCATCTGAGCTCTATTCTCAGGAAGCCACGGGGTGGGAACAAAGAAGCAGGCTCTACGAACTGCCCACTGACCTCCACACACGCACCTCGGCATGCACATGCCTGCACACGCACACATAGGGTAAGCAAAGTTGTAGTACAAAGTATCAGTGCTTCTGGCTGGCTGAGCTTCCATGGATCTGGCTCACTCGCCTTCCACTCTCTGTGCATTTCTGTAACCTGTGCCCAGGGGAACTTCTCAGTCCCATCCCGTCCTGCCCCCAACGCCCCACTGGCACTGTTCTGCACCACTTCACAAGGAACTCAATTCATCGCCTTCCCTGCCCCAGACATTCCTCCTTCCTGTCCTCTCAGCAACCAGCATCATTCACCCGGTGATCCATGAAGGACACTAAGAAAATAGATTCTGTTCCGGACTTGTTGAGATTTCGGTAGCTGAGACACCCAGAGATGTTCAAACGGTTAAACGCCAGGCCTGGGGAACCAACGCTGAAGACAGGACGAATGCTATGGAGGTCATATTTAAAGCCAGGACCATCTGGAATAATTTTTAGATTATTTACCACAAGAATCAAGTCTGCAATCTCAGTTGATAACACGGAACACTCCTGAGCTCAGGAATCTCTGCAAAAAGGCACTATGAGGCAGCCAAGCACAAGAGACAGTTTAGTACCCAATAATGCATTTGACTTATAATACACTTCTTTGCCTGCACATACTACATACACATATCCCTCTCTCTACAATGCAACCCGCAGCCTCAGAAACCCCTCAACCTACATCACGCTACATAAGTTTCCTCACCCCTGGCAACAGTCAGCTTTCAACAATTCCCATGCAAGTGCAGAAAGACTAGAACAGCCGATTCAACTTAAACGGCTTTTTGGATACACGGGCAATAAGGCAAAACTATGCCCTCTAGTAACATTTTAGGGAGAACACCTGAGGTGTGCATATGATTAAAATCAGGGAAGGACATGTGCAATAAAAAAATTAGACCTATTTTGTCAATCAATATAGGAACACCCATACTGCGCCTATCAGTAAACAATCTTCCAAATGCCATAAAAACAGGACCTTTGAATATTCTCACTCATGTGTCCTGATAGCAGTCTCCCCCCCCATGTTTTATTTTTTATTTTTAATTATGTATACATGCAAATGGAGGAAAAGCGATGGGCACATAAGTGCAGGTGCCAAAAGAGGCCAGAAGAGGGCAGTGGATCCCTGGAGCTAGAGGTATAGATAGTTGTGAGCTACCTATTGTGGACATGGGAACTGAACCCGGGTTCTCTGCATGAGCAGCTGAGCCATCTCTCAAGATGCCCTCCAACACCCCACACCATCCCTACTTTACTTCAGTAAAGTAATCTTGTCAACTTTACTTCAGTAAAGTAATCTTGATTCTTTTGTAAATCTACCAACTCTCTGGTTTTTGTTAGTTTGTATTGTTTTCTTAGCAGGGTCTCACAATGCAACACTGGCAGGCAGGAAACACACTATGATCAGCCCATCTCTGCCTCCCAAGCACTGGGGTTAAAGGTGTGCACCACCACGCCAAGCAAAAGCACGGGTTTTGATGTTTTGCTTTGCTGCTTTATTTGTTTGTGTTTGTTTGGGGTTTATTTTTTAGGTTTTGATTTTTATTTGTTTTTTGTTTTTTATTTTTTGTTTTGGTTGTTTTGTTTTCTTGAGACAGGGTTTCTCTGTAGAGCCCTGGCTGTCCTAGACTCACTCTGTAGACCAGGCTGTCCTGGAATTCACAGAGATCCGCCTGCCTCTGCTTCCTCAGGTGCTGGGATTATAGGTGTGGGCCACCAAACCCAGATTTGTCTGTTTGTTTTTAAGACAAGGTCTTCCTTTGTATCCCTGGCTAGCCTGGAACTTACTAAACAGACCGGGCTAGCCTCAAACTCAGAGATCACTTGTAAACCTTCACTTTCAATTCTTTAGATAAGAGTTATCAAGAATCTGAAGTCACCCAGCCTAGACCCTGACCACCAATAACAACTAGTCAACTGCCCCTTGGTCCCTTCCCTTCCAAACCATAGGCCATGGTGGGCCTGCCTCATGGTGCTTCTGATACAGTCCCCTTTCAAGAGATGCTACCGCCAAGCAAAGACCTTCAGACCCATGGTGTCAGAAGGGTAAACCCAGAGGGGAGATCAAACTGAGAGAGTAGCCAGAGGGTAGACACTGACAGGCCAGGCCAGTGTGCTTCCCTGAGTTGCAAGTCTGATCACTCCTTTTGGCCTTGTTTATGATCCCCCTATAGAGGACAAACAGGTTGCCAGAGAATCAGGGGTTCTCTTCTGAAGGGTCTTAGTATTGTGGATAAAAGAATTTAGAAACAGGCCCAAAAGGAAACCAGGAACCATTTTATGGAAATTTGCAAGAGGCCAGGCAAGCCATATAAATCTTGTTAGCTGCTGGAAGGAGCTAGATGAGTGAGAGGCAGTCAGGCCTTCTGACCGAGATCCAGGGTAAGCAATGGAGGTCTATAAACAGAAGGTTGGTTGGGAGGTACCAACAGAGAAACTCTGGCTCAAAGAGGGTCAGAATGCGCACGCTTTCCAAAGGAGAGACAGAATGGGAGAGTACTGGCTGGTTTTGTGTGTCAACTTGACACAATCTGGAGTCTCCAGAGAGGAAGGAGCCTCACTTGAGGAAATGCCTTCATGAGATTAGGCTGTAAGGCATTTTCCCAATTAGTATTCAGTGCGGGGAAGGCCCAGAACCTGGGTGGGACCATCCCTGGGCTGGGGGTCCCGGGTTCTATAAGAAGTTCTATGAGCAAGTCCTGAGGAGCAAGCCAGTAAGCAGCACCCCTCCATGGCCTCAGCATCAGCTCCGGCGTCTGGGTTCCTGCCCTGACTTCCTGTAATGATGAACTAGGATCTGGAAGTGCAAGCTGAATAAACCTTCCTCGCCAACCTGCTTTTATGATTATGGCATTTCATCACAGCAATAGAAACCCTAACTAAGGCACAGACGGAAGGGGCAGTTAGACTTTTAGTATTAGAACTCAGAAGAGTGAGCAGGCACAAAATATAAGCAAGTGCCTTTATTTTCTTTTCTTTTGACTCAGAGTCTCACTCAGCCCAGATTGGCCTAGAGTATATGTAGCTAAGGATGGCCTTAGATTTCTTGCATCCACAGAGTGCTAGGATTGATTGGGCACTGCTAGGCCACATAGTTCACCCTTCCGTAGCACTGGGGACTGACTGTGTGTGCTAAGCAAGGCCTCTACCAACTGAGCTACCTCCTCAGCCTTAGGGTTTCCATAGTTGTAGTACCTGTGTAAACAACTACCCAAAATGAGACAAAGTATTTTCTCCAGGATTGATTGCTCAGCAGTTCAAGAGTGTGCTCTGCTCTTGCAGAGGACCAAGAGTTTTTATTTCTAGTCAAGTCAGGTGGCTCATACCTGCCTGCGGCTCCTGCTCCAGGGGATCCGATACCTTCCTCTGACCTCCGAAGGTACCTATAGGCACAAGCAGGCACCCCACACAGACAGACATGCGTACACAACATTAAAAATAATAAATCTTTAAAAAATGATCGTCCTATAAACACTCATTTTCTTCCTCCCCTCTCCCCCCAAGTAACCATTTTCTGGGGTTGTTGCTCACCGATTTACCTAGCCCGGTCCTGGACTTCACCTAAACAAAACCAAGCATATCTGGTTCACTGCGTTCACACAAAGTGTAGAGCGTGCCTCTGAGTGACCTGATTCTTGCCACTGTTAAGCCCTGTTCTCTTGCCACCATTTGTTTGTCTCTTCTCTCATTCATGACCGGGTAGGGCTCTGGGGCCGGCACGCAAGCATTCCTGTTAAAACCTTTTGAGAACACTGGAGTTCAGCGGCGAGTAAAATCACTCCCACAGCAGTGTATGAGACCTGGAGTTGTGTGTGTGTGCGTGTGTGTGCGTAGCTGTGCACTCGTGGAATCCAGAGGGGGATGTGGGGTGTCCTCCTCTCTCTCACTCTCCACCTCTTTTGCTGACGGGGGGCTTCTCCCTGAATCTGCCTGGCCAGCCAGCCCCCTGGGATCCTCTCTCCCGCCTCCACCTGTCCTAGTCCTAGGGTTGTGGGTACACATCACCACCCCTGACTTTAAGCTTAGCTCTTATGCGTGAAGTACAAGCATGCTACGCGCTGAGCCATCTCTGTGGCCTGACTGTTGGTGACAGTATTCGATACTGATGGTCTCTTTGATTTTAGCCATTTCAGTGGCTCCTTGACAGTGTGTGTGTGTGTGTGTGTGTGTGTGTGTGTGTATGTGTGTATGTTTAACCGTTGAATTTTGTTTTGAAGATGAGAACATGACCAGGAACAAAATGAAAAATAAGCTGGTGACCTACAGGTCCTAAAGGGAACAGAAATTCCCCCAGAGCCATAAGCCTCCAACACGCTAACCAGAGTAAAAGGCTCTTTTAGAACTGCCTCTCAATTACTCCAATTCTTCCAGGAAGGAAATTTCAGCCATATCCAAGAAGCAATTATCTTTACTGTGTGTGTGTGTGTGTGTGTGTGTGTGTGTGTGTAAGAGAGAGTCTATGTGTCTGTATGTATGTGGGTGGGTCTGTATGTGGGTATCTGTGTGTGTAAGAATGTGTGTGTGATAGGGGCTGTGTGAGTGTGTAGGAGAGGACCTGAGTGTGCATGAGTGTGTATACGTGAGAGAGAATGCCTGTGTATCTGTGTGCGAGTGTATGTGAGAGAGTACCTGTGTGTTTGTGTGTGTGTGTGTGTGTGTGTCCACTGAGCAAAGCAACCTGTGGATGCTGAGCATCACCAGCTGGGGAACTTAGACCCCAATAACTAAGGTACTCCAGCACTAGAGGAAGCATGGACCCCAATTCCCAGTCAACTTCTGCATCTTTATTTTCATCAACCACCATGACTCAGAATTAGTACTGCCTGCTCCTGCCACAGCTTCCACACTTCTAACCTTACTCTTCCTTGAACAGATTCAAGTGCAGTCTCTGTGAGTAGGACAAAGTCCATCCCTAAGCCTCAGAGAGAAAGAAGTGAACTTGTCCAGTGTCCTGAGAGTTCACGGCAACTTGTTAGAGAGAGAGTGCAGACTCTCTGGAAAATCCCTGTAATTCAAGCTTTCAGATCACCGGGTGGTGGTGGTGCACGCCTTTGATCCACCACTTAAAGAGTCAGAGGCAGGGGCAGATCTCTCTGAGTTTGAGACCAGCCCTGTCTACAGAGTGAGTTCCAGGACAGCCAGGGCTACACCGAGAAACCCTGCCTTGAAACAAAACAAAACAAAACTTTAAGATCAAAACTTAATAATAATAATAGAAATATTTACCATCATCCTCTTGCTAAATCTGTCTGGTAAAAGCTTCTCTTCAAGGCTGTCCTAACTGACCTTCTGGGGGTGGGAGTGGTCAACAACCAAACTTGGACCAACCAGTGACGATACGGGGCCTGACAGAATAGTCATTATTTTGGTCCCTACCTGAGTCAACTGGGCTCCAAGGGATGAAGGGACACTTCCCTAAGTGTCCTGAAAGTTCATGCAAGTCATGTGTCCTTTGGGTTACAGGAGCCATGGAGTGGCAAAGGCTGGAGTTAACTATTATACTGTCTGCAAGGAGGAAGATCAACGCAGAGGGAAACGCCCTCAGGACTCCAAGGGAAACCACGGGGTCAACAAGCCCGACTCATCCCAGCAGATGGCAAAAACTGTCAGGGGAAAGACTAACAGACTTAAGGGGCCCCCTAGGTCCCTAAGAGCAACCCGAGGAGCACCAACAGACCTTAACAATAAAAAGAAAACGAAGTTGTCCATTACCTACATGGTCTTAACCACCCAGCAGGAAAGTACAGCCAAAGAATCAAATAAGTGGTGAAGACAAAATAAAAGTGGTGACTAGACTTGAAAGGGATGAGTCAGGCCTTACAAGCCTCCACCGGCTACTGGAGGGCCGTCAGAGCAAAGGGCGCCCAGCTCTTCCTGACTGTAAACAAAACGCCGTATCCTGTGCGTTGGCACATCTGCTTTACACGGATCTACAAAATCCGATTCAGGCAGACAAGACGGGACGGTGTCCAGACCTCCGAGGCGGAAACGAGTTCTGTCTGTTGTAACTTTAGCAACAGTCCTGTTCACCTCAGGGGCTATGTGACTGGACCTCCTGTCTTTCACCGCGGATCCACCTTCTGATAGCCCTTCTGCTGCCTCCATTTCGGATGGAGGTACCCAGACCCACCAGGCAGCCGTCTCCTAAGTGTTACGTCTCAACTCTTGAGGAGATATTAGTTAGTTAGACAGGCATGAACAAGCTTGGAGGCCACTGAAGATGGGAGATGCGGAGGTGTGAGGACTTTGGGAGGCCCATTAAGGGGAAAGTTCCTTTCTCTGAGTCAAAGAATGGAATCTAAGTCCTATCGATGACATGACATTCTTCCCCGGCCCCTCCAGAGACAGAGTTTCTCTGTGTAGCCTTGGCTGTCCTGGACTTGCTTTGTAGACCAGGCTGGCCTCTGCCTCCCTGAGAGGTGGGACTAAAGATGCACGCCACCACACCTGGCTTGCCCAACTATGTTCTAATCAGCTCCAAAGATTATAATAATATTACACAATGTTGTCCTTTCCCTAAAAATTAATCCAATTGGGTCTGTGAATCACCTGGCCCGGAGACCAACCTGAAGGAAGGGTGACAGAGCTGCTGAGGCCACAGGAGAGAATAACTATCCCTTTAGAGAGATAATATGTCCAGGAGGCCCAACCCTCACCAGTTACACATCCTCACTACTAAGCCTGCTTAATTTTCTGAGTTCTCACCCAAAACGCGGAACTTTTCTTTCAACCTCTTTTGGTCTCTTCTTTGGACTCCAGCTGAAATCCTAAGCATGTCTCCACTGATCCTCTGAGATTCTGTTTCTCCGAAGATCTCTCTCTCTCTCTCTCTCTCACACACACACACACACACACACACACACACGCTCAAAAAGCATGACTCTCTCTTCTTCCGGTCCCTGCCAAGACTTATGGTTTGCCTACTTACCGTTCTCTTCAAAGGCTAATAAAACGGCGCTCAAAACTTAAAAAACAAAACCAAACAAACAAGCAAACCAGAAATCCCACCAAACTTTCACGGAGCTGTTAGGAGAGGCGCGGTGGGGCACACCCGTGTCTTCAACACTCTGGAAGCTGAGATGGGGAAATACACGCGGAGGGCCCGAAGCCTGTCGGCCCTTACAAAGCAAGACCTGGCTTCAAAAGAAACTGCAGCTCACAGGGACTAGGAGATATATAGCTCAGTGGGTTACAACCACCCAGGCTGGGTGTGGGTGTGTGAAGGTTCCGGGTTCAAATGTGCACATCAATGAAGTCTGTCCCCTCCCCAAACACACACCTCAGGAGTTGAGGTGTGACATGAGCCAGGCGAGGCAGCACAAGCACGCCTGTGATCCCAGAGCTCAGGGAGGCAGAGGCAGGCGGATCTCTGAGTTTGAAGCTAGCCTTGTTTACAAAGTGAGTCCAGGACAGCCAAGGTTACACAGAGAAACCCTGTCTCCGGGCAGGGGGAAGACTTGTAACAATCTCCTGTATAAAACATTCAGGCCTTCAGGGGAGCTTCTTTAGCAGGGAGGTAAACGAGAACAACAACAACAACAACAGAAACAGCTTCAGGAAGCCCCTGAAACTGACCAAATTCTAAGGGCCCCCTCCGAGCCAGAGCAAGAATAAAAGCTGAGAGTCCCTGACATAGGGACGGAAACTGAGCTGCAAAGAAGACTGAGACCAGACCAGCTGCCTGGAAGGAGCAGAAACCAGCTGAGTGCCCTGGAGGAGTAATTTTAGACCAGTTACTTGCACAGGTTACTCTCCAACCTGCTGAGCTGCCTGCAGGCTCTTTGTGAGCTGTCACCTATGCTGGGGTGGGCTATGATGATGTTGTTTGTGAGTTACTTCTGCTCCCATAGGTAACCCCTCACCCATATTCCCGTAAGTACCCCAATAAAGCTCACTGGTTCACCACGCTGGACTTCAGTGTTATCCATGTTTTGGTCTCTCCTGGAAACCTTTTCCAGGTGGACAGACCCCTCCCCAACAAAAGACCTCAGCCACTTCACAGAAAATGAGCAGCCTGGAGTAGATACAAGGACTGTCCCTCCAAAACCTTCCAACTCATTAAACCAAAAACGTTCATGACACGTGGATTTTAATACCTGTAAATTACACTGTAATTTAAAAATTAGTAAGTAACTTTTAAGTATCCAAAATAGACAGAAAGCACAGAGCAGAAAGCATATTCTCTTCAAATAAAATAATATTCACACCTGACTGCACGTGTTTAAATGCTCAGCCCCCAACCAATACATCCCCTCCTCCACTCTGCCCCAGCCCTTCCCCCATAGCCACGGCATGTTCCTTAGCCATTTTCCAGCCATGGTGGGAGGTGCCGAATTGAAAGCCCATAAGCCTGATAGATAACCTGGAATGCATTCCCATCTCAGATTCAACTTACTCCCACAAACCATAAAGCAGCCAGTGGCTTTCTTTGGCTTCTCCGATCTTTGGTTTCCTTCTCTATAAATCGAGCCAAAGGTGCCTAGCCTGTCAAGTTAGGCTAGAGAACGTGGGAGACCCGTTTACACTAAAAGTCCCACAAAAGACCCAGAAGTCCAGGGAGTAAGACTCATTCATGGTCAGCCCAAGCTTAGAAGTGTCAGAGAGCAGGGGAAATGGCTGCTCCTGCCCTGTGACTCAGGACGTTTCCCGGAAAAGTCCAGCCACAGGGATTCACGATAGTAATCAATTGATCTTCTCAAACCTTCTAACCGCACGGAAAACTGGCCCTACCACAGGGTATGGCGAGAGGAGGACTCTCCCAAACATACTCTGGGGTGAGCTCCTAACACAGACACGAAGTAGATTTTATCCAATAAGCTTGGAGGAGCAGGAGCCAGGGGCCTCCAGGTACCCCTCCTCAGCCATGTGGGGCCTGAGCCAGTATTCAAGGCCTCCGGAACCAGATAATCCCAAGGAAGCTTTCAGCCCTGTATTTAGTCACGGGACACCTGTTACTTGCAACAGAGACAGCTTGGACCCGCATCTGGCTCCCATCAGAGAGGAAGCAACTACTCCCAAAAATAACAGTGATGAAGGTGCCTAGTGCCACCAAAAGGCAGAAGCTCCTGCCCCCCCCCCAACCCCTGCACACCCCGAGCCACGGGCGAGCCTCCTCGCCATTGCCTACCTAGAGTCTGAGCGCGAGGTCTTCAGCAGGCAGTATTTCGCATTCCAAGGAGAATCTGCCAGGGAAGGTGTCTCCCAGCTAAGAAAAGACAAGCCCGGGGCTCCGCCCAGAATCTCCAGCCTCCTGAGACACACCTAGCTACCTCCAGGCAAATGAAAGAGGCAGCCAGATCAGTTCTGGGGCTGATAGTGCCCTGACGAGCAAAACCACAAAAATAAGAGTCGCTGGGTCGCGGGTCCTTCCTGGGGGAGGAGCCAGTGGCGCTGACACCCCCGCCCTCCGCGCCTCCACCCAGGCCCTGCTAACAGGGAAGACAGCAAACCTCTCCAGTCGCCCTGCTCCCTCCTCTGAGCCCCCAGCCCAGACATATTTCCCGCTTTGCTGTTTCTTGGATGCTTTTCAAGAGTTTGTGCAATCGCCTATGTACGAAAATGCCATAGTGAAACGCGTTACTTTGTATGCTACCATAAGATAAAGGTAAAATAATAAAACGTGTGTGTGTGTGTTATCTTTGGTTCTGTTGATCAGTTTCCCTGCCATCTTCAAACGCCGGATGGTGTCTCTTTGCAGTGGGGAGAAGGTTCGAAAAGTTGGGACGGGCTTACCTCCCATCACCCCACGCTGCAAAGTTAGAGACTTTGCCCGGGTTTGGTCCTTCCTCCGCTGTTAAGAGTCTGTCTGCCTGCCTATCTGTCTCTGGAATTCGGGAGCCCCTCGCTTTAACCCCACCTGTCCGGAGAAAAAACTCTCCCACTCGGTCCTGTCCTACGGCAGGAAAAGACACCCCCGGGCTTTCGAGATTCCCTCGGTGGTCCCGAGACGCCCTGCCCTGCCCTGCCCCGCCCTGCCCAGCCCTGCCCTGCCCAACCTTGCTTCTGCATGCCGAGGGGAGGGGGCGACCCGGACAAGCAGACCCTCAGGGCCTGGTCTAGAATGCTGAATAGATGCTGCGTCGCGGTCCAGGCTGAGACTGAGCCTGGAACGCAGAACCGGGCACGGAGGAAACGATCAAGTGACCAGGACAAAAGCAAGGACCGCAGCAGGGCTGGGCCGGAGCAGCGGCGCGCCCCGATCGCACCCACCGCCTCCCTGCGCGCGCGCGCCCCGCGGGACCCACCTGATCCGCGGAACCAGGCCCGGTGGGTGCTGTCGGCCGCGCCGGGAACCGGAGCGCGCTCGCGGACACTGCGCCGCAGGAGACCCGGGCGGGGTGCGCGCCTCCGTCCCCCCACCCCGCCGCGGCGCCTCCTAGGGGCAGCGCGCGCGGCGTCCGAGGGCGCGGGCCAGCGGCGTGCGCCGACCAGGGAGTAGGAGCCTAGCGGGTCCCCGCCCCGGACACAGCGCCCGGCGCGAGTGCACGTGTGTCTGGCTGCGAGAGGGGTGATGTTTGTTTCATCTCCACTCAAGCAGAAAAAAGCCTGAAACCAGCAAAAAAAAAAAAAAAAAAAGTCCCCCGTGAGGGCGCCTCTGTGTCCTCCGACCTGCACGTGGCGGTAGGGACTGCGGGGGTCACTGGGTGACGGGTGGGGGCTGTCAGCCCGTACAGCAAGGAAGGGCCTCGTGGACACTGGCTTGCAGCCGGACACCTGGAAGCCTACAAGGTCTTCCCCACTGCGTGTTTCTCAGGGAAGGGAGAGAGGAGAAACAGCCACAGGCCAAGGACTGCGATGCTTCCATCTTTCTAGGACGCTAGGTCTCCCAGTCCTATTTTTCGATACAAGTTTTCTCTGTGCAGCCTTGGCTGTCCTGGACTCACTCTGTAGACCAGGCTGGCCTGGAACTCACAGAGATCCGCCTGCCTCTCTGCCTCCCAGAGTGCTAGGATAACAGGCATGAGCCACCCGGCTCTAGATGTCTTTAAATTTTTTAACTTTTTACATTTTTTTTATATGTATGTGTATCATGTGTGTGCTAGGTCAAGAGAAATTATTTGGATTTCAGGATGGCTTAAACCACCTTTTCTGTGCTGGGAACGGAACTCAGGTCCTCGGCGCAAGTCCCTGTAGGCTCAGGCCTCTTCCCTGAGGACCTCCAGCCGCCAGGATCCACCCACAGAACAGTCATTTCCGTAAGGGCCGACCAGACCCACCCTGCCCCCTACAGAGTAAAAAGCCCGAACTCTGAGGTAAACTCCCGCTCCAAGAAACTATAAACCCTGTTTTCTGCGCCCTTCTCTGCGTCTTCTTGCTTCTTCACCTGGAGCCAGCATCATTCCTGGGTTCTTGTGCCCCACCCCTGCCCCACCCCTCCCCGCCCTGCCAGAGCAGAGCTGTAACACTAGCCGTAGGGGACTATCTCCCCCACCCTGGAGGGGAGCTGCGACACTCCCCTAGGGGAAGCCTCTTTCCTCGGAGCTGTAACACTTACACTCTGCAAGAGCAACAAGTGCTCTTGACTGCTGAGCCATCTCTCCGGCCCGTGAACATCATTTTCACAGACTAAGATACATTTTAAATAGTTTACCACAACCCTGCTGTAACTTGTTAAGAAGATGGCACACACATTCTTGAGTGTACGCTGCTAAAGGAAAAAACAAAAAAACAAAAAAACAGAAGGCCGCTTAGACTCCTGAGGTCTGCAAGGGCCTCAGTTCTCACCAGGCACTGTCGCAGAGCCTGGGAGACCACATGGAGTGAAGAAGAAGCAGAAAGGAATCATGGCCCACACACATCAGCGCAGGAACCAGGAGCCTAGGCAGCTGTGCAGGGTAGTTTTGTCAGTTTGATACAAGCTAAAGTCATCTGAGACGAGGAAAACCTCAATTAAGAAAATGGCTCCATAAAATCCGGCTGTGGACAAGCCTGTAGGGCATTTTCTCAATCAGGGCCTGATGGGGGAGGGCCCAGCCGGTTGTGGGTGGGGCCATCCATGGGCTGGTGGATTGCTGAGCAAGCCAGTCACCAGCACCCCTCCAGTGGCTTCTCCAGGGTCCAGCCCTGCTTGAATTCCTGTCCTGACTTCCTTCAGTGATGTGGAAGTGTGAGCCAAATACACCCTTTCTTTGCCAGCTTGCTGGCGGGTAGGCGCAGTGTTTCATCCTAGTGATTTTAATCCTGACTAGGACAGCAGCCATTACAACGGGCCCTTTGCTGGAGATCAATCCTATTGTCTTGCAGACGTGCTCACAGGAGCTCATTAGCAGCCACAGTGAAATCAGAAAACAAGAGGTGCCAAGTGCACTTTTCTCCATTTCCCATTATCACATTTGAGGACTTGCTGTTTGGATTGCTCTGTCCATTAAGGCAGGATAAGATTTTGTTGCTGTTGTTTTGTTTTTAATAAAATAAATTTCTTCATACGCTGTATTCTGATCGTGGTTTCCTCTCTCCCAGGTCCTCCCTTTTTAGTTTGTTTGAGAATGTCTTGTGCAGCTCTGGTTGGCTTTGAACTTGTGACATAGCTGTGGCTGACCCTGAGCTCTTGCCTCCATCTCCCAAACATTTAGAATTACAGGTGAGCGCCACTACACCCTGCTTGAGAATTTCTTGAGGGTCAGACATCTATAATCCCGGCATTCATGAGGCAGATGTGGGAGGATTGTCTCAAAATCAAAACTAGCCGAGTCTGCATAGCTAGCGACCCCGGCTCAAAATAAGAAGGGCTGGCCAGATGATTCAGTGAATGAGTTTGCTTGCCACTAAGCCTAAGGGCCCAAGTTAAATCCCCAGAACTTCGAGGGAAAAGGAAAGAATTGATTATAGTTGTTCTCTGATTCCACACGAATCCCTTCCCCCCACTAAATAAGTAACTGTTGACTAAAACAATGATAGTTTTAACAGAAATCTGAGGCAGTCCCAAAGGAATTACCACGTTACTGCATAAATTGAAGTCCCCTTGTGGGCTCTTAGTCTCACTAAAAAAAGAATTTAAGAATGGACACAGAAAGAAAACTTGAAGACAACTTTATTAGAGTTTTTCAAAAACTCCAGGACAGGTGTCAGAGAGAGAGAGACTCAAGGCTTGGCATGGGCTTTGAAACCTAACAGCCCACCCCAGTGACACATTTCCTCCAACAGGCCACACCTCCTAATCTTTCTAACCTATCAGAAAGCTCCACTTCCCGCTGACTAAGCACTCAAATATATGAGCCTATGGGGCCATTCTTATTCAAACCACCACAACAGGAAACCTGTGAATCTCACAGCAACCCAGATGAAGAGAAGGGGGCAAAGAGGAAGTCTGTCATCTGAAGGTGGGTCGGGATGAAGGTTAGCCGAATGGCAGACGAACAGAGTTACACGGCAGAGAAGGAACTTTTAGGAAAAGTGAAGCCCAGAGTACTAGGGAAAGCATGAAGACACAGATGGAGACAGAAAGTCATAAATGTTTGCGTAATTCTGAGAAGTGGACAGACTTTACAAAGGCTGCATATCTGCAGCGCTGTACAGGGTTGTGATAGGGGAGCAGGAATTCTGGGCAAGAAAAGCACACCGTCTCATTAAAAAGATAATTATTCCTCCTATTTCTTGAGAACTGATTGAGGTGGACCTGCCTTCCACCTTAAGGTGCCTTAGCCAGGTTGGAACGTTAGGTCTCTATCCAGACTAGGGATTCTAATCCCTTGATTGAAGAAAAAAAAATTTTTTTTCCATCTTAATGGGCCTTTATTTTTATTGTAATTATACTGAGTATGGTTGTTAAGTCCAAGTGGCCTACCAAAATGGCAATGCTGGTGAGTGTCCTAAACGGAAAACTTCGGCAGGGTGAATAGAAGGATTGTTATTGTAAAGGTGGGTTCCTGTTTGCCAGGAGCCTCCCTTAAACCATCAGGAACCTCTCTTGCTTGGCCCCAAAGGTGAACGATCTAGGGCAAGACATACAGGCATCTAAACAGCCTGTATCAACTCAAAGACCCCGCCCTGCTGACATACAATCTGCTTGCTTTCCTACCATTTTTCTTTTCTCTTTGCCCCTGAAAGACAGCCTAAACAGTCTGATGCCCCATACACCTTCCTTTCCACCCAGGAAGCAGTCTGGTTCAGCAGTTTCACTGCACCCTGGCTTACAATGATGTAGCTCAAGTGATGGCTGTTCTGCCCAGTTCATGAACCCCAAAAGACCAGGAATAAACAGACTCCGCTGTAAATACATGAGGTTCTTTTTATTGTAAATTACAAGCTGCAGCTTGGGCCCACATACCTCCACCGCCGAAGCGGTGGGAGCCGAGCGCGCCGTGCCCAGGTTAGTTGGGTGATATATAGATTCTGGTCCATCCCAGCATACCCAAGGCAGGGGCAATTCCTGCCTGGCAAGCATCTATTGGTCAAAATGCTACATTTTGAATCGATTGGCTATAGGAAGGTTCCCAGGCCATTAATGACCTGGTGTCCCTCCCTAGGGGGATGGTCCAGTTTCCTAGCAACTGTATCTCTAGTGGGTGGGGAAAGAATGCAGTGAGGTGGCCCTTCCCCTCAGGGCATTACTAGACTTCTTTACCTACCTACTTCAGGCCTTAATAATAGCTGCTAATTTATCTTTTGGTCTCTCAATGGCCTGTTGTGATTAAAAAAAAAAAATGTATCAGTCAATCAATCAATCAAAAGAGGGTCATGAAGATGGCTCAGCAGGCAAAAGTTCTTGCCTCTCAAGCCTGGCTACTTGAGGTCAGTTCCTACCGCCTGTAAACCGCACACAATAACACAGGAGGGAGGCAGGAGAGCTGGCCCAGAGCTCATGGCTTCCTGTCCTAGCAGCACAGTTGCAGAAGCAGGAAAGACTCTGCCTCTAGCTGGAGAAATGGCTCCTCAGTTAGGAGTGCTGGCTGCCTGAGGAACTTCTGAGGGTCAAAGTTTGGTTCCCAGCAGCCACACTGGGCAGCTCTAACTGGCCCCTTTTGGCTTCTACAAACGCCTGCGTGCACACACGCACACACGGGTCGGGAGTTGGGGAGAAAGGGGAGAGGAGAATCTGTCTAAAAACAAGAAAGAACAGATTCCCAAAAGGTTGTCCTCTAAGCTTCGCACTAGTTCCTTGACACACTAGTACCTGCTCTCCCTCTCTTTCTTCTACACTAGACATGTAGAAAGCGATGGCTTGAGGGCTAGTGAGACATCAGAGACCCAGAACTTGCATAGCATGTACCAGGCCCTGGATCCAACCCCAGCACCACCACGACCGCCAAAAAAGGGGGAGAGGGTGAAAGAGATGAGGGAGCCAGATGACTTACAAAAACACACTTTGTTTGAAACTGTCATTGATGACATGTAATACTCTTACAGTGCTTTTAAGAATAAAATTAAAATACAGAAGGAGAAGAAAAAAAACCTCCCAGCATAACGCTGCTGCTGTGAAACACAGTGTTACAAGTTGAATGTTAGTTACTGTTGATTTGAAATTGTCTTTATATCTGATTTTACAGTTTTCATCCATGTTCGTGTTGAGGACGTGTTCTGGCTGATTGATCCAGGGGCATTAAGACACTCATCCTTGGTTTAGATTTAAACTTCCTTCATTAAAATGTGGGCTAATACCCTGGGTCTGCTAGATCCTTTTTTAACCTTTTGAGGAAAACAATCGAAAGTTAAACCAGCAGTTCTACTGAGTAAATGGCTTGCCCATTGGAGACCAGGTTTGCTGTGTGAGGCTGTTCCTGGGGAGATCCCAGAGACCAAGTCACCCAGGTAAGGAACCAACAGCAGACAGAGATTAAGGTCACCACTGATCTCGGTTACTTACAGGAATATGAGTGTGGGATTGCTTACAAGAGCAGATAAGACTCGGGGCTGGAGAGGTGACTCAGAGGTTCGGAGGACTGGCTGTTCTCCCAGAGGTTCTAGTTCAATCCCTAGCAACCATGTATTGGATCACAACCATTTATAATGTGATCTGATGCCCCTTTCTGGCATACAGAGATAGAGCACTCATACACATAAAATAAATTAAAAAAAAAAAAAAAAAAAAGAAGCCAGGTGTAGTGGTGCACGCCCGTAATCCCAGTACTCTGGGAGGCAGAGGCAGGTAGATCTCTGTGAGTTCGAGGCCAGCCTGGTCTACAGGACCGCCAAGACTACACAGCGAAACCCTGTCTCAAACAAAACAAAACAAAACAAAAAAACCCTCACAGACAGCTGTATCACAAAAGCCCACCACAGCATGGGGAACAGCTCGCAACATCAGGACACACCGAGATTGCTCACCAATCTGTTTCCTGTCCTTTCTAGGTAGCCTAATTATTGGTCTGAGTGTCACCCAGGTAGCTTGGCTGCTCGGAGCCTTCTCACGGCATCCCAGCTTGCCTCTGAGTATCTCCCAGCAGTTCTTACTGCTTAGTCAGTGGAAGGAGAGCACCTAGTGAACTCTGCTCTGTTTCAGAATCATCCGGAAGTCTCTGTTTACTTCCTCAGCTTAACAGCTTCGTTGTAGAATAAAATGCTTTCATTCTCCTTAGAACACCGTGTGTCTTCACGATGAGAGGAGGGCTTGGGACGGCCTTGCTTTGGGTGAGTCATTCCAGCCTCCACAGACTTCTTTGCTTCATATGCAGATTCAGGGCAGATGAACTGGAGAGAAGAGGTGGACCTCACCACCAGGTAGAAATAGCTCCAGGTACTTTACATAGACATCACCCACATGCAGAAACTGGTCACGTCCGGTTCTCCAGAGGAGAGAAGAGTGTAATATACAGGTAGACTAACTTCATTTGCCATCCCTCTGGCTGTGGACCTAGGCTCTGGGCCCTGTGTACTCACTTCATTCTTTCAACAAATATTTATTGGGATCATACATCTGTGGAGGAGACCACACCAGCCGGTGTCATAGCCCAGAAGGAGGAGGCATCCTAGTAGGAGGCAGATGGCAAAACACAAACCACTTAATTCATCATACCAGGACGACTGCAATCAGCATTCAGAAGGAGAGCTGGGGGCAGGGGGTGGGGTGGGGGGGAACGACAAGAGTCTCATGGTGAGAAAGTTGAAGCCCAGGGAGGTCAAGGTCAACAGCCTGAGCAGAACTGAGGCAGAAGACAAAAAACTGTGAAGGGGAAAGCCCCTCACTCCTACTGACTGAGAACTCAGAAAATCCAAATAAGAAATGAACCCTCTTTACGTCAAAATCCACACCTTCAGTTCCTTGGGCCCTGCCTGCAGTAAAGACTTTCTTGACTTTTGTCTTGTTGAGGGTCTAATGTAGCCCAGGCTGAGGAGGAACTCACTGTATACCTGAGGATTACTTCGAAATCCTGATCCTTTAGCTCTACCTCCCAAGTATGGAGATTATAGACCTGCACCATCATGCCTAGCTCTGACCTTTTTGACCTATTTTTATCTTAATCAGTCAGTAAACCAGAACAATGTGTGAGAAGCTATCTTATGATTCGTTCACTAAAGAAAATTTCTAGATAAAAATAAGTAGACGCGGACCATTTTTCATTTAATCTTTAAATCACCTGAACAGTGCAACTTTGAAAGCTACTAAAGTGTTCTGGCTTTTAAGAAACTTTTTTCAGTGGGGATTGGTCTGGCACTATGTATTCAGATGCTGATTTCAGCGCCTTGATATCTGGTTACTGTCCCGCAGTGGGTATTTGTTATCTTGTTGAACTATCTCCTGTAACCACGTGATGAGAAGGAATGTTCCCCAGTCATCCCTGATCAGCTGATTAAAAGGCCTGTGCCTGAGAAGGGCAGAAGGAGGTTGATGTGGCTAAGGTTCTTGGGCTTGGAGGACAGAAGGATAACACAGGATAGAAACAGGAACAGGAGGAGGAAGAAGGACACCTCATTGTAGGAGAAGCACGTGGCGGCCATGGATGGAGGAAGCGACCAAGGTGAGAAAATAATCAAGTATTTGTGGAATTATGGATGGGAGGTAGCCTGGGAGTGGGCTGGGAGGTAAAGCTGGCTTTGAGGGTTGATATTTCCCTCCCCCAGGTAAGATAGGGGTATTCTAAAAATCTATCAGGTGTCTGTGTCTTTTATTGATTATAGCAGTGGGTTAGATGATACCACTGTAATAATTATAGGGCTAATAATAAACATTATTAGGCTATACTTTTAAATTAACACCAACAGATGACCTTGAACTTCTGCCTCCTGTTTCCACCTCCCAAATACTGGGCCTCTTTGTGGTATTCTCATCTGACAATGGGAGATGTATCTTCGACATAACACATGATAACGTTTAACTTAGTGTCTTAGTTAGGGTTTCTGTTGCTATGATAAGACACCATAATCAATAGCAGCTTGCAGCAGGGGAAAGATTTATTTCAGCTTACGGTTCTCAGGTCACACTCCAACACTGGGGGAAGTTAGGGCAGGAACTCAAAGCAGGAACCCGGAAACAGGAACCGATCCAGTAGCAATGGAGGAACGCTGCTTGCTGGCTTGCCCTCCATGGCTTGCTCAGCCAGCATTCTCAGAGCATCGGCATAGGGGTGGCACCACACACAATGGGCTGGGTCCTCCCATGTCAATCATCAACCAAGACAATGCCCCCCCCCTCAGGCCAATTTGACAGAGGCATTTTCTCAATTGAGGATTCCCCACTCCCAAATGACTCTAGCTTTTCTCAAACGGAAACAACAACAGCTAACGAGGATGTAGGAGATTAACAATACCTGGATGAATCAAAGCAGACAATGGGAGTCCTGACTTGCCCATGGCCACTTGGGAGAAAGCTCATGTTTGGTTCGTGATTTTTGACCCAGAGGCTTGAAAACGGTCTTGGGTAGGGTTTTCTTGCTGTCAAGAGAAACCATGACCAACAACTCTTGTAAAGGAAAATATTTCATTGGGGCTGGCTTGTAATTCAGAGGCTTAGTCCGTTATCAGCGTGTCGGAAAGCATGGTGCTGGACTTGCTGAAAGTTCTACATCTCCATCCACAGGCAGCAGAAGCAGACTGCTAGAGCAAAGGAGCCCTCAAACCCCGCCCCACAGTGACACACCCCAGCAAGGTCACACCTCCTAATAGTGCCCCTTCCTATGGTCTAATGGGTCAAACACAGGAGTCTATGGGGGCCATATGTGGTTCAACCCACCACAGCAACCGTCCCACTGAGTTCCTGCATGCCCACTTCCTCCATACCCTCTCTTTCTCCTCCTTCTCAGTTTTGCTCTCTTGATTTGTTTATGGTGTTTTGAGACAAGGTCTCACTGTGTAGCCCAGGTTGGCCTCAAGCACATGATTCTGCCTCAATGTCCTCAGCATCAAAGATTAGAGCTGCCCGCACTACACCCAGCTTTTGTTCTCCTGTCTCTGAGTCAGGTCCTTTCTTTCGTCAGATTCTCCTTGTCAGAAACACTAAAGTGAGGTGGCCTCTGGGAAAGGGGGTTTGAAATATACACGCAGAAGGTCCTCGACGTGAGAAATTGCCTCCTAACATCCTTGGTGGGAGCAGAATTAGCCATAAGGTATGCAGCATCTACATGCCCAATGGGAGGTGAGCGTTCTCACCGACATACTGGGTGAAGGGAAGACCTAGAGTCCCTTACCCTCACAGAGGCCAGCCTTACCCTCACAGACAATGGCAGATGTGAGATCCAGGTGGGGAAGTGACCTCCCCAAAGCCATGAGCTTGGGGGGTTTCAGAACAAGGCTCTGTTCCTGGGCTTTTCCCCTGCCCTTCAGCCAGGAACAGGTGAGGAAAGCCCCAGGTCCAGCGTGGGTTGGGAGGTGTTTTCATAAACACCCAGAAGGGAGAGTGGCACTCCATAGAAGGGCAAGGTAAATGTGAGACCCATATCCAGGAGGAAGTAGGATGAGCAGAGCATTGGGAAAGGGTGCCAGGCAAGAGAGACTTAGCCATGATATCATGGCGGTGGCCTGAGTCCCTGTGGAAGACATCTGAGGGGTCCTGACAGACATTTACAGGAAAGACCAGGGGCTCTTAGGTTAGCTCAGGCTTAGTAAGACACTTCCAAGAAGGGAGGATGGCATGATGGAGGTTCTGGTTCAACAGGAAGCTCTCAGCCTAACCATCGGCCATTGTTGGAAAATGACGTCAGAAGGGAAGGGGAAAGAGATGAAGGCGATGGAAAGAGGTAGACGAAAAGAGAAGAATTAAAGGGAGCAGGGAGGAAGGAGGTAAGAAGGAAGGGAGGAAGAGAGTGAGGATGTGAAGAAACAACGAAAAAGAAAGAGAGAGAAAAAGAAAAAGAAAGAAATGTATCAGGCTGGACAAACTCTTAAGTTTCACCAGGTCATGAAGCAGAGTCACCCTGGCTGGGCCTTGTCCTGAGTGACCCCATCTTTTAAGCAGCAGTTTGCTCCACTTGGCAGAATGAATCTACATCTTACTTGTGCCAGTAAACAACCGCCTCTGTGCCAGCAGGATGGCTCAGTAGGTAAAAGTGCTTGCCACCAGCCCCAAGGACCTGAGTTCAGTCTCTGGGACCCACACAGTAGAAGGAGCAAGCTACGACAAGTTGTCCCGTGTGAGCTGCCCCCACATGTTATCTGTCCCGTGCAAGGCATGAGGTACTGAATAAGTACCTTATTTAAACAAAACTTCATTGCCTCCTATGAACTTATCAAATTAAATCAGGAACTCCTGGACACACGGGTGTATCAAAACCACACCAAATAGCCCAGACTCACCACGAACTTCTCAAAATCAACAGATCAAAGAATGATGTGATTCCCCTCACAAGAGTGATAGAAAATGAATCGAGGTTTATTAGCCAGGGTTCTTCAAAGGAACAGAACTGAATTAATAGGATAAGTGTGTGTGTGTATCTGTAGGTGTGGGGGTCTATGTGTCTGCATGTATATTAAAAGATTTAATGAATGTGAAAGTTTATTTTAAAAAATTCTTTTAATGAATACTTTTAATTTTTTATGTGCACAGGTGTTTGCTTGTATGTATGTCTATGTGAGGGGGTCGGTCGGGATTTCCTGAACCGGAAGTTACAGACAGTTGTGAGCTGCTATATGGGTGCTGGGAGTTTTACAAGGGTCCTCTATAAGGGCAGCCAGTGCTCTTAACCTCTGAGCCATCTCTCCAGCCCAAATCTAGATAATTTAGAGATTTAATAACTCCAATGAGTGACTTACAGGCTGGGGCTGTGGTCCAAGTGGTCAAACAATGGCTGTCTCTCAATGGCTAGGCAAAGAGCTAGTTAATCTGTGAGATTGGGTATCTGAGAAGTCTCCCACCTGCTGCAGGAGTCCCAGGAAATTCCTAGAGAGCTGCTGGTCTTCAGTCTACATTGGCATCCTGAAGAAGTAGGTTCTAACACCAGTGAAGGAGTGCCTCAGCAACAGAATAGATGAACCTGCCAGCAAGAGAGAAAGCAAGCAGGCAAAAGCAAAAGCTTCCTTCTTCCACATCTTTTTATGTGTGCTGCTCCCAGAAGGTATGGCCTGGATTTAGGGTGGGTCTTCCCATCCCAAATGTTCCAATGAAGAGAATCCCTCACGGGGATGCCCAGCTGCTTGGATTTTAGTTGATTTGGGAAACAGTCAAGTTGATAACTAGGGTCAGCCCTCCCAGGAAGTAACACTGGAAAGACTTCCTGCCAGCCAGCATCAGGCCACCTGGTGATCTACAGATAAGGACCTTATGGCTGTCCCCCAGGCATGAATAGTCACCTGCTTGACATGGCCCACTTGACTTAACTATTCATCTGGACCCAATAAACCTGGAACCAACCCCTGAACCTGAACCTGTTCTGTTCTTTGGTGGGCTGGTGCAACAGCAGGCCTGTAAGCTCAGTGTTATGTCAGTGTTGTGACCTTCGGGGACTCTCCTTCTTCATCAGTCCTCTTGTCTTGTCTTTAATAGAGCACCCTTGAGCCCCTCAGCCCCCTCAGCACTTTCTCAGCCATTCTGTAACATATGTAACATTGTATATAGTGCGATCTGAGACTTAATACTAGCAATTGATTCGGACAGAAGAACCTGTGGTTGCCAGTGGCTGTGAATACCAAGTGACATCTTCAGTATGAAGATGAATTAAAGCCAATGGAATGGACACAGCTTGTGAATTTATTGTTTTCGATAAACTTTGGCATTGTGGAGAGACATAAATACACCAATCTGGTTTCCAGACAGGTCACCCACAGCAATTAATGCAGCCAGTGGGAGTCTGTCCATTCAAGAAGGAAACCAATGGGTCAACACACCACTGGCAAACACAACTGGCAATACATGAAGTTTTGTTTGTTTGTTGTTTTTTTAAGTAAAATAAACCGTTTGGTGACAGAGATAAAACTTGAAGCCCTACCAAAGTCTCAGACACAGACTCAAAGCTTGCAGCTGCTGCCTGGATCACACCTTAGTGAGCTCCAACACTGCTCGGAGTCATGCTTGCCTAGGGCTCTGTGTGGAGGCACACACTGACTCATATGTGCTGGAGGCTGGAGAGGTGGGAGGCCTTCCTGCCCTCACTGCGCTGGGCCTCCTCTCCTGTGGAATTGGCTGTCAAAAGAAGTGGGACCAATTGGCAAAAAGAGAAGCAAGCCTCATCATCATGTATCTAGGATTTCATGTGGCACAGACTTGCAATTTTAGCACTCAGGCAGCTGAGGCAGGATGATTACTATGGGGTTGAAGGCTAGCCTGGACTACTTAGTGAATTCAAGATGGGCTTGGTCTAATTAGCAAAACTTTGTACAGAGAGAGAGATAAAGAGGTAGAAACAGAAAGAGAAAGGGCGCTAGAAAATTATACTGTGCTGTGCTAAGATATTATTTCAATAGGCAAGGGAAAAAAAAGCTAAAACAACCAACCAAACAAGCAAACAAAACCCACAAACAAGTCAGCCCTTGGAAGAAAGACCTGGCACAGGTTAAGGAGAATTAGAGGCCTTGAAGTGGTCCTGACCTCTGTCATTCATGGTACCCAAAGAGAAAGAAGTAAGATAGAGAGTAGCAATCCCAAAGAACATAAAATTAGACTTAAAGAATTCTAACAGTGTAAACCCATTAATATGTGGGATACCAAGAGAATAGGTACATGAACTACTGCCTAAAAGGCTGCCACAAATTGATCAGGGCAATCACAAGGGCAAAGAGCACTGCCAGTGTCTCAGAACACTCTGTCCCCATGCTTCAGGGACACCTATCCCGATTACATAAAGACTATGTCAACAATGCAATGAAATTCCTGCCAGGGCCAAAAGGCACCTGCCCTGAGGACAAATGGGAGGTTAATGACCACCAGAGAAGCTCTTTGAGATAGGACCAGCTAGAACTGGAAAAACAACAATAGGTTATAACCATAGTGAAAGACAGAGATGTCAGGGATGAAAACTCTTAGATGTGACAGACCACAGGTGCTGAGTGTCTTCGGGAGGGAGTCACAGATACTGTGGCCCTAAGTATCTTTGAAAGGAGCCAGAAAACCCAAGAGTAAAGGACAAGCTGCTAAGTAAGTCTCTGGGGATGGCTCAGTGGGTAAGCCCTTCCCAGGTGTATAGTCAGGGTTCTGTAGAGTCCCAGGACTTAAGGAATGAATATAAATATATATTCCACATATGATATATATATATATATTCCCTATATATAAATTCCCTATATATGTGTGTATGTTCCATATATATATGGAATTTACTGGAATGACTTGCAGGCTGCAGTCCAACTGATCCAACAATGGCCAACTGTGAATGGAAGGCCGGAGAATCTGCTAGTTAGTTGCTCAGAACCATGAAGCTGGGTGTTTCAGCAGCTCTTCTGTGTAGCTGGGATCCTGAAAAAGTAAGCTCCAGTAGGTGTGCTGGCAAAGGCCAAGAATGAACACCTTCAGAATAAAGGTGTGCCTCAAGATCTGGATTAAAAGCAGGTGCCACTCAGATCAAGAGTGTGCTATCCACCCCAAGATCCGAATCAAAAACCTGTGCCTTCCAGCCTCCAGATCTGATCACTGGTGTGCCCTCCATTGCTGGATTGTCGTTCATTCCAGAAATAGTCAAGTGGACAACCAAAAACAGTCATCACACCATGCACGCAAGAAGACTCGAGGTTGGGTCTTCAAAATCCATAAGCCGTGATGGTGCATCTGTCATCCCAATGTGTGGGAGGTAGAGACGGGTGATCCCTACGGCAAGCTAGCTAGTTAGACTAGTTAACTGGGAGGCCCCAGGTCCATCAAAAGACCTTGCTTCAATATACAAAGTGGAGAATGAGCCAACATTGCCCTCCTTATATAAATCCACATCAGTGCACCCCACACGCATGCGCCAATACATACACACACCTAACCTATCCACACAACACACACACACGCCGTCTGGAAAGCAACAAATCCTTACTGGGAACCCACAAAATTGAGAGGCAACTTAAAATGGATGGCTCTAGATCAAGCAAGTAAAAACAGCAGAAAGTGGCTTATGGCAACAATGATGTGTAACCAGACCAAAGCATTCTTGGGGTGCCAGCAGCATATGAGTTAAAGGAAGCGCCATTAGCCAAAAGTGACTCACACCTGCAATCCAGCACTAGGGAGGTGGAGGCAGGAGAAGCAGGAGTTCAAGGTCGTCCTTAGCGACATAATGCATTTGAGGCCAGCTGGACTGAAAAAAGACCTTTTCTCAAAAGAAGAGGAAGAAGGAGGGGGGAGGAGAAGAAAGGAGGAGGAGGAGAGCTCTGCTAACAGACTAATAGGAAGCTCTGTTAACAGGCTAATAGCTATACCAGAACATCCATGTCTCACTCATGAGTGTGTAAGCCAGCTGCCAGAGCATGTGTGATGTATTACAAATATTAAAATTGTCATCAGAGCTGTCTGGCTCACACAAGATAACTCATGACACAACCCCCTCCAAATCAGGGCCATATACAGGTCAATGTTTTAATTTCACATTTAGAAGTAAGCCATGTGTAATACAAACCGCATACCAGATGAAAATTACTTACCGCAGCAGATCAGGACAGTACATTAAACAGGAGCTAAGCACCCAGACCATCTTAGGAATGTAGCCCACAACACAGAGATGGCTTCCAAGGAGGATCGCTCTTCTCTTGAAGGGATCTACCAAGAGACATTCCAAATGACATGGTTATGAGTTCAAAGCTAGTCTGGGCTACAAAGGGAGTTCAGAGCCAGCCTGAGCTACAGAGGGAGATCACTTCATTCGGAAAATAAGAAAAAGTAAAGATCATCATTAGGAGAAGAGGCTCACAAGCCCCGCCCCTCTCTGAGGATCTATAGGCAGTTAACGGTTGCTGGTGCCGGGGAACAGTTGGTTCATTAGTGTAGTCACTGGCAAGGTCCATGCGATCCTGTGAGTAACCCTGATTAAACTCACTGGTACACCAAAACAAAGCAAAACCAATATGAGAGTAGAGTGGGGACAAGATGGGAACAGAAGAAGAGAATGGAGAGGGTGGGGCTCCTCAGTTAAGGGCTCTGGCTGCTCTTCAGAGGACTTAGGTTCAGTTCTCAGCACCCGCGTGGCAGCTCACGATCACCTGTAACTCCGGACGGACCTGGGCAATCTTATGCTCTCCTCTGGCTTCCTTAGGCACCAGGCACACCCACGGTAAAAAGATTTGCACACAAGTGAAACATCCATACACATAAAAAAAAATTAATCAAAAATTTGAACTAAAGCTGGGCCCAATTCTAATTCTAGCACCAGGGAAGTAGAATCGGGAGGATCTCTGTGAACCCGAGGCCAGCATGGTCTACATGCAGAAGGCGCAATGTTAATCATGAGGAGTGTCTCCTTGGTGGAGGAAATAAACCCCTGTTTTCTACCCAGACGGTTGGAATTGGATGTTGTTAATGACCCTGTGACCTTTGCTGTGGTAGGGCCAGACCACACCGAAATCCCCCAGAGGTTTATCCTAAACTCTTCCTCCCTCAACCTTATCTTGAGCTCCCAGTGAATAGAGCCCACCTTAGAGGGGAAGTCTCATGTGTTTCACAGCCTTCCGCCCTCTAGACTGTCTCGGTGAGAGACTGCACCAGATCCCAGGCTCTTTAGCTGTAGAACCCACCCTCGTGGCCACACATGCTGTGCAAATGAATTTCTATGTTGTTGTGCCATAAGCCGTACTGTGCACCTGCAACTGGAATGATTGTGGCCTGGAAACCTTTTCTCCAATTTGTAGTGTGTTTAAATATGTTCACAATGAACTCCTTGGCATGACTCTCTAGAAGTTTGCTTCAGACCGACTAAGTCGGGCTGAACCTAGTTTTCATTCTCACCTCTTCATGGTTTGTTTTCCTACTGGTTCTGATGCTTATGCGGGGAGGTTGGGGAGGAACACCTCCCCACTGTACATGGCAGGCTCTGGAAGAGCCAGGACAGAGAGACCTTGTCTCAAAAAAACAAAAAACAAGACAAAAATAACAGTAAAAATATATAGAAACAATGGAAACACCTGGTGAAACACCTTACAAAGTGTCAACCAAAACTAAACTAAAGACAGTGTCCCCCCACAGGAAATCTTGTCACCAAGAGAAAGAGATGGCAATGTGACAAAATGACATACGGGAACATTACAGCTGGAGAAGAGCAACAGTCTGTGACCCCATAGCAAGGAGTATAAATGAGCTTATCACGTGGCCCTACTAGTGTCTACAACATGGAAGCCTTGGTGAGATGAAAACCTGCACCTGATGAAAGAGCTAACCTTTCACCTGCCATCCCATCTGCAGCAGTGGCATTTGTGTCAGAGTACGGACATCCAGTCTCAGACAAAACGCAATGGAGCTGTGGGCCATTTCGCCTCTGATAGACACACACGCACACACACACACACACACACCAACCCTGTGGGGCACCACAACTATCACATCCTGCGGCAAGTTTTGCCCAGAGATGCTGTTATTGCCCATCCAGGGATTCTTTGCCTGTGCTTGCTGCTAGCATGATCAGTGACTCCCGTGTGCAGACACAGGCACGCGCAGCGCAGATGCTCACCTCCAGCAGAGCACGTTAACTGGAGCCTTAGTAAAGCAGAAACACTGAGATGTAATATCTTAAAGAGGGTTTCTACTGATGTGATAAACACCTTGACCGAAACAACCTAGAGAGGAAAGGGTTATTTCCGCTCACAGTTCCACATCACGGTCCATCACTGAGGGAAGTCATGGCATGAACTCAAGGCAGGAACCTGAAGGCAGGAACTGAAGCAGAGGCCATGGAGGACTGCTCTTTACTGGCTTGCTCTCTATGGATTGCTCAGCCAGCTTTCTCACACCGCTCGGAACCACCAGCCCAAGGAGAGTACCACCCACAGTGGGCTGACGCTTTTCATACCAATCCATCAAGAAATTGCCCCAGAGGCTTGCTCACAAGTCAGTTTGGCTGGGGTATTTGCTCAGCTGAGGTCCCGTCTTTCCAAATGACTATAGCTTTTGTAAAGTTGACGTAAAACCAGCCAGCACACCAAGCATGGGGCCTCATACCCTATCATCCTAGAGCCTGAGAGGTGGGAAGCAGGAGGATTTCCATCAGATCAAGGCTATCCTGGGCCATTATGTGAGACCTGGTATCAAAACAAGCAAACAAAACAAGCCCTAGAAAGATACATGATATCTAATGAACACGGACATTTAACATGTATGGGCTTTCGTTTTTTGTTTATTTTGTTTTATGTATGTTTCCTGCGTGTATGCATGTACACCATGCTCAGGCAGTGCCTATGGAGGCCAGAAGAGGGTTTTCCCTTAGTCATGGAATCTCTTCCTAACATTAGAAAAGTAACTAATGGGAATGCCTATCACATCTTAGGTCAAACCCTGGAAGAGAGCACGGCAGTCATACCTCACGGCTGCTTTATCATGAACTCGGGATGTTTAACCCTGATGTATGGTGTGGTGGTTTGAGAGAGACTGGCTCCCCTGGGCTCACAGATCTGAATGTTTAGTCACCAGGGAGTGACACTGTAGAAAGGACTAGGAGGTGTGGCCTGGTTGGAGGAAGTGTGTCTGTGGGGTGGGCTTTGTTTGAGGTTTCAGAAGCCCAAGCCAAGTCTAGAATCTCTTCCTGCTGCCTGCGGATCCAGATGTGGAACTCTCAGCTCCTTCTCCAGCACCATGTCTGCCTGTGTGCCACCGTGCTTCCCACCGTGAAGATAACGGACTAAATCTCTGAAACTGTAAGCCAGGCCCAATTAAACGCTTTCTTTTATAGGAGTTGCTGTGGCCATGGTGTCTCTTCACAGCAACACAGGAATGACTAAGACAGAAATTGGCATCAGGGGCAGGGTTTTGCTGTGACAGCCTGCTCATGCTGTGGGTGAAATGTGGACTTTTGGACTTTGGATTAGGAAAGCAGTTG
This sequence comes from Meriones unguiculatus, assembly GCF_030254825.1. Lineage (NCBI taxonomy): Eukaryota > Metazoa > Chordata > Mammalia > Rodentia > Muridae > Meriones > Meriones unguiculatus. Next base: position 77,857,901 of record NC_083356.1, read on the forward strand.
TGTTGTGGATATAAACGCAGTTTTGTTTTGTTCCCAGGTGTGGGATGTGGGACTGATTCAGATGGTCCACAGCAGCAGACTATTTGCCTCATGCCAGCTCTGAGAGGAGCTGCAGATAGTTTAAATCTGAGGACTCTGGAGAGAGAATAAATGCCAGAGACCAGAGAGTGAGAAGCTCAGAAAAAGAACAAGGCTGATCCTGCTTCCCCCTTGCTGCTACTGATTGCTGTTGCAAGACAAGAAGCTAGAGGTCTCCTGAAACAAGGATTGGACTGGCTTCCAAGGAACCGGATGACCCTGACCAGCAGGAAGCAGCTAAGAGAACTGCACCCCCTGTCGCACTAACTCTTTCTCTCTCCTACCTGGTGTTGGGGTGTTGGAAAGGATTGGAGTGGAGTAGGGAGAAAAAGATAAAAGAAATATAAAGAAAAGAGTTTTTAAAAAAGTACACCAACACAGTTGACTGCATTAAGCAGGGCTTAATGAGCCATACTAGTAGGAGCATGGAAGACATCGCTAGGAGCAATTTGAACTGTGTGTGTGGCGGGGGAGATCAACAAGTTCCAGAGGCCTAGAGACTGTTCTTCTAATATTTTGGCAAAGAATGTAGCTGCTTTTTGCCCCTGTTCCAATATGTATATGTTCATTGAAGAGTTATGAATTAATGGCCGTGGCAGAAGAGATTTTAAGACAGCCTAGTGTTGACCGCGTCACCTGGGTGCTAGCTACTAGCAGCCACCCTTCTGCAGATCGACAAGGGAAAGAAGCAAGTGGGGCAAGGAGAAGACCAAAATGTACAGTTGGAGGAGAGAAGGCGCTCCAGTGAGAACTAAGTCCAGTGCCCAAGGAGAGAACATTTAAGGAAAGCCTGATGCTAAAGGGAATAAAGGGAATGTTGGCCTCAGGGCAAGACCCCAGCCAGCTAAGCTTTCACCCTGACCAAGGAAAACAGGAAGATGAAAATGTATTTGAAGGAGGGGGCCATGTTCTAGCCCCATCAAGCAGCAGAACTTGGCAGCCTTGGCCTCATGTTTCTGGCTTTCGCGGCAAGGATAGAGGAAGGGATTGTGGAATCTCCCTCCACGGCTAAGGAAAGCTGCTGAGCCAGGCATGTGTCAGGGGTGTCCCAGCATGGAGGCCCAGGGAGAGGCCGTTGTGTGAGCTGTGAGAGTGAAGCCTAGATTTCACTGGAGACCCCACGATGTTGGAGATACCAGAGCTGTGGGGTACCTGCCAAGGAAAGGTACTAACAGGGAGAGGAACCAGCCCAAGAGAGACAAGTCTGTGGCAGTCAACAAACCCGGAAGGAGTGAAAGGTCTGAAGAACACTTGGATGTCAGACATGGAAATGCATAATTTGGAGTGTGCTAGCTTACAGTTTTGAAGTTTAATCCATTGTCGTAGTGGGAGGTACAGCAGCCTATAGGCAGAGGTGATGCTGAAAGTTTCCAGTCTTCCTCTGGTCCAGCATTTTCTCACTATGCCCCCTTCCCTCCCTTTTTGAAGGGTAATGTATATATTCTTCGCCGTTGTATGTTGAAAGTATGTGATCTGCTTTGATATTTTGATTTTTACAGTCAGGAAATTGCCTTGGGGCTCAGACAAGCCTTTGGATGGACATTTACACGGCGTTTCGACGGTTGTAGAGTAGGGGGACTTCTGAAGTTGGACTGAATGTATCTTTGTGTTCTGATGTGGCTATAAACCTATGGGGGCCAGGGAGTGGGAGGCGTGACTTGAATAGGAATGGCCCCTATGGGCTTGTGTTTCTGAATGCTCGTCACCAGGGGGTGGAACTATTAGAAAGGTTTCAGAGGTGTGTCCGTGTTGGAGGAAGTGTGTCACGGAGGTAAAACCCGAAGTTTCAGAAGCCCATTCCAAGCCCAGAATCTCTCTGTCCCTGCTGTTTGCAAATTGAGACATAGAACGCTAGCTCCTTCTCCAGCACCATGTCTGCCTGCCTGCCTGCCTGCTGCCAGTTAAATGTTTCCTTTATAAGAGTCAGAGCGGCCGTGGTGTCTCTGCACAGCCGTAGAAGACTGACCCAAACGCATGTCAACAGTGTTGCAATGTATGAACCAATCTTACCTCACCTCATGTACTCAGCCAGTGTCTCATAGAGACTTGCCTGAAGTCTGGCCTGAGAGAATTCCACGACTCCTGTGGGCTGACACATGGACATTGTCGCTGAAACAAACCAGGAGGAAGGAGGAGCTCAGTATGTATGAAAGCAAATGGGAAGGGTTGGGTTAGACCCAGTCAAGGTGATACACTCCTATTATCCCAGCTGGCAGCAGGAGGCTGAGATGTGCCAGGTCATCCTCTGCTACCGAGTGACTTTGAGGCCAGCCTAGGTTATAGGAAACTGCCTCAATTTTAGAAGAGAGACTGTTTCGTATAACCTGACCTGTACAACTTGGTTCCATTTGATTAAAAAAAAAAATTAGGTTGGGCATGGTGGCACATACCTGTGATCCCAACACTCAGGAGTGAGAGACAGGAAGATCTCTGTGAGTTCAAGGTCAGCCCTGGTCCTAGATAGCAAGATCCAAGCTAGCCAGAGCTTCATTGTGAGACCCTTCTCAAAACAAAACAAACAGAAACAAACACACTAAACACTGTTCTTATTACTAATACTTAATGTGGATTCTACTTGCTTAAACTGTAGAACCTCAAGCCTGCATCTTGTAAAAAACAAACAAACAAATAAACAAACAAACCCAATGTTGATGGCTCTTAATGTGACCCACCTGCTCTCAGGAATCAGGGGGTAAATTGGAAATGCTGTGCCATGTGCTCTATAACCCCATATTGCATAGAACAGCTTTCAGGGGGGCCTTGCCCTGGGTGACTCCATTTTCTATGACATCATTTTGCTCCATTGTGAGTACAAACTCTGGGCAGTGACTCCACATGCCATTTGTGCTACTGAACAACCGCTATACGCTCAGAACAGATGGAGGCACAGACCGATGAATAACTTTTTCTACAAGTAAAATGTTACCAGCTGTGAACTTGTCAATGAAACCAGGGGAACAAGAACACAGAGATGTAGTGAACCCACATCAGAACAGAACAGACTATGAACTTCCGCAACACTTCTATCTATGTGCAAGGACCACAGGACCCTCAGGGACACATTCTTTTTGAGGCTTCAGCTTACAGACCGCTCCATTCACACATTTGCCTTTTGTCTGGATCCAGTGAATCTTGGGCCCAATCAGTTCCCTTTAACCTGCTCCATGATTTGGGATCCTCGTGGCAGAAAAGCTCTGTGACTGTGTCTGGGTTGCAGTGTCGCTCTTTTTTTTAGCTCTGCTGCTCTCCCATCTTGCTTTTGGCACGGTACCTTTGAGCCTTTCATCCCCTTTAACTCTTTCTCCATATTCTGTAACCTATATGTAATTGTGTGTAATGTGCGACCTGAGACTTGATGCCTGCAGTTAAGACTGAAATAATAACCCCGCCATGGCAGCTCATGCCTGCAATCACAACACTTGAAAGGTTGAGGCAGGAGGATTGCTCTGTAGTTAGGGTCAGCCTGGGCTTCGTATGAGTCCCAGACCTGCCTGAGCTCCAGGGTGAGACTTGGTCTCTAAAACAACAAAAGAATCTGCGAATGCCCCATGAAGCCACCAGTGCTTGGTGAATGAAAAGTGATGGAATCAATGAGTGTTAGTGAACTTACCGTTTTAGAAACCCTAGCAGTGTGGAAAAATACAAATATGCAGAGAGAGAGAGGGAGAGCCGGACAACTTGGGCCTGGTATCCAACAATTGCTTTTCTTGTAGCTTGACGGTAAATCACACAGGGAGAAATGAGCTGCCTGTCAACACCTCTGTCCCCTCCTGCCCTCAGGAAAATGCTGCTCAAATCACGACTTCTCTCTTCTTACCCATCTAACACTTGCAAGTCATTTGTTTTCTAACGGTATTAAATTTCACCTCTGGTAAGTCCATAGATCGACTTTTAAAAGGCACACACAGAGAAAGGAGGTATTTTTATGCTCTTAAGATTCATTTAAAAACAAAAACAAAAAAAACCTTCCAGGCTCTCAGGGGCCAAGGAATTTTACCAGTTGAAATAAAAATTTTACCTACGCAACCAAAACTTAAAACGTTTTATTCCATTCTGTTTTAAGCGCTGCTCCTCCTGACCTTTTAGGAAAGGTCACGTAGGAAATTCAATTCACTTGAGCAGAGGGAACACAATTCCAGATTGTTCTTTCGTGCAAACGTGCTGTTTAATTCTTAAATTAAGTGCACGATATTGAAAAGCACAAGCACAAAGTGCGGGTAGGCTGGGTCTTTGCAAGAGTAGGTGTGCCCAGGAGGAACTCTGGTTTTCTAGTCTATGGCTGAGATCAGCCTGGGCTCATGTTCTGTGCCTGCAGCTGCACACTCCGTGTAACCTTAGGGGAAAAAAATATTATGTCATTCATTATCCCCAAGTGTGTGTAATTCTCTGTCCCTCCAGGAACTTACAGAAGAGATGGTGTTCGTTCTTGCCTTAGGGTGCCGCTCTTCTTTGTGACGGAGATGTAAAGATGTGCGGGATGCTTTGGCCACCCTGCAGGGGCAGGGTTCCCACCCAGATCATGTAGTTGCTAGAGATATGGGGTTAGTATGGTTTTAGAGACAGAAACAGCAGATCAAGCACAGTCGTGCAGGTCTGTATTCCTAGCACATGGAAGATGGAGGCAGGAAGACCAGGAGTTCAAGGTCAACCTTGGCTACTTAGCAAGTTCAAGGCCAGCCTAAGTTACATGGGATCTGAGGGCACTGATTTTTTAATAAGCCAGGTGCCATGAGAGGCTTCAAAATTAGCTTCAGACAGAACAGGCCCAAATTTCTATTTCTCAGAAAACAAAACTACAGTCTATGGAAACAAGAGACCATAACTCAATAACCTCCCCGAAAATCAGAAACAATAATTTACCACAATAACCACCTTGAAAAGTCCCCAAGCGCTTGACCAATCAAATGAAAGGTTAGTTAGAAACTTTTGCTTAGGTAGTCAAAATTATACTGTTACCTGAGCACTTTTTGTCAGCACTCTCTGTTACCTGGGCACTCCATGAAGTCACCCTGTGTCCCCTAGATTGGCACCAACCAAGCAATGAAAAGATTGTCTAATCACACTAAGGAAATCCCCTCACTGCCTCTAAATTGAGCCTGATTGCTCACTTCAGGGTGGCCATTCTATGACATGCTGGCCCCAGCCTGCTGGCAATTGCTGCCGGGTAAACACTCCTTACTTTTGCCGACTGCCTGAGTCCTGAGGTCTCCTTTCAGCGAGTCCCAGACCTAACAGGACCCTCTTTTCCTTTGATACCATTACCACCAGGGTCCCACTCTGTGAGAATGGCCTTGAACCTCTTCACATCATGCCTCTACCTCCCAACCTTTGGCACTACAGGCGTGCGCCACCATGAGTGGGGTATGTGGTGCCAGGTAAGCCAACCACTCCTGTTCAGGGTCCTTGCTCTTCCTCATACTCCCTGTCAATGCCTGCTTTGTCCTAGACTCTTTACTCATCTGTCCTCAGGTGGACCTCCACACTTTTTCCTGTCAGAATTATGTAACCAGTCGCGATGCTGACCAGTGCAAGGGGCCAGGAACAGAGTGGGAAAGGGTTGCTAATGAATATCTCCATCCTTGGGGCTGGGGAGGTTATAGTCAGCAAAGGAGATGAGAAAATGGAGCTCTAAGGCCAGCGCTGGGAGGATTGGTTTGAGCTTAAGGCCAGCCTGGGCTCACGGTGAAATTTTTTCTAAACAGCTAGAGGTAGGGGTGCTCTGCCAGGCACAGGGGCGACTATGAAAGCCTCCCGCACAGCCTCTTCTATCTCTGCAAACTTAAGGCCCATGAAGAGCCCAGAGAACTCAGCAGAAGGCCCATAGTTACAGGGAGTTGAAATGTTGTAGATAGATAAAATTATTCTGGGCTATCATTAGTCCACAGTGGTTTACCAGCAACATCCTTTTGACAGTCCGGTGAAAATTTCAGAAGGCACTCCTAAAAATCACCTAACTGCACTGAAAGATGCTCTGCGCTCTTGGTCAGTCACATTTGGCTCCCAGTGAACCCTTTCCTAGACTCACTGTTTTGTAGTGAGAACTTTTTGGTTCTTCCTGGTTGTGACAGCAATCGTCAACTATTACAAAGCTGAGGGGAGAGTCGGGCATGGTGGTACATGCCTGTGATCCCAGCGCTCTGGGAGGCAGAGGCAGGCGGATCTCTGTGAGTCTGAGGCCAGCCTGGTCTACAGAGTGAGTCCAGGACAGCTAAGGCTACACAGAAAAACCCTGTCTTGAAAAAAGGGGGGGGGGGCAAGCTGAGAGGAGTATCATTGAGTAAATGGAAGGGACCACAATAATGCTTAAAGATTTCACTCCAGCAGCCATCTTCCATCCAACAGGTTCGGGCTAGTCTACTGAAGAGGGACTTCTAGCCTTCGAGCATCCTGGGTTCCAGATAAGCAGGGTTAGGGCAGGGCAACTTTCCGTGGTGTTGCGTAGGCAGCCTGGGATTAGGGTAAGGTTGTTAGAGAGCAATGTTCCTCACACTGAGAGCAAGCTCAGACCCTCCAAACACATTCTAGACACATCCCTGGAAGAGGGAGGTAACTCTCCTCCATTCACACAGCAGGAAACAAAGTCTCAAAAAAAAAAAAATTCTCTCAAGCTCTATATCCTCCAGGGCCAGGGGCGGCTCTGCCCAGGTCTGCAAGAGCCCTAGGGCCCTGGGGAAGATGGCCTCGCTTGCCTCAAGAAAACAAGCAGTTTCTACCCTGCATGTGACCACTTTATGTCCCCAAACTGGGTTCTTTGTCCCTCTCAGAACTGTGAGGGGAAAAAAACAAGATCAAGTGCCAATCAAGCAGTGAAGGAGACTTTTTATTCTTAGCCAAGAATAGGAGAATGGAGGCAATAAATGTGAAAAACAGCTTCTCAGCCCAAGGGGCTTGATGGCTATAGTTGTTGGGTAAAAGAAATGAGGGTCAGGATGAGGCTAATAAATGGGAGGAATGCTTGTCTGTTTTCTGGGAATGGGCAGAATTTTTCCAGGAATTTGGGCACTGCTTCTTTTCAACCTTTTATAATTTCTTTCTTTTTTTTTTTTCCAGCTGTTGTCATGGCAACTGTCAACGGACATGGCCCTGGGGGTTATGCCATTTTGCCCACAGGCGGAATTATACGTTAGAGACTGTTTGCTGACAATCATCTACAATCTAATGAGTTTGGGCTAACCCATCTGAGAAGGGACTGTAAGTACCCTGTCCTCAGAGATCAACACAGTTAGGGTAGACTAAAGATTCAGCTTGCCCTCCTGGGCAGTATTCAGGGGGATATGCTCTGCTCCCTCATCTTGCTGGGCCATCTTGCTGGGCCAGCTTACATAGAGATCCAAACTAGCTGCGTAGCCTGGGCTGACCTTGAATTTGTTGATCTTCCTGTTAAATGTTGGGATGATAGGTGTTTGATTTGACACTGTGTCTGGGTTTTTACTGCTGGGCCTCTAACCTAGTGTGTGGTGCCTGTTGGACAAACACGCCACGATTGAGCTAAAGCCCTGTCCTCGGGATATGGGGCTTTTAAGAGATATTTCAATCTTTTACAATACCAAGCCGCTTGTGCGCTATGAAGAGAGGTGGAGCTGGAGACTCGAAGGCAGTTCCTATTCTTACTCCTGGGAAATGGTGAATCACACTCCAACAGTAGAGCCAGTAACAACGCAAGTGCCAGTGGCCTGTGCCTTCTTCCTTTGAGAATATGACCACTGTGACTCCCAGAGCTACATACTAGCCCAGGGAAGAAGAGCAGTACCTGCAGAGTGGAGACCCACACTTGCCTCGCCATGTTCTCCGTGTTTACTTCTCATCATTGGCCTATCTCTCTAGTTGGTTGTGGTGGTGGTTCAGCCATGAGACTGGACAACTCTGCGTTGAGTTACAGTTTTTCTGTGCTGTGTTTAACTTTGACCAGGGATTTATTTCCTTTGGAATCTTAGTGTTGGACAAACATTTGAAGAAATCCAGAGACCCCACCCACTTCGTGGTCTGCAGCTCGAGCAACTACAATATGCAAATATGGGGTGGAGAGATGGGAGAGAGTGAGCAGTGGAACAGTTTGAGGACTATGAAGAGACATGAGGGTGGAGAGGAACGGCCACACGTGAGTAGCCTGGATGTCACCTGAGGCTACCGTGAGGTCCTGGTCTGTGCCGCTACTGAGGGCCATATCTGTGTTGATGTCCATGGATCAAATTACCACCAATGGCCACCTTGACATCCCTGGTCTGGGCTGCTGCCTTGGACCCTGTTGCTGTTCAAGGACTGCACAAAGATGGCCCCACCCCTCACTGGCTGCAGCTCTCGGAAGAGTCCCACTCCCACCCTGCACCTCACCCAAGCAGCACAGTAGAGCTGGCCCTGTAGGGGGGACACAAGCAAACCTGAGGGCATGCGTATGGGAGAGCTGGCCCTGCCTGTCACTGGCTGCAGCACTCAGGAGAGCAGGGCCCTGGTGGTGGAAGCATGGAAAGTAGGCCCTGGTCCCAGGGCATGAGAGTAGGAGAACTGTCCCCATCCTCCACCCCTTGCTGGCTTTGGCATTGGGCAAGCTAGCTGGGGCAGAGCTGGAGAGCTTGTCTTGGTGGTGAGGGTGCCGGAGAGCTGGTGGGCTGACCAACTCAGATACCTCCCAGGCCCAGGTCCAAGGCTATGAGTTGGCCCACCCCAACATCTACCCCAGGTATGAACTGCTGGAGCCATTCATGCAGATCCAAAGCTGCAGGATCTCATGACATGGGACAGCTGGATATCTGAGAGGAGTTCCCATGAGCATCCAGTTTTGATGGTGTAGCAGAAGCCAGAGGCCTTGAATCAGACCAATGACTCATGGCAATGAACATTTGCAAAGATGTGTGGACAAAAGGCTATACTGTGGGACACACTACAGCTTCCAAGACAAGACCTTTTCTTTTTTTTTTTTTTTTTCTCTTGAGGGGGAGGTTCCAAGGACAAAGGGCAGATACAAAGGGAGGAGGAGATGAGTGGGGTACATGAAGCGAAATTCACAACGGTTAATAAAAAAGTTTTAAAAAATTCTGTGTGTGAGTGTATGTACATGATGTGTATGAGGTATAGGAGTAGATGGTTTGTGCACACATACCATAGCATGAACATGGAAGTCAGAGGACAACTTTGTGGAGTCAGTTGTTTCTCTTTCACGTTTAGTTCTGGAGGTTAAACTCAGGTCACAAGTTTTGAGTGACCTTTACACTTGAGTCATCTCAGTAGTTCTCAAGGCAGTCTTTCATCAGAAAATGTTTCTTGACGGCTGGGGACACTGCTGACTGAGTGACAACAGGCAGTGAGAGAGGCAGCCCAGTTGTGGGTAGTGCTGACTGGTAAAGAAAGTGCTGTGGAAACAGCTACTGTGGGGTTGACTAGAGGCCTGGTACAATGAAAGAAAGTTCCAAATCCTTTGAAGAGCCAATGAAGATTCAGGAGCCAGAGCCAATGAAGATTCAGGAGCCAGGCGCTGGGGTGAAAACCTGCTAGCTCAGAGAGGCAGAGAGACAGAGAACGCACCCAGCTGACCTTCCTACTCAGCTCAAGTCCAGAAGGAAAAAAAAACAAAAACCAGAAGCTCAAAGCTAAAAGGCCAAAAAAGCCAAAAGGCCAAAAACCAAAAGCACAAGGCCAAAAGCTTGCTCGCTCACCTGACAGCCCAGATGAAAAAAGCCAAAAAGCTCTTTCTTTTTCTCCATGATGTTTTAAGTAGCCTTCAAGTCAAAGTCCTTTCTTTCTGTTAATCCTGGTCATCTGGTTACTTTGCTCCACCTTTTGACCTAGGGCTACCTTTACTAAATCCTGTGTATAGAAAGCGCTTGGGTTAAAGGTGTGTGTTAGGACTGAACCACACCAAAGAAGAAACAGGTTTTTACAGTTCACACTCTGGGGTTCACAATGGGGTCAAATATCCTACAACAATGGAAGGGTCAAAATAATGTTTTCTCTAGGCTTGGCAGCACACGCCCGAATTCCCATCACTAAGGATCACAAATTCAAGGCCAGCCTGGGTTATACAGTGAATTCCAGACCAGCCTAGTAAAATGTCTCAATGATGATGATGATGATGATGATGATGATGATGATGATGATGATGTTATTGGGCAGGTGAACTGTCTCTGCAGGTAAAAGCACTAGCCACCAAGCATGTGACCCAAATTCGGTTCCCTAGGCATACATGGTAAAAAGAAAGAACCAAATCCTGAAAGTTGTCCTCTAATCTTCACACCACAGAACCCACACTCAAATACATGCATGCAAAATAGATAAATTAATTAAAAATAACTTAAAACTATTAATCAAAAAAATTTAGAGCAGTGATCTTTTTGCCAGCCAAATTCTACTTCAAGCATCTTATCCTAATTCTAGCAACCCAAAGCTCCTTGTGTGGGACCCTGGTATCCTCATTTTAACTCCTGAATAGAGCTGGCTGATATTTGCATCAACCATCTACTTTCTCTCCAGAGTTCCAAGTCATACAGCACATGACAACATCTGGTCAACAAAGGACCAGACCTGTGACAGTGTCTATAACACGCAGCCTAGGCCCGATCAGGCTTTGTACAAAGATGTTCTGTGCCTGTACGGCAAAACTGCTGAACGATGCACGTGGGTTGTGTGTCCGCATCATAAAATGACAGCAGGCTGTTCTTGAGTCTCTTCTATCGTATTTCCCGACGTGTGCCTATGGCTGTGTTCGGGCCACACACTGAGCACCAGCCCTGTAGTGTCCACTCCCTCTCTAACTTGGGAAGACCTCTTGACAGTATTGATCTCTCTTACTAAGGCAAACACTTGTTTTCCCCTCTTTTATTACTTATTTATTGGTCTTTTGAGACCAGTTCTCACTAGGTAGACCGGGCTGGCCTTACACTCATAGAGCTCTGCCTGCTTCTGTCTCCCGAGTGCTGAGATTGAAGGAGTCAGCCAATACATCTGGCAGTGTTTTCTTTCTTTTTTTTTTTAATATAATATTTCTATTAGTTCTTTGAGACTTTCACGTATGCATACGATGTGTTTTGGTTATATTCAACTTCTACTTCTTTCTGTAACTATTTCCAGGTCCACTCCAGGCCTCTATCCACCCCAATACTGAACAAATACTCCTGGGTGGGAGTCTGTCCACTGTCACGCCCTCAACCTACTAGGAGATTCACCCTTAAAGAAAACGGACTCTCCCTCATCCAGGGATTATCAGCTGTCAATAGCTCCTCAGAAACAGGTAAGGGCTTGTCAACCCCTACGCTTCCCATGCTAGACTGTTGTCTGGCTTGACCTTGTTCAGGTCTTGTGCAAGCAGCCTATAGCTCATATGAGTTGATGAGTGCAATGGGCCTGGTGTGACCAAAAGAGTGGTTTTCTTTTTTGAGGCAGGGTCTCTTGTGCAAGATGGCCTCAAACTCGTTATTATTGACGCTGGCCTTGAACATCTGGTCCTCCTGCCTCAACCTCAGAAGTGTTGGGATTGCAGGTGTGACTCATCACACTTGACTTCAATCAAATATTTCGGAAGGGCAGTTTGGTGGTCTCTTAAAATTGTTTGTGGTCTTTGTCTCAACCATTCTACTTCGTTCACGTAGATGTATTTACAGGGCTGCTCATTACAACAGTGTTTGAGACATTTGCACACAACCTAAGTAAGCATCCCTTAGCAGAAGACCAGTTAGATAGAACAATGTACAGGCAGTACCAAAAACAACAACAACAACAACAACAAAATACAAACAAAAAACCAACGAGGCTACAACCAGGGTCGGTGGCACATGCCTGTAATCCTAGCACTGGGGGAGGCAGAAACAAGCAGATCTCCAGCCTGGTCTACAAACTGAGCCCAGTACAGCCAAGGCGGGGGTTTACTCAGCAGGCTTCTGGTTTGTTTTTTCCTACTGAGTTGGGAACCCTCTCCCTCAGTGGGGCCTAGCAGCTGCCTCATTCATCCAGCTGCTTCTGCTTCCTTTCTGGGACTCATGGGAGCATGTCCTCAAGAGTTTAGCTAAAGCTTGTTAGCATCCTTGATGACGCTGGGAGTCTTGGAGGTAAGAACTGTCGGGAGAGACGACAGTTCCAAGGAAGGCTCCCAGCTCTGTCCCTGCCACCATTTTGAAAAGTTGTTCCATTTTGGTTAAATGGTGACAATTCCCCCAAAGCACACTGATTAGCCTTCCAGACTTGTTTTCCTAGATTCCTGCCACTGGCCCACTGCAGAACTCCTGATAATGGCTGGCCTAGCGAATGTTTGTCAATCACCTGATGTTCTTTTTTGGTCACTCCTAGCAATATCCAGTGTCAGCCAAAAAGGGAAACTTCCTCCTTGGGCCTCCCTCCCACCCTATACTACCCCAGCTTATAACTGGACAGTCTCTCATTCTTACAGATTCCCTCACAGGATTTTTTTCCCCAAATCAGGGCTTACACTGACTTTTTTTTTTTTAAAGACAGAGTTTTTCTCTGTAGCCCTGGCTGCCCTGGACTCACTTTGTAGACCAGGCTGGCCTCGATCTCACAGAGATCCACCTGCCTCTGCCTCCTGAGCATTGGAAATACAAGCATGTGCCACCACACCTGACTTTTGGCTTACACCGTCTTAAGACCGTGCTCCCTGTCATGTTTCCTTCTAGATGACTATGATTCATTCGCACACCTCAGGTCTCCTGCTGTACAGGTATGGCCACTCCCTATTCTGGGAGGCTTGGAGGAATGCAATGGGTGAGAGACCTTTTAGCAGACTACCCAAGTTGAGGTCCTGCTTCCTCTCCCAACCCCCAAGCCTGTCCTCTCCTGCTCCTGCACCCCCAACCCCCATGGCAGACAGGGAGGCTTTGAGCAGTTGCTGAAGGATTCCTCCATCAAGATGGAAACCTTCTCACTCCAAGTAAGGCAAGCTACAACTAAGTTCTTGTCCTTTGTACTAGCTGCTGCTGGGGCCCTACCCAGCTCAATCTGGTGGTGATTGTTGCCAGCCTCCAGGAGCACTGGCAACGTGCTAACGTCACAGCCTTCTATACCCCAAATCCAGTGTACCCACACTCCTTTTTGGTTTCTGTTGCTTTTCAAGACAAGGTTTCTCTGAGTAGCCTTGGCTGTCCTGGACTCACTTTGTAGACCAGGCTGGACTTGAACTCAAAGAGATGCAGCAGCCTCTGCCTCCTAGAGTGCTGGGACTACAGGCATCCCACAGACACCCTTTTTTTGAGCTAGGGCCTTAATATATAGCCAGGCTAGCCTTGAATTCACTGTACCTAGTACTCTGGTTCTAGGATAATAGGCATGGGCCACCATTCTCAAGTCAACAAATAAGAGCACCGACAGCCAAGCCTGCCAACCTACAACTAGAGAAGAAACAGAGTCTTAGAAGTTGACCTCTGGCCTCCACATGCATGCTAGGGCACATGCCTGTATGCGTGCTCACAGGAACATGTGAAAACACACACACAACTATATGTTTTTTTTTAAACTTCTGTTTTATTTTGAGACAGGATCTCGCTATGTAGCCCTGGCTGACCTGGAAGTGACAGAGAGCAGCCTGTCTCTGCCTTCTAAGTGCTGGGGTTAATTTGTGGGCCAGCTTTTTAAAGGGTTTTAAAAACAGATGTTCTTTAACTAATTACCGTGTAAAGACAGGAAGATGAACGTTGGTGGGGAGACCAACACCAACGGCCAGCCTTGGTAGTTTCAAAACGCAGCCCGAGTGGTGTCGAAATGCAGGCGTGGGAGCCTGGAGGCCTAGTGAGGAAACGCTGGAATTGTTGGAGAGAACAGAGGAGCCCTTGCTGGGGACCTGCTGACTGAACTGAGCCCTGAAGAATAAGGAAAATGTCACAAAAGGAATGAGAGAAAGAAAAGTGTCAAAGAAAGTGGGAATAGCATGGATGAAAAGGTCTGGGGCGAGCAGCAAGGAAGAAGGGTGGGTGTATGGAATGACAAAGAGAGGCTGAGATGGGAAACTAAAGAAAAAAAAAGGTCAGGAGTAAGCCCAAGGGCACTATGTCCCCTTCATCACCCCCAGATCAGTGAAGGCCTGAGAGGGGAGAAATTTGGTTTTCATTCCAGGCTTCAACTTGCCTGTCACGTGATAAGATGACCCTTGCCACCAGCATTCTTGGGCTTGCTCTAGCAGGCCCTTTGTGTACCCCTCCATGCCAGGTGACTCAGGGAGACACGCCCGAGGGTGACTGCTGACTCTGCAAACTGCAATGCCCAGGGTCTCACTCACACCATGCGATGGCTAATTCCTTTAAATTTTTCATTTACTAATGAATTAATTTCTGTATATATGCTCCTAGGAAGTGCGCTGAGTGGAAGTCTGAATAGCTTGCAGGAGTCAGTTTTCTCCTTCACTCGGCTCCTTGGGCTTGGTGACAGCTGTCAAGCCTACTAGGACCTCTTTCCAGTTGCCTGATGGGTAATCTTGATTGTCACCTTGACTCAATTTAGAATCAGCATGGAAACGGGCCTCTGGGTGTGTCCAGAGAGGTGTACAAAAAGAGGGAAGTACCGCCCTGGACGTGAGTGACCACACCCTATAGGCTGGGATCCCACACCTTAAGCCGCAAGGCATTCGACTCTGATTCCGTAGAATCAGTGTCCTTGTGACCAGTGTCCTTGTGCCCCTGCCACTGTACCCTCCCCATCTCGGGAAATCCTTCCTTCCTTAATTGCTTCTTGACAGGTAGCTAAGGGCTGGAGAGGTGGCTTGGTGGCCAAGAGCCCTGGATACTCTTCCAGAGGACCTGGGTTCAATTCCCAGCACCCTCATGGCAGCTCACATCTATTTGTAACTCCAACCCTCTTCTGACCTCTGTGGATATAAGGGACACAAGTGATACACAGACATCTGTGCAGACAAAATATCTCTGCACAGAAAGTTGGGGGTTGGTCTAGTGCTATGTATTTTAATGCTAATTACTGGACCCCCAAGGTCTGGTCCCTGCCCAGTCTCAACATTTACCTGTCCTTGTTGGGCAAACCTTCCTCCACCAGATTTAAAGTTGATTGGTTAATAAAAAAATGTTGAGGCTTGGGATTTGGCAGAAGAAAGGGAGGTGGAGTTTGGGGTTCACAGGCTGGGGTTCAGGGACCACAAGGAGGAAGAGAAGTCAGGATCAGAAGAGAAAGCAGACCAGCACTCTGGGTTAGCGTGGGAAAGGAGCCCATGGCTGGATCAGCGTGGATGGAGGAAATGGAGAACATTAATAAGTATTTTGGAATCATGGATGGGAGGTAGCTTGAGATTGGGGCTAGGGGTAAAGTTCGTTTAGAGGGTTAATATCCGAAGTGCCCCAGGTAAAGGCTATTTTATAAAATACAACAGGTGTCTGTGTCTTTATTTGTTTGATGGTGGGTTAGATAATACCTCCGTAATAATTGTAGCTTAATTATTAGGCTTAAATTTATTATTATATAATATTATATATATTACGTATATATTATATGTATATATTACATTAAATTATTAATTATATATATGTAGTGATAACATTTATTAGGCCATTCCTCTTAAATTTACCATAACACATAAAGTCAATTTTAAAAAAAGAAAGAAAAGTAGAACACACGGGGAAGGTGACGGGGTCGGGGGTAGCCCAGGGTCAGGACAGGACATTTCTAACAGTCAGAGGACCCCACCTGAGACGCCTTGATGCCTCTCTAGCCCTGATCGCTCGCCATCTGCATTGACACCCTGAAGAAGGGAACCCAAAGTGTGGTCTGTTCAGGGAGGTGGGATGGGGTGGCTGGGGGAGTGGGGGTGGTTCCGCTCTGTCCAAGAGGAGGAAGCAGCTGCTGAGGCTGAGAGAAAAGGAGGCTTCTGAGGGGGAACGGGTCTGTGGGGCGCTGACCAGGGAATGCTTAAGTCAGCTCTACCTGCCTTGCCTTCTCCCCACTTCCTGGCTGGGGCTGGGGGTAGAAGAGCTAGGGCTGAACTCCCAGCATGCCTTGCAACCAAACCTGCTGGATAATGAGATTTCGGCTGATGACTAAGGCATGTTAACACAGCAGATTCTAAGATCTTGTTCCCACACTTTACATGTGTGCATACGCAGAGAGACAATGAACAACTTCACACTCAGGCCCAGTGGCAAAAAACAAAAACGTGTGAATATGCATACACACATAGAGACTGCTTAGGACTGTGGTTCCAAAACTAATCTTCAGAATTATCAGAAGAGCTTGTAAAATTCAGACGCCTGGGCCACAGAAATGGACTGAGCCTGGTATCTTCAAAGAAGCCCAAAATCCTGTACGGGAGCAGTGTATTGGCCCCTAAAGATGTCCACATCTTAATCCTCAGTCCCAGGACTGTGCCAGGTTACATGCGCAGGGGGGATGGAGGACCTTCGGAGTGACGGTTGCTCCTCAAATAACGTTAAAACAAAACTTTAGAAGCAGCGGTGTAGTTCGGTGGCAGAGCACTTCCCTAGTGTGTGCAAGGCTCAGGACTGTAGCCCCATCATCCTAAAAACAAGGACGATACATAAAATTAAACCTCAAACTTCCGGGTTACTTGGGTGAGACGGACTGAGTGAGGCTTTGTAAGAGTGTAAACAAGTCCCCAGGTGAGGGTCCGAAGCTGCCAGCCAGGAAGTGGTGAGCCCCCATACTCCAAAAAAGCCGTGGAGGTGTGATCAGACTTATAAGTAGAATACAGCCCTTATGAAAGAGGACGAGGTATTGGGGAGAAGTCCACTGTAGCTGCTAAGCCCAAGTCTTTGGTGCATTGTGGCCCCTGGCTATGAGCCAGCCGAAAGGGACATGAGGACTCTGGTAAGGTAGGAGGGTTTGTTTATTTGTTTGTTTGTTTTGGTGTTGGTGGTGGTTTCAAAACTGGATTTCTCTGTGTAGCCCTGGCTGTCCTGGACTCACTTTGTAGACCAGGCTGGCCTCAAACTCACAGAGATCCATCTGCCTCTGCCTCCTGAGTGCTGGGATTAAAGACTTGCAGAGGGAGGTTGAAGAGGAGTCTGCCTGAGAAGGAAGCAGGTTTGGGCATGATACGAAGCCAGGGCTCCTTAAGTGACTCCTGAATCCAAGGATGGAAGGAGGCCACAGGCCAGGGATTCTGGAAGCTCGCGGAAGGCAGAAAAAGCAAAGAAACATACTGTCTGTAGAACTGAAAAGAACGCTGCCCTGTGATGAGGCAACCTGATGAACTGAGGAACCTTAAGGTAACAAGTGAGCATGTCTTAAGCTCTACCTATGAGGTGATGGCTGTAGCAGCAAAAGGACATCAACAGCCATGGTGCACTGTCTCTGGTGCACTGTCTCTGGGGACCGCTAGGCTGTTCTGGTCAGTTGGCCTATGCTGCAGGAATGGGCTCCTAGCCAGGAGGAGCCAGGCAATGGGGACGGGAACTCTGGGTATGAGGGTGGCCCCAAGAGAACTTGGAATGGACAAAGACACTTTCCTAAAACATGGTGTCCTGTCTTAGGCACTGTCTGCACCAGTTACTGCTGGGAAGAACAGTTCAGCGTTACACTGAAGTTCTAGGGACACAGAGACAACTAAGCCAGGCACTGACTTCTAGGAGGTTTACGGGGAGGAGACGCAGCAGGGACCAGTCTGAATCCAAAAGTCGTCACTATTCAGAATAACACCCTTACGGCAGAAAACAGGGCAGAGACGACGGCTGCCCAAGAGGCCATCGTGATTCCTCCTGGTCTATCTGGTCTACCTGAGCCACATGGTCTACCCAGTGGCAGGATAACCCTGTGCCCCAACCGTATCCCTGAGGACACATAAGGTGCGGCGGCTGCTTCCTTCCTGGGCTCCAAACCTCCCTGTGTAGAAAACAGGTGTCCTCCTTCCCCTGCCTTCCTTCTGCGGCCAAGCCTGGAGATGGAGAGGACAGACTAACTGTCGGACAGTTAGTCACCCTCATGTGTCTCTGAGCACCTACTGTGCTGACCCTAGCTGGAACCATCATCCGCACATTCTTCGGTGATTCTTCAAAAACGCCCTGGAGTGGGTCATGGGGTGGGGTGAGGTGGATATTTTATGGCCCTCCTTACTTGAGGTACTTAGGAAAGACAGGAAGCAGCAAGGCAGACCCGGGGGACAGAGAGAGAGTGAGAGGACTGTTGGCGTTTCTGTTTGGGAAGCTGGAGAAGTTCCCCTGGAGACGGACGGGGGTGGAAACTAGTAGACCACATGTGTGGAGCTGGGTGACTGGAGCCAGTTTTTGAGTTACGGATATTTTATTCTTTAAAAATTCTTTAAATTAGCACCTGTTTGTTTGGTGTGTGTGTGTGTGTGTGTGTGTGTGTGTGTGTGTGTGTGTGTGTGTGGCTTGTGTGTGGAGGTCAAGGGACAGGTCTTGGGAGTCAGTTCTCTCAGTCCACCTGTGCTTTTTGGGGATGGATCTCAGGTCATCAGAGGTGGCTATAGGGACTTGTGCCTGCTGAGCCATCCTGCCCCCCCGCCCCCCTCTTTAAGCACCCTCAAATGGTATGAGTTGAATTAGTTCCTAGCTTGTGGTTCTATTCTGGAAGAGTCTAACAGTGTTTTGGAAGGGGCGAGGCTTGGCAGAAGTAGGACTGCCTCTGTCTCCACCCTTACTCCCTTAAAAACCCAGGACAGAATAAAGGCAAGCACTACCACTGGCAGAATTATTTGTTTATTTTGGTTTTTCAAGACAGGGTTTCTCTGTGTAGCCTTGGCTGTCCTGGATCCATTTTGTAAATCAGGCTGGCTTCGAGTTCACGGAGATCCACCTGCCTCTGCCTCCGCCTCCTAGAGTGCTGATATTACAGGCCTGTGCCACTGCACCAGCTGGAAAACAAGATTTTTCAACACCTTGAAACAGAGGTTCTTCATTCCCTTTCCAGATTCCCTTCATTCCCATTCCAGAGGGAATGAAGGCTCAGAAAACAAACACTTTTCCCAGCACCTTATAGGAGAACAGCAGAGCTGGGATTTGATTTCTCCCTGTTTCCCTTGGGCAGAGCAGAGAAGTAAGGCAGAAGTGGGGTTCAGAGAGGGTGACAAGGAACATGAGGGAGAGGCTTAGCTCTGGGTCCTGGCCAGGAACAGGACCCCAACCCAGATTGGCTTCTTCTCTGCCATTCCCTTGACAACCCTTGCTTTCCATGATGATGCTGGAAGCAGCTGCCCAGGAGAGCAGTAAAGCGGGGAGGAGTTACAGACATCTGTTGTTCTCCATGGTAACGAGTGAGCAGCCCTCGCCACTTAACCATCCAGAGGACCAGCCAGCACTCACCGGGGGTGCCCAACGAAGGTTTTTCTTCATCTTCCCTTTCTACCAAAGCAGGATGCCCCCGAATCCAAGCATAAAACAGAGAGAAGACAAGGGGCCCAGTGTGGTAGGCAGGATCAGCCCCTACCCCAAGGAGAGCCCAGAATGTGGGAGAGCTGAGCCTAGTGGGTTTTTTTTTGCCAACTTGACACAGCTAGAGTCATCTAGGAAAAGGCACCTCAATTGAGAAAATGCCCCCATCAGGCAAGGCTCTGGTGTGGGTGGTCCCACCTCTTGGCAGGTGGTCCTGGATGCTACAGACAGCAGGCTGAGCAAGCCATGGAGAGCAAGCCAGTAAGCAGTGCTCCTCCGGCGCCTCTGCTTCAGCTCCTGCCTCCAGGATCCTGCCCTGAGTTTCTGCCCTGCTTGTTCTCAATGATCCACTATGATTGGACCATATAATCTAAATAAACCCTTTCAATAGAAATCCAACAGGTATCTAGAAAACAGGCCTAACAGGCCAGAAGCAAAGCAGGAAACAGAAGCCATGGAAGGGCTGTGACCTCACCGGTGACTCTCACTGTCAGCAAGAAGAACATCAAGACTATTACATCAGTCTTCTGTGACTGTGTCATGGATTACTCTGAGCTGAGTGGCTTAAAACCACAAGTGGTGGGCTGGAGAAATAGCTTAGAGGTTAAGAGCACTGCTCTTAACCTGCTCTTCCAGAGGTCCTGAGTTCAATTCCCAGCAACCACATGGTGGCTCACAACCATCTATAATGAGATCTGGTGCCCTCTTCTGCCCTGCAGGCACACATGCAGGCAGGACACTGTATAAATAATGAATAAACATTTTAAAAAAGAGTTAAAAAGAAAACAAACAAGGGTTAAAATTTCAGTCTCAGCTGGGCACAATGAAGCACACCTGTGATCCCAGCATTCAGGGAGGCAGAGGCAGGGGGATCTCTGTGAGTTCGAGGCCAGCCTGGTCTACAAAGTGAGTCCAGGACCCAAGGCTACACAGAGCCCTGTCTCCAAAATCCAAAACCAAACAGATCTCAGTCTCAGGGTCAAAAAGCCGGGGAGCAGCTGAGTTCCCTGGGAACTCGGAAGGAGACGGAAAGTCCTCGGTGGAGAAAAGACGTGTCACATACGTTAAGTCACAAGGCGTTGTCACGAAAGATACTACCCATGCATGCGCCACCAGATTTAAGTCTTGATATACCCACCCCTGTCACAGCCGCCTGTGTGTTCTCCTCGGCCCTGTCCCCTGCTCCACATTTCTCCATCTAGCCACGTTCCAGAGTCCCCGGCTTTCCTGAGTTGTGACACACATTGTTTGGTTTGGTTTTCTGTCTTGAAACCCGCACACGCATCTTACCGCGTTGGATGAGCTTTAGCCTGGAAGTTTCCCTTCCCCTTAACATTCTGCCTCTGAAGTTCAGCCACACTGTAACTTCCGGTTTCCGTTCCTTCATCTTGTCTTCACTGGTGTGAACCAGAACTAGGTACATAATTTGCAATGTATTCACTTGAGGTTTGGGTTTTTGGTTTGTTTGGTTTTTTTTTTTTCTTAGTATGCAAATTTGGGAAGGCTGTCAGTAAGTTCTTCCTTTTTTGTCTGGCTTTAAAATTATATGGGTGCCCAGAACGGCTTCAGTTGAGTTTCCCAGTTTCACAGCCCCAAGTCTTCAGCAATCCCGACAGCTGAGCTTCCCACCTTGGTTAGCTGTCCCGTGAGACCAGGCGCTATTTTCTGAAGGGCAGAAACCACATGATTATTCTTCCATGTACTGTCTCGCTGGTCCTGAACTCCCCTCCCTCCCTTGCCCCTGCTTTCCAGGGGAAGCTAACGGCCATGGCTCTTACCCAAGCCCTCACCCTCCCTACTTATACCAAGGCTGCCTCCCCTCCCCCTCCCCCTTCCCAGAGCCTATGACAGCTCCACCAGGAATAAGGCATACAGCTTTCCCACCCCACGTGATCACCGCTTCACGGCAGCTCTGCCTTGCTTGGGTGTGACCGCTGGGCCCAGCAGAGATGTGGAAAAATGTCACTCCGGCAGTTAAACCTCAGCTCCTGTCAGAAGGCTCCCACCCACTCCCACAGGGACTCCAGATCTAAGGCACATTATACAGGTCACCCATGGGCCAGTCCTAGCTGCTGCGCCATACCACAGCCCAAAACCGTGCCAAGTAGAAAGTGACTGGTACTGATGCCAACCTCGCTGCTAGTGGCATAGCTGTCCCCTGAGCCTCTCTGAGCTTTAGCCTGTTGCTCTGCCGTCTGCACTCACAACCGTTACAGACCGCCACAGAAAAAAGAAAAAGAAAAACGACCTACTCTCCTCTGCCTTCTGGCCCAGCAGGAGTTCTAACGGGCTAATGTCCTGAGCGGGCTCCCCCAGGCCCCACCACTAGAAAGAGGACAGGTTCCAGCAGCAGCCACCCTGAGCACTGTCCAGCTCTGTCAGCACCACTGGGACGGGGGTCCCTGTCCCTTTTGTAGAAACCTGAGTGTCTTGACATCTGTCCTTTTGTGTTCCCATTTGTCACATGGCAGGTATTCTGAACTTGGACTGCAGATAGCAGTTTCCTTCAGGTTATCCCTCAGCCCTAGGTGAAGCAGCAGGTACTGACACCAAAGGCTGGACTTGGAGGAGGGCGTTGACTGAACATTTTCAAGACACCTTGATGTAGGTCCCTATCTCTTGATGATGACCAGGTTCTCATATGTACATATACATGTATATACATATAAAATGTGTGTGCAGGGTGCAGGGTGGTAGAGGGGAGCATGCAGAGTCAGAGGACAGCTTTGTGGGGTCATTTCTCTTCCCACATTTACATGGTCCCAGGGGTTGAATTCAGATAGTCAGGCTTACTCAGCAGCAGGTTCACAGTCATCTAGCCCACCATGTTTATTTAAGCAAGGTGACAGATAAAAAGATGGCGTTTAAAACCAGGCACTGGAGGCACACTCCTTTAATCCCAGCACTCGGGAGGCAGAGGCAGGTGGCTCTCTATGAGTTTGAGTCCAGCCTGGTCTACAGAGTGAGTTCCGGGACAGCCAGGGCTACACAGAGAAACCCTGTCTCGAAAAACAAAACAAAAGGTGACATTTGAAACCTCTATTAATTCCTTATAAGCCCCAAGAGGTTTTGCCCTCATCTGAAGAGAAGTTGGACACTTTCAAGTCTATGTGACGGTTTTGTGTACTCTGCCCAGAGAGAGAACATACAGAACGCTGTTGCCCAGTCGAGGAACGGGCTGCGCTGCCAGCTCTCCTGTGCTCATGACTGTCGTGTGACAAAAACCTTTCCCCGGGGAGACACAACACGTGTCTACTCACCCCAGACAGGGAACCCATGACAGACCAAAATACAGATACCACCAAAGTCCAGCCTGGTGAACCAATGAGTTTTATTGGGGTTACTTCCAGGAGCATGGGTGAACCGTTACTTACAGGAGAAGAAATGCCTCAAAGGCAGTGGCATCGGCAAAGCCTGCCCCAGCACAGTGACAGCTCACAAAAGCTGGGAACACACTGCGCAGCCTGCAAGTAGCTCATCAGCTAGGAGAATGTCCCTTCCAGGTGACCCACACAGCTCAGATGGTTTCTGCTTCTTCCAGGCATCTGGCCTAGTCTCCGTCTTCCTTGCAGTTCAGCTTCCATCAGTCTGAGATGGACTCTCAGCTTACATTGTTTATTCTCACAGGGAGGGGTTTCGTGAATTTAGTCAGTTTCAGGGACTTCCCGGAGCTATTTTGAGTTGTTACCTTCTTGCTTAAAGAGCTTCGCTGAAGGATGGACTGTGTCAGTCTCAGAACAGTTAGCACAGCGGTGACCACTCTTCAGCCTTGGAATCCTTTGTGTATGACTCTTATGAGGTCCTTAGCATCGTGATAGGTATCTGATGACCCCTGTATTTCTCCCATCCTTTGGATCATACTAAGCACACAATCATGGGAATTGAGGACGTTAGAAGGAAAGGATCATCTGGGACCTGGTCATGCCATCCACCTGTCCTATAACCTTCAATGGCTCTCTCCCTTACCTGCAGGACACATCCAAGGCTCTGGCCCCAGGCCTGCTCCACCTCTATATCCTCACTGATCTCATGTACCCATCAACTGTCCAGCCATTGTCACATGGGACACAGGGTATAAGCTGGGATTTATTTGGAGAAGCAGAGTCATTCAGAGTATAGAGAAAAAAAGATGGGTTACAGCAAGCTGGTCCCATGTGGGATAGGAGCTTACCCAGCCACAAATCTCACAGGTGGGGAGTCCAGCGGCACCAGCTGGAACCCACACCGAGACCCTTTCCGTCTCAGCCTGTAGCTCCAAGTCAGGGCTGACCCCCAGGAGAGACTGGAAACGCTGTCAAAGACACAGTCTCAGGAGAGGAAGAGGCTGCAGAAGATCCAAGTGTGGCAAGAACGGATGCAGAGCCAGCTTTCATGTCACCCCTGACCGTGACCAGGTGGATCCGTGTCAGCACGCTTGAGTTGCCTCAGTGTGTCTCTCTCTGCCCTGTGGTTTTCGTTCTTTTTTTTTTTTTTAATAAATGTGGCTGTTTCGCTTCCGCTTTGTCACTCTGGTGCAGATTTCTCTCAGGGACTACCCTAACCCAAAGGAAATTTCAGGAAACACATTGCAGCTCATTTAAATTTGACCAGACACGCTTCCCCAGGCCACTTCCCTTGCCTAGATTATTTTACATCCCCCTCCTGAACAGCACAGCCCCGCTCAGCAGGACCTTCACAGGACAGTCAGTCGGTACCTGCCGGCCTTGCAGCTCAGCGCACTGTGTTCTAGGAAGCTACCTAACATCTGTCCCTCGTTCTCAAACTCGAGGGCTGGGGCAACTGGGACCCCACTGAATGCTGCTTCAGCGGCCTCACCCTCTGAGGCAAACGCTGCTGAGCACCTTATTTCACAGACAAGGCAGCGAAAGCTCGCAGAGGCAAATCTGCTTCGAAAATGTTGTGTTGCCTGGTTCCCCAGAGGAAGAATCTAAACTGTCTGATTTTTGTTTGGTTGGGTTTTTATTTTGTTTCGTTTGTTTGTTTGTTTGTTTGCCTGCTTGTTGTTTGGGTCCTTTAAGACAGGGTTCCTCTGTGTAGCCCTGGCTGTTGGGGACTCAGTTTATAGACCGGGCTGGCCTGAAACTCACAGAGATCTGCCTGTCTCCGCCTCCTGAGCGCTGGAATGAGAGGCGTGCACCGCCTCTCCTGGCTCCAAATTCTTAACTACCTAGCAATCCTTTTAAAGATATCTTTTATTCTTTGACAATTTCACACACATGTGAATGTATTTTGGTCATAATCATCCAGACTTCCCCATCTCACTTCCCCCAGTTACTTCCCAATGTGTCCATATGTACTCGTTGTGTGGGTCCACACGTGCCGTAGCATGCAAGTGGAGGTCAGAGGACAACCTAGGGGAGTGACGCTCTCTTTCCAACATGTGGGCCCAGGGATAGAACTCCCGTTGTCAGGCTTGGTGGAGGCTGACTTTACCTGCTGAGCCATCTCCCCAGCCTGAGCCCGTTAGTTCTTACGGCAGGAAATATAGTGTGTGGTGAAAAAAGATGAGCAGCTGTCAGAGTGCCCAGGATTGAGGGTTCTTTTAGAAGGAGAACTCTTTCAGCTTTATTTTAAGATTTATTTTTTCATTTATGGATTTGTTTGTGTGTCTGTGGATTATGAGCGTGTGTGTGTGTGTGTGTGTGTGTGTGTGTGAGAGAGAGAGAGAGAGAGAGAGAGCTGGAGTTTCAGATGGTTGTGAGCAGCCCTATGTGGGTGCTCAGAACTGAACTCTGATCCTCTGAAAAAGCAGCAAACACTCATGAATGTTGAACCATCTCTCCAGGCCCTCTTTTTGTTTTTACATTATTTTTTTTCCTTTGTTTTGAAATATCTCAGCTAGCTTCAAATCAGGCTAGCTTTGAACTCATGATCCTCCCACCCCATCTCTGGAATGGGGTGTACCTCTTGGGATCTTCATCTTTAAAATGGAAAGCTGGGGCACATCAGTCACCCCAGTGCATTTGGAGGCAGGAGAGGGCTTAGATGTGGGTTCCAGGGCCCACAGATCTTGAAGCGTTGAAATTGTGCATGAGGAGTTAGTTTTGAAATTGGTCTTGATCTCCAGTTTGTCCTTCTTTAAGGCCCAAACTCTATTATTTAGAAAACCATTTTGGACAGTCACAGTCAGTTAGTGACAACACCTGAGACTCTGAGGTGTGGAGTGGCAGGAATAGTCTCTCTTCCTTTGTGGTTGTGGTGGTTTGAATAAAAAAGGCCTCCACAGGTTCATAGGGAGCAGCACGGTTAGGAGGTATGGCCATTTTGGAGAAAGTGTGTCACTGGGGGTGGGGCTATGAGGTTTCGGATGCTCAACTCAGGCCAGGTCCACCGTCATTCTCTCTTCCTGCTGCCCGTTGATCCAGATGTAGGAACTCTCAGCCACCTCTCCAGCACCACGTCTGCCTGCCTGCATGCTACCATGCTTCCTGTGGATAATGGATTACACTATTAACTGTAAGCCCAACCGCAATGAAACATTTCCCTCTAAGAGTTGCCACAGTCGTAGTGTCTCTTCACAGCAATAAAACCCTAATTAAGACAGAGGTCTACCGTGAGCCTGGGACCAGGCCTCAAAGCTGAGACTCAGAATTCTCTGGGCTGGAAAGTCTCTGGGTGGTGCCCCATAGAGATGCCCTGGATATCCCAGCTGAGTCAATAGAAGTAAAATTCTGATCTCCTCAAGGGATGGAGAGGAAAGCCCAATCCAGTCCTGCCTGGTGGGCCCTGGGGAGGGCTTTGCCCAAGGTCACAGGTGACGAGAACTCATGTCTCCAGGCTCTGGTAGAGGCTTCAGAGCCATGCACAGGACCTGCTCCAGGCATCTCTTGTCCTCTGACACACACTGTGAGACAGGGACGGAGACGCCAGGGGCAAAACAAACGTGAAACTCAGGAAGCCTGTAGTTTCTTTCACAGTGCCATGCAGATGCCCTTCCTTGGCCACAGCCAGGTGGCGTGTTCTGGGGCCAAGCCAAGACCCTTGCTGAGCAGCTGTTCTACTCAATGGCGCTTTACTCTTCTGCTGTCTGTTCCTGGGTAAAGTGAGATCACAGAGAGTCCCCCTGGAGCTACTGAGAACAAAAGGCTGGGGAGTAAGTGATCTTTGGGGGCTCCCCCTTGCTGGAGATGCTTTTACACATGATCAACACCTGGGCAGGCTCCTTGGCCAGGTGCCTCAGGCTGGATGTCTGGGAAGGAGCACCGGGAATACTCTAGGGGTGGAAATCTTGGGGAAGCGGGAGGGAGGGGAGCAGAGGATGTGACGGGCAGGAGAGCCAGCCAGGACCGAGCCTCAGATTAGGGAGGGTAGACAGAGTCCTAGCCAGGCAAACCTTGGGGATAACTGAAGAGTGGGCTGAAGTTCTCAGGAGAAAGCCACATCTAACCTGGGCAGGGTGCTGCGGGTCCGCAAGCCCAGCCCTGGGAAGGTACAGACAGGAGGGTCAGTGCTTCAAGGCCAGGCCAGGCTACATGAAAGCATCACACACACACACACACACACACACACACACACACGCCTCACACACTACATATACACACACGGCCAGACTGCATGAGACCATGCCTTAAACACACACACACACACACACACACACACACACACACACACAGCTGTGTCTGTGTTCAAGAGTGACTAATTAGAACTTTGTGGCTTGGAGAGCTTGAGTATTGCAGACTCAGCACCAAGTGTTCTCAGGCTGTCTTTAGTCTTCTCAGCAGCTAGCTATTCGCCACTCTCTTCTGCAGCAGAACTAACATCCTTGTGTCTCTCACGGGAAACATTTTGGGAAGTGTGAATAGACCAGTGGTCCTCACCAGTTCCTAAACAAGAATGTCATGGGATATCTCAAACCTACAGTGGAGACTTCCCTGCTTTACCGTAGCCCTCCTGACTGATGTTTCTAGCAACATATCTGAAAAGTGCCCAGGAAGAGAAAACCAGGGATTTGGGAGAACTGAGACCACAGCCACACACACACACAGAAATCTACTCTCTCCATCTCTCTGGGCCCATAGCCTGCTGCCCTCCCAGAAGCCTTTGCAGGAGGCAGTAGAACCTGCCTTGGTGTGTCCAATGCTAGTCTCTTGGGCCTGGCTCAGGAAACCTCCCATCCCATGGTCCCAGCCCCTCCCTATGCCTGGAATGGTTTTGAGAGTCATATGCTCACAATGGCGGAGCCATAAACAGCCTGGGAGATACCTCACCCCTAACCCCCAACCTGAAAAAAATAAGCAAGAGGGGGAAAAAGCCTTCATAGTGGCAGGCTATCAAATTCTGAGCCTATTGTCAGATAACTGCAGACAGAAGGAATTAGCTTAGGGGAGGGTTTGGAACTTCTGAAGACTATCACTCAGGGTGAGAAGTAGGGGTACGGCCCTCGGCCCTCGACATCTGATGTGGGAGCTGTGTATGAATTTTTATACGCTCCCAGCGAGCAACGGCCATTCTGACGAGAGTGCTAAACTTGGTTCACACACCTCACTGACAGAACCTTCCACAGAGCTAAGGGGCCCACAGTGTTGAGGGTGCGCTATTGGCTGAGGAAAGATCCTTAGAGAGCTCAACTTGGCTTTTGCATTTTGTTTTCCCTTCACTGAGCTCAGCACAATTGGATGCAGGCAAGAAGGGGGACTTAGCTTAGGAAGACACAGGAGACCTTGCCCCCTTGAGGGGTGGAGCCGTGAATTAAGGTAGGGCTCTCCCAGCCTTCCTGTTCTCCCAGCCTCACAGACTGCCGAGAGGGCCAGACCCCTCTCTGAATGCTTCCGGGAGCACATCCTGCCTCTGGGGGCTCTCTCCTCCCTCACCACCTCTGACACCTCATGACTTGAGGGTGCCCAGCAACACTGGGGTCCCACTGGCAGAGCTCAGCAGAGTGGGCTGGAAATTGTCACCCACCCGAACTTCTATTTTGAGAGAGTGCCCTCAACCCTGATCAGAGAGAGGCTGACCTAAGACAGCTGCGGTAGATAAACAGTGGAGACTGTCACCTGCTTGGGAGGGGTGGGGGATGGGGAGAATGATACGAAACAGCAACCCCCACGGCGCTATATCTAAAGCCATATAGCTGTGGTCTCCCTCCAGGACGCTGGAGCCTCTCAGTCCAAGGAGAGCATGGAACACGACTTCCTGTACAGCTGGAGCTCGTTAACCTGAAGCCTTGACACGGGAGAGGAGGAGGGGAGAAGCACAGATGTGTCCCCAGAATTTAGAGCAGAGGCCTGCCTGTTGGTGCCTGGGAAGTAGAGGCAGATTACGTCTGCCAGCCTGAGTAAAAGTGGCTATTTCCTGCCCTCTTCTGCAGGTGTGCAATGCCTTAACCCACCCCCACCAGGAACAAACCAGACCTAGGCAAACCGAGACCTCAGAGCAGGCTCAGCCCCCAAAATGCATCTTGGCAGTGAAACAAAGTCAAACTGGAGCAGGGGGTGGGCGGGACTAGGGGAGTCCAAGCAAGAAACAGGAGGAAGTGAGCTACAGGATTCGGTGAAGGTTTGGAACGGCCGTTTTCAGAGATCTTTGCTGGGTAGGGAATCACCAGCGTCACCAGAGAACGTGAGCTCTAGATTCCATCTGTCTAGCAACTAGCCCCATGTCTCCACAGTCGGAGCTGAGAAGCAGAGCGAGGAAACAAAAGAGGTAGCCTGGGAAAGTCATCCCTTCCTGCTCATGGCTCCCAAAAACCCTTTCAAAAAGCTCCCATTGTTTTCAAGGTGACTCAGCTCACTTCCCCAAAGAAGGATGGGTTTGCATCCCAGCCCAGGTACTTTCTTGCAGACTTCCGAGCCCAGGTTTCTTTCAGATGGACTTCCAGCAGTTGCTGGGTAGGTTCATGGTGGAGAAGCAAAAGAAAAATGTGCAGGCCACATGTCACCATCATGGCACAGGGACTCTAGAAGTGAGCATCAGGCTTTGGTCTCATTCATTAGGATCCCGCTTGGCAGCTGAGGAGGCTGGACCTGTCAGGGCAGCATGGGAGTTGCTTAGCCTGTGGCTCCAGAGTATGGACCCCAGTGCCCAGGCTTGGGTCTCTCCCTGTGCTTCCTAGCCAGAACAGTTTGTTCTCTGTGCTCAGGGTGAGGCTGAAATCTACAGTGGGAAGGTGCCAAGGGGAACTATTCTGAGAGAGATTCCGGCAGTGGGCAGAGTTTGAGCTGAAATTATCCGGGGGAAAATTGTGTTCCCCAGAGGGGAAAGAGGAGGGGAGGGGATCCTCTGCAGGCAGTGGCCGAAAGTGGGGAGCAAAGTCCAAGTGCAGGGAGGGGGGACACACAGGGCAGGGGCAGACCTTGACAGGGGCGTCACTGTAAGCAGGATTTTGTTTGTTTTACCAAAACACACACACACACACACACACAAACAAACAAACAAAAACCATCAGATTTGGAGTAGGAGGAGTTGAGATAAGGCCTCCCGTAGCGCAGCATAGCCTTGAACTCCCCATATAGCTGAGGATGACCTTGAACTCCACCTGGATCTTCCGTCTTTACCTCTCTAGAGCTGGGATTACAGCTGTGCAGGAGCCATCCTTTTTCTCCCAGTTCCTTCCTCAAATTTTGTCAAACAATGAGCTCTGTGGGGCCAAGGACTTGCGGGTCTCCCTATTACTCAGCCCAGTGGGAGGCTCAGACAAACACTGCATGAACAGAAACTGGGGAACGCATATTTCCAGCCATCTCTATCCCCCCCCCATCTCTATTCTTGGCAGGTTTGCATGTGTGCTATCAGACAGCCTCATCTTTTCCCCCCTGCAGAGCAGGCAGGCTGACAGGGCAGAGAGCCAGGGACAGAGAAGGAAGACATCAGCCCCCACAAGTGTCTGTCTCAGGACACACACCACAGCGGGAAGAAGACAAGGTGGTCTCCCGTCCTACACCCGCACTCTGAGCTGCTAAGGGCAGATGATTCTGCACCAGCTTTACAAGTAGAGCTGCTGCTGCGTTGGTTACCACTGTTAAAATCCCTCTGTTTAAAGACCCATGAACCCAAATTGGCTTT
Source organism: Meriones unguiculatus (assembly GCF_030254825.1). Taxonomy (NCBI): domain Eukaryota; kingdom Metazoa; phylum Chordata; class Mammalia; order Rodentia; family Muridae; genus Meriones; species Meriones unguiculatus. The sequence continues at coordinate 77,888,263 of NC_083356.1, forward strand.
GGGAGATAGAGCCAGCAAAGGGCAAGCACGCTCCCTGCCCACGATAAACTATTCTTGTTCTACCCAAAGTGAGGGCACACAGGTCATCCCGGCATTGGGGAGACTGAAGCAAAAAGGACACAAGCCCAAGGCTGTAAGAGCAGCGGCAAGCTGGCCACGTTGTGGCCTACCTGTAACCCCAGGACTTGTGAGCTGGAGCTCCTCCGACCTCCAGCTCACAGCCAAAGGCTGGAGACATGGCTCAGCAGTTAAGAGCATTGTTGCTCTCACAGAGGACCTGGGTTTGGTTTCCAGCACCCATGAGGCAGCTACCATCTGTTATCACTCCATTTCCAAGGGATCCTGTGTCCTCTTCCGGCCTTTGAGATCAGCAGGCAATGTGTATATGCAGGCAACACACACACATAAAATATATAAATCTTAAAAAAACAATTGAGTTAGGGTCGGGGATTCTTCTAACACTAACGCAGTCACACAACTGATCTCTGTGTCACCTCTGTGTAGAGGTGCCTGTTAAAACACAAGGTTCCTAGTAAAGCTTGAATTTGAGTCGAGGAGAATTAATACTTTTTAGATTACGGCTGTAGAGTCAAATACTTAAGACATACTAAAGCATACACCCACTTTAAACCAGAAATTCAAATTGAATTTGAATTCCAGAAGTCCCATGTTTTTATTTTCTGAATGTGGCCGCACGCTATGAGGGAGGGCTGTTGGGGCAGAGGAAACAATACAGCCACATTCATTCATGAGTAATCACCTCCTTCCTTCATCTCTACCTCCTCCTCCCCCGCCATAAGAGCTGGTGTCTTCTGCCAGAGACCAGGTTAGCTCCCAATTAAGGTACAAAGTCACACTCTTTTCTAGCCCTTGACCAGTGTCATCCATGTCCCCCCAACCCCACCCCCGCCAGCCAGCCACAGAATGGTTCCATGGGAATCCCCCACGCACCCCCCCCCCCACAAGCACACCATTCCTGGCGGGTTTAGAATACGCAATCGTTAGTCGGTGCTTCAACGTGTCCTGTCTCAAAAACCCTTTGTTGTCTCCATGGTAACTGTAACTACCTAGCATTTCGCAGCACCCAAAGAGCATTTTCATGCGTTATCTCATTCAGTGTCCTGAGGACTCTGGAAGAAGAAAGGCATATGATTACTCTGACTTCAGGGATTAGAAACTGAAGTTCAGGGTCGAGAAGACAGTGCAGAGACACCCAGCCAGTTAAGTGGCTCAGCTGCAAGTCACTTCACCACAGAGGAAGTACCCATGACCTGCTGTGTGCTCAGGGTGGGCTAAGCACTTTACATTTCTCACCACTGAAGCTTTCATAACGCCTTCTGAAGGGCGCATCCTCGGCCCCAGGGGATCATGTGACATGCCCGGACTCCAGTGACTCGAGAAAGTGGCATTCAGAATAAGACACCACTGTTCCACCTTGTGGCTTCAGTAGGGCAGCTCTTCGAGGCAGGAGCGCAGGTGGACCAGGCAGTGTTGGGAATCAAACCTAGGGCTTCAGGCCTGCCAAGCAGGGTCCTGACTGAGCTGCGCTCCCAACCCAACCCAACCCAACCCCCGAACACAGTGATTTTCATTTCTCCTTCTTCTACCCAAGCTGTCATTAGGACAGTTTGGTATGGAGACAGACAAGGTGACAGTGGCTAAAGACATGAGCCTACGAGCCTCATGTCCTGGTTTCAATCTCCAGGATTCATGTAAAAAAAAAAATAATAATAAATAAATAAATAAATAAAGGAACTGGTTCTCTGGGTTGTCTTCTGACCTCCAAACGCGTGCTTTGGCACGCACATGCTGTCTCCACACAGGCTAAATAAAGAAGTAAAAACTGAAAAAAGACAGCTAGAGTGGCCAGGCATGGTGGTTCCTGCCTGTAATCCCAGCGTGTAGGAGGCAGAAACAGCAGGTTCACCGTAAATTCAAGGCAAGTAGGGGCTACGTGCTGAGACCCTGTCTCCAGACAAACAGAGAAAAAAAGAAACTGCATTGATAGGGCTTGCTCACTTGAGGCCTTCTGCTTATTTCCCATGGCCAGCAGCAGAGAAGCCATGTTTATCACTCACCTCTAGCCATGTAAAAGTGGAAAGGACATCATCTCCGTTTTAGAGCTATCCTGAGGAAGCAGGGGAACAGCTGCTGGCTGTGTTTTATATGCAGTGGAGCAGGCTAGCCCAGGACGCCTGACCTGCTCTCCTGCCAGCTCTTCCAGGGCCTGTTTCTTCCTGTGGATGCTTCCCAGGCTGCAAGCCTCTTTGGAAAGTTACCAGAGCTCCCCAAGAAGGACCTCTTGGACTGCACTGTCCGTGAAAACCCAAGGGCGACATTAGTTAAAGCACAGCCTTCCCAAGTGAAACCTTGGGATGTTCTCAAATGTTACAAGAGAAAAAAAAATGGCTTCGAGCTTACATATGTTCAGCTCCTGCAGCTATGTCCTGCAGGCCCTTTGTGGGGTATTATCTGAAGTCCTGAGGGAAAAAGGCTTTGACTTACTCCAGAACAGAACAGCTATTTATAGCCACCAAGCGTGGGAAACGCTGGGCGTGGGAGCCTCGGTCAACAACCGAGTACGAATCGGGCTTTCAGGAGCAGGCCGCAGAGACCTGGAGGACACTTGGCAAAGTCTGTTACCACACACACAGGCACGGGCTCAAACCTGGAAGCCACGATTCAGGACCAGGCACCTTGGGACAAGTGACTGGATGGTGGTGAACCTCAAATCCCAACGTGTAAAAGAACAAAACTTCCTGTCACGTGTGGTGTGAGGAAAGACTAAGTGAGACAGCCTATCGAGAGGATACTTGTGAGGCAGTGGGCTCACCATCTCCACGACCGAGGCGTCCCGGCTTCTCCACCCCCAGGCCCAGCCAACCCCACATCAAATACGTTAGAAACAGTAGAGTCGCACTGCAGCCAGCACAGGCGGCGTCTGCCTCCTCTGTAGGGAGCACGGGCTGATTCGCTGTTGTTGTTTTAGCCGGATGTCCCAGACAATGGGACATTGTTTCCGTTCCGTTTCTCAACCCTTTCCTTGCCTTAGGAATTGAAAGTAAACTTAAGTTATGACACGCGTAAGGAGGGGAGGCTTCCTAAGTGCGCCATCTTATCTAAGGGACTGGCGCACCCGCAGATGGTGGCATCGTGGGAAGTCCAGGCACCCTGGATACCAAGGGTGACTGACTGCTCATTGCTGTTATCTACTGTGGTAGCCAAGAAGGCGGAGGGGAAGGGGTGGGAGAGGGACCCTCTCCGACTGCATCTTTCGCCCAGGTTGACGGCATTCATTTCTCCCGTTCCACGAGAATAAGTAAAAACTTGGCCGGGAAGCAGAGGAGTGTCAGGGGGCCTGGAGCTAGAGTTATAGGTAGGTGGGCGATGGGAACCAAACTCAGGTCCTCTGCAAGAGTAGCCAGTGCTCTTAAATGCTGAGCCTCCTCTTTTTACTTACTTTTAAAAATCTGTTCCTGTGTGTGTGTAGTCCAGAGGTCAACATCCAGCTTCCTCTTCAGTCACTCTCTGAATGGCTTTCTAACAAGTCCAAGCATGTCAAGCACAGGCCTGAGCATGGCAGCCATGGCGCTGACAGGTTTTGCCCCCTACCCTTCTCTCCGCCTTGCTCAGAACCGTTAGATCACATTCCTAAAGCTAGCGCCCAAGGTCCAGTCCCTGATTTGGCCACTGACTCATTCGTGAGACAAAACACCAGGTACAGCAAACTGAAGAGCATTACTTGGCTAATATGTCCAGTCAGAACTTACCAACTCACCCTAGCACACACCCCTGCTTTTTCCCCTTAAAAATCCACTCTTGCAAAACATACAAACAAACAAACACCCCACTTGCTGCTGCTCCCTGTTGGCCTCTGCCTCAGCCCCATCCCTCCGTGGGGGGGGGATGGCGGGGCTAATACATCTCTTTTGTGTTGAGAAGTTGCTGTCCTGACCACCCCCTTACACCCCACTCTCCCCCTTTATTTGAGACAAGATCGATGGCCTAACCCGAGCTCGGCAGCTGGGCCTGCGGTTCTCACCGGCACTGGGGTCTAATTACAGACCTTGTCCACACGCCTAGTTTTAAAAGTGGGCCCTCAGGCTTTTATAGAAAGACTCGTTCTAGCTGGGCCATCTTCCCAGCCCCGTTGTGACATTTTCCCTAGTTTTTGTACACATTTTGATGCCCTTTGATCTGATTTCTCCTATTTATCAGGTAGACAGTTCCTGAGAGTCGACCTTTAAAAGAATTTCTCAGTTTTTCTGATTGTCCCTCTTTCCCTTGCTGGAGACAGGAAGGTGTAAGGAGGGTGGGTCCTCCCTTTCCCTGATCAGATAAGCCTGGGGCAGATTGGTTTCCAGACTGGGCCAGCCCCCCCCCCACGCCACCCCCCCCCAACCCCCACCTCCAGACACCAAAATCGGTTACAGCCTTTTCCTTTCAGGAGCCCAGCATCTTCACCACCACGCAGAATCTTGTCCATAAAGTCCTCAAAATGCAGGGGCCCCTCAGGGTCGGGCTCTCCACCCAGTCCTCCTCGAGCCTCCATCTGTGGTGCTGGAGGCCTTCCAGCACTTCACCGGCTCCTGCAGCTGGCTGGGCTGGGCTGAGATTCTCTACCGTCCCCAACTCCCCCCCCTCCAGCCTTTAGAGCGACTGCTGCCTCTGACCTCTATTCTCAGCCCATCTATCTCAACCTCGATGTTGTGTGTGTATGTCTCTATCTCTCTCTGTGTCTCTCTGTCTCTTTCTCTCTCCCTCCCAGTGTGAGAGCGAGTGTAGCTGTGTGTGCGTGTGAAAGTGTGTAAAGATGTGTGAGTGTGAGCATCTGGCGAATGGTGAGGGAATGTGGAAGCGCGTCTGTGTGTGAGAGAATGTGAATCGTGCGTGATTCAGTGTCTGTAGGAGTTGGGGGATTAGTGTGGATTTCAGAAGGTGTCTCTATGTGGACGTTAGTGTAGGTGTTTGAGTGTGTCTGTGTGTAAGAGAACATGTGAGTGGGTTTATGTGAGTGTGGGTATGCGAGAGTATGTGAATGGGTGCAGATGAGGGATTTTTGTGTATCCGAGGATGTCTGTTGAGTGTGAATTTGCATGTATATGTGTCTCCAAGTGTAAGAGTGGAGGTCCGTACGTGTGTATGCATATGACATGTGTGTGGCTATACCTGTATGTGCATTTGAGAGCATTGGTGTGTGAGTGCCGAGGGGAAGTGTGTCTGCAAATGAATGTGTGTGTGTGTGGATGTCTCCATGGGACTGTGAACATGAGAGTAGGAGTGTGAGAATGAGTCAGTATTTACACACACGTGTATAAGTGTATACATGTGCATATGTTTGGGGCGTAAGTATAGTGTGAATGAGTGTTTGTGTGTGTATGTGGGCTTGCAGGAACATGTGCCTGAATGCGGTTGAGTGAGAATATATTGAGTATGAGAGTCTGTGCATATGTGAGTATGGACATTCATGAGTCCTCATGTGTGTATGTGTGCCTAAAAGTTAAGTTTTAAATTAAGTGAAAAATGCACTCCTAAGATGGTTTTATGAGGTGTGTTGTTTAGGTTTAGGGGTGAGAGAGTCGTTCTTATAACTGAAACTTATATTTACAAGAACTCTTGCCTCAAACAAAATTTATTTATTGAGTTTTTTTTAAAGATATTTTTGTTTTGTTTTTGTTTGTTTGGTTGGTTGGTTTTTGAGATAAGGTTTCTCTGTGTAGCCCTGGCTATTCTGGACTCACTTTGTAGACCAAGCTGGCCTTGAACCCAAAGAGATATGCCTGCCTCTGCCTCTGCCTCTGCCTCCTGAGTGCTGGGATTATAATAGTGCACCATTGTGCCTGGCTTAAAAGGTATTTTTATTTTCTGTATCTGAGTGTTTTAGGTGCATGCATATCTGTCCACTATGTGTGTGCCTGATGCCTACAGAGGCCAGAAGAGAGCATCAGATTCCTGGCAGCTGGAATTACGGATGGTTGTGAGCCAGCAAATGGGTGCTGGGAACCAGCCCAGGCCCTCTGCAAGGGCAGCAAATGCTCTTAACCACTGAGCCGTTGCTCTCACCCCTATTCGTGGTTTGAGGTATCTTTGGGAAGATGTCTTTCAGTGATGTGGGGCTATCAGTCAGGTTGAAGTTTCTTGAACATCAGTCAGCAGGAAAGACAAACTGACCAGGGCGAGGTAGCTTCTTTAACTTTCCCAGTCCTTGTAAGTTTTTTATCTTTGTATACTGTCTCACCTATACATCTTTTGACTGAACTGAGGACAGAAAATATTCAGAGGGAACAGAACTGCACGCACGCACGCCGACCAGGAACAGGTGTTCCCTTCCTCTCCAATCACGATTCCCTGAACAATATTGTGACAGCTATTCACACACCATTTGCATGCCAGAAAGCATTATGGAGAATCTAGACATGCTTGAAACAGGGGAGGCGCTTCAGTTATAGACAAATGCGACACCATTTTCTGTGTGTGACTTCTGAGCTAAGAACTTGTATATCTACACAGGTCCTATACACCCCCAGCAGATGCTGGCAGATGACTGTACCTATGAAGAGAAAGCAGTAGCTCCTGGCTCTGAGATTTGTATAGTCTAGAAGAACAGGTAGAGAGCAAACAGATGGTCCCTAGGTTTTTGTTTTTCTGGTTGATTGGTTGGCTGGTTGGTCGGTTTTTGGTTTTTTGAGACAGAGTTTCTCTGTGTAGCCTTGGCTGTCTTGGACTTGCTTTGTAGATCAGGCTGGCCTCGAACTCACGGAGATCCGTCTGCCTCTGCCTCCCAGAGTGCTGGGATCACAGGTGTGCACCACCTCGCCTAGCTGATGGCTAACGTTGTAACACCCTTGGTAGGGAGGAGGCTGAGGTGGCTACCAGGAGGCCCAGCAGGGTCAGCCAAGACTCCCTGCTGCAGCCACAGGGCCTCAGGACCCCCCAGGCAGAAGAAAAATGTTTAGGGGAAAGGCAAGGGGCTCCCAGCTTCCCAAGTGTAGCCCAGGCTGCTCCTCTTGGTCATGTTCCCATTGTGATTGTGTTCCAGTGAGTGTGAGAAATTCCCCACGGATTCTAAAGATAAGTGCCCTGATCCTCTTGATAGACAAATAGCTGGAGTACAGAGCTGGTAGAAAGGTACAAGATTGGGATTCAAACTTACAGCCTGCCTTCAGTCCCGACTCCGTCCTTTTAAGCCACACCAGGGCCCGAGCCGACCCAGCGCGGTGAAGCCATGCTCTTCAGAGCCTCAGCTGCTGATGCCTGTCCCCAGATGCGCAGGCATATTCTCTGGATGACTTGGCAGCTGGCCCAGCTGGAAAGTTGGCCTCCAGCCTCCATTGTCTCAGCATTTTACAACCCGGAGCTGGGTAGGGGGCTGGGGCGGAGGCACTTTTCATGGGAACTCAGGCAGGGAAGGAGGGCGAGCCCTCTAACTGGGCCCCAGGCCAGGAGAACAAGAGAGCTGGGAGCCAGCCAAGGCACTGTGCCTCTTCCCCGACACCCCTGGGAGCATCCAGCTGTGGCATATACAGCCAGGCAGCCCAGACCAGATGTGGGTTGGGGTGTGGGTGGGGTGAGGGACGTGCAGGACTGATGATGAAGTGTGGTCTGCAGGAGAGAGACAAAGAGTCAAAGTTCTGACGAATATCCAAAGGGTGAGGCCCTGTTGCGCAGGCTTATGGGGGCCTCTGATCAGCCAGGGAAGCAGGGAGGCTTCTTGGAGGAGGAGACTACAGTGTTCCAAGTCCTTAGAGGTGAGCAGGAAAGGGGCCGAGCCTCCTTTCGGGTCAGATAGCATGCTAAGAGTAACGTAATGATGAGCAAACATCTGGCTCTCTTCGGGGCAGTTTCAAGCAGTTCAATCTGTCCCAGATTTATTACCCAAAATACAGTAAAATGAGATACAAGGTTGGGGGCCCAGACTGTGACTCAGCTGGTAGGGCACTTGCTGAGTGTGTGCAAAACTCTGGCTTCAGCTCAGTAACACTGAGCACAGGGATTCGTACTTGTAACTCCAGCCCTTGGGAGCAGGAGGCTGGAGGGTCAGAAGTCTGAAGTCATCCTCGAGCTACAGAAACGAGTTCAAGGTTAACCTGGGACAAATGAGACCCTGCCAAGAAAGAGAAAGGGAGCCCGGCATGATGGCGCACATCTTTGATCCCAGCTCTCGAGGAGGCAGAAGCAGGTGGATCTCTGTGAGTTCGAGGCCAGCCTGGTCTACAAAAGTGAGTGAGTCCAGGAAAAGCCAGGGCTATACAGAGAAACCCTGTCTCCAAAAACAAACAAACAAAAATAAAAAGAGACCTGCAGCCAGCAGTGAAGAATCCTTGCTGCTCTTGCAGACAGTGGAAATTCTACTCCCAGGACTCAGGTTGGGCAGCCCACCACTGCCTGGGATCTGAGTTCCAGGGCATCTCATGGTCTCTTCTGACCTCTGCAGGCACCTGCGCTCACATGTGCAAGCGCTCCTCTATACATGTACACGTAACTAAAAGGAGAAACTAAATCTTCAAAGAGGCCCCCCCCTGGCTGTGCTGGGCGTACAGAATGCGTTCATGTGACGCACGTGACATTCGCCTACTACAGAACCAGAAAACAGCCATTGTTCAGCCTAACTGGACATTCTGCAGTTTTGTTTGCTAAATGCAGCCACTCGGGCCCTGGGGTCGTTGTCCAGCGGGAGCCACCAGAGGCTGGTAGGTAGAAATACATCATCAGATTTGCCTGTGGACAAAAGAGGCTGGTAGCATGGCTTAGGGCGGGTGTCTGATGGGACACTAGGGCCAGAGCTGGGGTGACACAAGTGTGGACAAATGGGGATTTGTGTAAAGAGGTCAGGTCAATGGGCCTTACTGAGTCATCGGGTGTGGAAATTGAGAAAGTGGGGCAGTCAAGGATGACACCTCATTTCTGGGCAGCTTGACAGATGGTGGGGGGCTTTCCTGAGCTGGGAAGGAGGGAGAGGAGATGCCACAGCCCAGCTCTTGGTGAGATGGGCATCTGAGTGTGGTCGCAGGGGGGAGGTTTGAGACAGCTGGAGTCCGAGTCTGGAGTGCAGGCTCCCGGCCAGCTCTGGGGGTGACAGTTGGAGAAGACTGACTTAGCGAGGAAAACTGAAACCACGAGAATGGACGGCACAGTGTGTGGACAGGAAGGGACAAAGATGGGAGCCCCTGGGGACAGGCACAGTCTGGAGAGAGCAGGACAGAAGCCAGGGCAGCATCACACCAGGGAACACTTTGGAAACATGGGTTGGAGCGCTGTTGCCTTACTAGGGTGAACAAAAGCATAGGGTTCCCTGCCAGCCCTGAATAGCAGAGTGTGGGGGCGCTTGCCAGCACCAAGAAGGCTGAGCCAGGAGGCCTACCATGAGTTTAAGCTCTGAAAATATCAAACCCAAAACCAGCGATGCCCATTGATAAAATACAGCCCTCTGGCTGTGGCTACGGAAGCCAGACCAGGCAAGCAGCAGTGGAGCAGAGGGTACAGGACCTGGGGGTAAGAAGTAAGGGCAAAGCTGGGCATGGTGGCACACGCCTTTAATCCTAGCATGCAGGGAGGCAGAGGCGGGCAGATCATTGTGAATTTGAGGCCAACCTACTCTATAAAGCAAGTCCATGACAGCCAAGGTTGCACAGAGAAACCCTGTCTCAAAAAAATACCAAAAAGGGAGAGGAAAAAAATAATTAGGGAGGAATGGAAGTGGAGACCAGACTTTCAGGTACCCTAGCTGGAGAGAAGGCTACGCAGTTAAGAGCATTTGCCATTTTGTCTTAGTCAGGGTTTCTATTGCTGTGGCGAAACATCATGACCAAAAAGCAAGTTGAAGAAGAAAGGGTTAACTTGGCTTACACTTCCAGATCACAATCCATCAATGGAGGAAGTCAGGATGGGAACTCAAGCAGGGATAGAAGCTGGAGGCAGGAGCTGATGCAGAGCACGGAGGAGTTCTGCTTAGTGGCTCGTTCAGCCTAACTTATCCAGGACCACGAGCCCAAGGGTGGCACCACCCACGATAGGCTGGGCCCTCCGCCACGGATCACCGGTTGAGGGAATGCCCTACAGCTGGATCTCATGGAGGCGTTTCCTCAGCTGCCGCTCCTTTCTCTGTGATGACTCCAGCTTGTGTTGAGTTGACACTCAAAAACAGCCATTGCACAGTTCTTACAGAGAACCCAAGTTCAGTTCCCGGCACCCACTTCAGACCGCTCACAACAGCCTGCAATTCCAGATCCAGGGATCTGGTCTCCATTGGCACCTGCCCTCACATTTCCACACACAAACACATTTAAAATAAAAAAATAATTCTTGAAAAAACATCCCCAGAAGCCTAAGCACAAGAAGACCGAGGAATGGTGTGAGTCTGAACACTGAGTTGTCACCGGGTCTTTGCTAACAGATGTTTACCCCTGCAGGCCTAAGGACATCAACTTCTCTTTAAAGCCAGAAGGAAATAAACCAAAATAATCCCAGACTTGCACAGACCAGGCAAAGCAGACAACACTGCCTTCAGTGAGACCCGCCTCTGGAAAAGATTCTAGTAAGCTGGAGCCCAGCTCGACATCTGTACTTAACGACACTGCATTGCACTCTTCAAAAACAAAATTGGATGCTATCTCAGATTAAGGTTCTGGCCACAAAAACGGAACTAAAGTGAAGGGGCACAGGACAGCTTTGACAGTGATGGACATGTTAGCATGACCGCTGGGACCCTTCTACAAGCATGTGCCTGTGTCCAAACTTCTCAAATAGCCTCTGTTAAATACGACAGTCCTTTGTGAAATATGGCCTCCAATCTTTATTCCAGCAGGCTGAAACTACACCCAGGTAGTTGGCTCGGCAGCTACAGGGGTCTCTGCAGGAGGAAGCAGCTTAAGAGAAGCCAGGATGAGTGGTTAGCTGGAGCTGGTTCCACATAGGCAGGCGATTTAAGGTAAGTTAGATAAGTTAGCTGGCACAGCCTGACCTCAGGTTCCTAGAACAGAGCTGTGTAATTCCCCTAGAGATCCTCCATCAAGGGGATCAGATTCTAGTTAAACCTGCCAATGGCCTCAGCAAGAATACAAGATGGAGGAAGCTTTGCACTGTCTTGCCCTGTCGCACGCACCACCTGGGATCCATGGGAATAGTAGAGAGAATTAAGAAGGCATGAAGGATCCCAGCTGAGCTGAGAAGCCTGACACCCTGAGATTGGCTAATGGGCAGGGTGGGGAGTGAGCTAGGAACTATGGTAAAGGCATGAGGCAGGGGAATGGCAGCAGAAACCGAGGACCCCACCAAGTCTTGTGGAAGCGTGCTTTCCTTCTTTGCTAAAGCCAATCATGAACTCAGGTCCTGGTCTGTCTAGTAAAACTACTGTGATGTTGTCATGGTGACAGACCCTAGGACCATCTGGATGATAGTCTGCTGAGGATTGCCTTGGATAGTTTAAGGGATGTAGGAAGGCCTGCTCACTGTGGGTGGCACCAATCCCTGGGTGGGATCCTGGACTGGATTAGTGGAGAAAGGAAGTTATGAAGCACTGTGCAATTCATTCACCCCTCTCTGCTTCTTGTCTGTGGATGTCATGTGACCGGATGCTCCAAGCTCTGTCATCTTGACTTCCTTGCAGTGGACTGCATCCTTGAACTGTGAACCAGAATGAACTCTTTCTTTCTTGGTTTTTGTTTGTTTGTTTGTTTGTGTTTTAAAATTACATTTAGCCAGGCAGCGGTACCACACCCCTTTAATCCCAGCACTTGGAGAGGCAGAGGCAAGTGGATCTCTGTGAGATTGAGGCCAGCCTGGTCTACAAAGTGAGTTCAGATAGCCAGAGCTATACAGAGAAGCCTTGTCTCTTGGGATCAAGATGTAGAACCCTCAGCTCCTTCTCCAGCACCTCGTCTGCCTGCACGCTGCCATGCTTCCTGCCATGATGATAATGGACTAACCCTCTGAACCTGTAAGTCAGCCCCAATTAAATGCTTTCTTATTAAGAAATTACAGTGTGTGTGTGTGTGTGTGTGTGTGTGTGTGTGTGTGTGTGTGGTACATGTGCACATGCCACAATTTGCCCATGGAGGTCAGAGGACAGTTTGGAGGAGTCGTTTCTCTCTTTCCACTGTGTGGGACTCCAGGATTGAACTCAGGTTGTCAGATCTGGCAGCAAGCTCCTTTACCCACTGAATCATCACACCAGTCCCACCCCCACCCCGTCCCCAAGTTCCTGCATATATGTATGCTCACCACATGCCTGGTACCCACAAAGGGCAGGAGGAGGGATTGGAGCCCCTGGAACTGGAGTGGCAGAGGGTTGTGAACCGCTGCATGGGTGCTGGGAATCTAATCCAGGTCCTCTGGAAGAGCAGCCAGTGCTCTTAAGCACCGAGCCATCTTTCCAGACCCTTGTCAGGGTATTTTATCACATTAACAGAAAAACAAAAGTAGACACTCATCATCGACGAAATCATGAAAAATCCTGATGGGGTAGCCTCAGTCGGATGTTCTAACATACATACATACACACACACACCCTACCCCACACCTCACCTCACCTCACCCCTGCTATAGAAGTTTGCTTGCTATGACACACACAGCCTGGGGCAAGCAAAATCAGGGCACAACTGACCCAAGCAGGGAGGGTGTTGTGGGTCCTGATTCTGGAAACCCTTAATCTGGGCATTTCATGTTTCGCATAAATACATTATTAGTAATTTAATAAGTGTGTAAATTAGAGTGAGTCTGCCAGTCATTACTATCATTATTAGTAGAGTGATAAACAACATGAGTGTCCAGAACTGGACCTATGGATGGACCAATGGATGAATGGTTGATAGACAGATGATGACAGCCTATGATGGATGATGGGTAGATGACTGATGATGATGGACAGTGGGTGGGTAGTGGTTGGGCTGATAGCTAAAGGCCTTTGTTTGTTTTTTAGCTCCCAGGGACAGGTTCATTTTGCTTTCTGCTCCTGTATTTACTTTTTTGTTGATGTTGTTTGTTTGTTTTTCAAGAGAGGGTTTCCCTGCATAGCCTTGGCTGTCCTGGAACTCACTCTGTAGATCAGGCTGGCCTTGAACTCAGAGATCTATGCCTCTGCTTCCCTAGGGCTGGGATTAAAGTTGTGTGGCTCCTCCTCCCAGGCTCTTATATTTACTCCCCCCCCCCCCAGGGTTTCTCTATGTAGCCTTGGCTCTCCTGGAACTCACTCTGTAGATCAGGCTGGCCTTGAACTCAGAGATCTATGCCTCTGCTTCCCTAGGGCTGGGATTAAAGTTGTGTGGCTCCTCCTCCCAGGCTCTTATATTTACTCCCCCCCCAGGGTTTCTCTATGTAGCCTTGGCTCTCCTGGAACTCACTCTGTAGATCAGGCTGGCCTTGAACTCAGAGATCTATGCCTCTGCTTCCCTAGGGCTGGGATTAAAGTTGTGTGGCTCCTCCCAGGCTCTTATATTTACTCCCCCCCCCAGGGTTTCTCTATGTAGCTTTGGCTCTCCTGGAACTTGCTTTGTATACCGGGCTAGCCTGGAACTCAGAGATTTGCCTGCTATCTACCACCACTGCCTGCGTTTGCTCTTATGACTAGGCTAGCACAAATATCTGACCATTGTCTTGCTCATTGCATCCCTAACAACCAACACAGAACCTGGGCTAAAGAGGGGCTCACAGGACATTTGAGTGAAGAAAAAACCTCATCTGTAAACAAAGTTCCCAGGCTGACCTCTGTTTCATGTGTACGGGTGTTTTAAAGGTGCATGTCTCTGAACCACGTGTGTGCCTGGTGCTCAAGCACAGAAAAGGGCGCTGGGTCCCCTAGAACCTGAGTTACAGATGGTTGTGAGAAACCATGTGGGCTTTTTGTCAACCTGACAACAGCTGGAATTATCTGAAAGGAGGGACCTTGTTGTGGGTTATTAATATTTATTATCAATTTATCTTTTAGTTAAATAGCAGTTATTTCTAAACCTGCTATATACCCAAATCACCACACAGAGGCTAGGACTTATTTAATTAACCTAGAGCACAATGCTGGGCAATGATTACTCTATCCTAAACCTCCAAGCCTGCATAGTTTCCTCCCATTCAGATTTCGCCCATTATACTTGCTTTTAGTTATATCTTAGGTCTGGTTCATCTCTCCTCGTGGTTAGAAGTCCTGTCTTGCTGATCTCTCTCTCCTACTCCTCCACTCACTTCCTTCTCCTCTCCTCCGGACCAGGATGTCCCACCCTATTCTCACCATTGCACAGCACTGGCTGGTTGTTTAGTTGAAAATACAGAGAACAAACAGTGGCATGTTTACACAAACTTGAGATGCTTATTGTAAGCATCACAATGCAATGTCTGGATTGAAACTAGATAGTGTGGTAGAGAAATCAGCATTTGAATGAACAAGGATAAATTGTATGTGTTCCAAACAAACATTATACCAACAGAACCTCAGCTGAGAAATGCTTCCATAAGATCTGGCTGTAGGGCATTTCTTAATTAGTATGTGATCAATGTGATCAGGGAGGGATGAATCAGCTAGGGTTTCATTGCTGTGAAGGTAAAATACCATGACCATGGCAACTCTTATAAAAGAAAAATATATATATATATATATATTACTCTTAAATCTGCCTACCTCCGCCTCCTTGAGTGCTGGGATTACAGGTGTGGGACACGTGCTTGGCTCTAAAAGAAAAGTTTAACTGGGGTTGGCTTACAGTTTCAGAGGTTCAGTCCATTATTGTCACGCCATATGCATGGCAGCATGCAGGCATGCGTGGTGCTGGAAGAGTCTTGATCCGAAGGCAGCCAGGAGGAGACCTTCACACTGGGTGTAGCTCGTGCTTTGGAGCCTTCAAAGCCCCCATCCTGGGAGTGGAGCTCAGATGGTGATCCCCCTTACTCCCTGAGCCATATTGACAGTCCAGTTGCTGCGAGTTTGAACCAGCTCTGCGCTTATCATCTGAGGGCTGTGGGCATGTGACTTCATCCTTCTGAACCTCATTGTCCCCTGAGTAGCAGAGACAATACAGGGCCACCCCCTGGGCAGCATAAGCTGGCAGCTTCCCCCAGCTGAGCTACTGAGACCGGTGATCACCCTGGGGTCCTGCAAACCAACCGTCCCGTGTGTTTTCACAACACACTGCGGATACCTGAGCCTCCAGAGGAGAAGTGAATCCACGTGCCCATCACAGAGCAATGTAGGAAAATGTGCTGGACACTGAGAGGTGTAGAATGTGCTACAGATATGGCCCCTGGATACCTGAAGCTGGAGGCAGTTGAGAAATGGGCTGCTTTGGAAAAACTTTCTGTTGTTCTCCTGAAGCAGCTCACAGAGGGTTCTGGTGAGAGGAGGCTTCCCTGCCTCCTTTGGAAAGAAACATCCTCTCCTTGGAAGACAGAGGGAAACAGAGAAGCCTAAATGGACAGGCCTGCCTGTTGACATTTCCCCACTGGTGACACTTGGCTGTTCACCACTCTTTCCACCACTCCCTACCTTTCCCCAAACTCACCATATACAACGCATGCCTGCTTCTCCAGGTCTTCATTTCCTTAGCCAGCTTCCACACGTCACAAAAAAAGTATATAAAATTTATATAAAATGAGTGCACATGTTCCTCTTGTTAAACTGTCTCCTGTTATGAAGGTCCCAGTTGAAAACTCAGAATGTTAGAAGGAAGATCTATCTTTCAAGCCAGGTATGAGGCAGTACCTGTAATCTCAGCACGTGGGAAACTGAGGCAGAAGGATCATGAGCCAGTCTGAGCTTCATAGTGAGACTCTGTCTTAAAATACCAAAGAAAGGGGGGCTGGAGAGATGGCTCAGTGGTTAAGAGCACTGTCTGCTCTTCCTAAATAGACCTGGGTTCAATTCCCAGCACCCACATGGCAGCTCACAACTGTCTATAACTCCAATTCCAAGGGATCTGACACCTTCACAGTAATGCACATGAAATAAAAATTAAATTATAAAAAAAAATACCAAAGAAAGTCCAGGCATGATGTACATGCCTTTATTCCCAGGACCTAGGGGCAGAGGCAGGTGAGTTTCAGGTCGGCCTGGTCTACCTAGAAAATTATAGCCAACCAGCGCTGCATAGTGAGATTCTGTCTGAAAAGGAAAACAAAACAGTAACAGCAACAAAAGAAAAACAAAGAAAAGGAGCAAGGGAGATGGCTCAATACAGCTTTAGCTGCCAACTTGACACAAACCCAGGTACATCTGGGGCCAGGGGCCAGGTGGAAATGGCACAGAACTTTGATCCCAGCACTTGGGAGGGAGAGGCAGGCAGATCTCTGTGAGTTTGAGGACAGCCTGATGTACAGATCAAGTTCCAGGACAGCCATGGCTACATGGAGAAACCCTGTCTTGGAAAACCAAACCAACCAACCAAACAAGCAAACAAAACCTCTGCTGTTGACCTTGATTTTTTAACAAGTCTATTTTATTTAAGGTTCTTCAGCTCTTCTACCTCTCTTCCAACCCCCCAACACTGGGTAGGAGGAAAAGATGGTTAGTGGGGACTGGGGGCAGAGTTTTCTCTGCTACTTCCTGCTGGGTAGGGTCGTAGGATTCTTTGGGGGCCGATACCAATATCAGTCATCCAGAAGTCCAGAATCCAGGTCACCAGCCAATCAGCAAACAGCAATTTCAGCAGCAGGACAAACCAGCAGCAAGCAGTCTTCCTCCAAGCAGCTGCGCCTTCCCCTGGGCTGTCATACTGATACCCTCCAACGGCCTCAGAATTCAACTAATTCCAACTGGCCAAGAGCACCCTCTGCACAGGTGTGGACAAACTAAAATTCCCCCAACCTGGAGTTTTAACAAAAAAAGGTTTACATATCATAAGCTGAAAAGTCCACAACACCCTGGGGACCGGGAATCTCAGCTGAGGCACCGAGGAATTGCCTCCATCAGATTGGCCTGTGGGCGTGTCTTGATTACTGATTGAAGCGGAAGGTCCACAGCCCTCTGGGGGATACCCTCTCTGTGCAGGTGGGCCAGCGCTGTCTAGGAAAGCAGGCTGAGTAAGCCAGGAAATGTAAGCAAGTAAATAGCATTCTTCCGTTCTCTCTGCTTCCGTTCCTGCCTCCAGGTTCCTACCCTGAGTTCCTGTTCCAGCTTCTTTCAATGATGGACTATTACATTTGGAAATGTAATCCAGATAAACCCTTTTCTTCCCAGGTTGCTTTTGGTCATCACAGCACTATAGGAAGCAGACTATGAGCCCTATGCCCTGCAAGTGTGGAGGTTTGAATAAGAACGGCCCCCCATGGGCTCATCCATTTGAATGTTTAATCATCAGGAAGTGGCACTGCTTGAGAGGAGGTGTGGCCTTATGGGAGTAGGTGTGGCCTTGTTGGAGGCATTGTGTCACTGAGGATGGGCTTTGGGGTTTCAAAAGCCCAAACCAGTTCCAGTGTCTCTTCCTGCTGCCTTTGGAGGCAGATGGAGAACTCTCAGCTCCTTCCCCAGCACCATGTCTGCCTGCATGCCACCATGCTTCCCACCGTGACAATGAACTAAACCTCTGAAACTGTAAGCAAACCTGTTAGATGCTTTCTCTCTTCTTTTAAAAAAAGATTATTTATTTATTTATTATGTATACAATGTTCTGTCTGCGTGTACACCTGCTCACCAGAAGAGGGCACCAGATCTCATTATAGATGGTTGTGAACCACCAAGTGGTTGCTGGGAATTGTCCTCAGGACCTCTGGAAGAGCAGAAGTGCTCTTAACCTCAGAGCCATCTCTCCAGCCCCATTAAATGCTTTCTTTTATAAGAGTTGCCATGGTCATTCTGTTTCTTCACAACAATAGAACACGGACTAAGAGAGACTCATGAGGAACTGAGTTTGGATCCAAACACCCCCTTAACAGCTAGGCAAGGTGGCACACACCTGTAACTTATGTTGGGGTTTCATAGCCACTTTTCTATTGCTGTGATAAAGCGCCGTCACCAAGGCTACTTATAAAGGAACGCATTCAGCTGGACTTTTGGTTCCGGGGGTTGGAGTCCATGATCGGCAGCGCAGCGTTGGCAGGAGCAGCAGAGAGCTCACATCTTCATCCAAAAGCAGGCAGCGTGAGAGTGAGGGAGAGAAAGCCATCACTGGACGCCAGTGAGTCTTTTGAAGCTCCAGCGACTCACCTCCTCCAGCAAGGCCACACCTCCTAATCCTTCCCAAACACTTCCATCAACTGGGCAGCAAGCACTCAAATATCTAAGGCTATGGGGGCCATTCTCATTCAAACCACCACACAGGGTAGAGGCAGGTGTGTCCAAAGCGCTCACTGCTCAGTCAGTCTAGCTGAAAGAGGGTTCTACAGACTCAGTGAGAGATCTCATCTCAAAAATAAGATGGCCAGCTGGGGAGATGGCTCAGTGGGTAACCCATCAGGCCCTTTTTTTTTTTTAATTTTTTTTTTTTTAAAGAGGAATGTGGACTTTGGGACTTTGGATTAGAAAAGTGACTGAATGGTTTTTGTGGGGATGTAAGGGTCATCCTAGTAGGAACATAGAAGACAGTGGTGCTGAGGGTGATGTGAACCATAAGGGCCTGGCTCAAGAGGTTTCAGAAAAAGATATTAAAAATGTGGCCTAGAGACTGTTCTTGTGGTATTTTGGTGAAGAACGTGGCTGCTTTTCGTCCTTGTCTGAAAAATCTGCCTGAGACTGACCTGTTTTGGATTAGTTGCGTCGGCAAAGGAAATCTCCAAACAGCCTAGTGCGGACTGTGTCGTGTGGTCGCTTAGTATTCACTCTTCGGAAGATCTATAACGCACAGGAGCAAGCTGAACAAGCAAGAAGACAAGCTGTACAGACTGAGGAACATGTTCCAGCCCCTGCAGCAGATCTTGGCAGCTTCGGCGGCACGGTTCTTCCGTTAGAGTCAAGGAGAGAAGAAAGGAGTCCGTCCTCGACTAAGGAAAGCCGCTGAGGCCAGGCATGTGGCAGGGGCGTCCCTGCTCGGAGGCCCAGAGAGGCAACGGTGTGAAGCTGTGATGGTGAAGCCCGGATTGTCTTGGAGATTCCAGAGCTATGGGATGCCAAGGAGAGCTGCTCACAGGGAGTGGAACCAGCCCTAGAGATGGAAGTGTGCTTCAGTGGACAAAGCTGAAAGGAGATCTGAAGAGCGCTTTGACAGCAGACAAGGAGGCGCAGAGTTTGGAGTCTGTCCAGCTGGTTTTCAGTCTTGCTTTCGTCCAGTGTTTCCTCACGATGCTCTTTCCCCCCTTTTGGAATGGTGATGTACATTCTGTGCCATTGTATGTTGGAAGTATGTGATCTGCTTTTTAAATTTTTATTTTATAGGCGATTGTAGTTAAGAGATTGCGTGACTCTCAGAAGAGACTTTTGACTTTGAGCTTTTAAACAAGTGTGAGACTGTTACAGACTCTGGCAACTTTTGAAGTTGGACAGAATGCAGTTTGGCACTATGCTATCCTTTCAGGCTTTTGGGGGTGCAATGTAGTGGTTTGAATAGAAATGGCCTCTTATCTGTTTGAATACTTGGCCCATAGAGAGTGGCCCCATTAGGAGGTGTGGCCTTGCTGGAGTGGGTGTGGCCTTGCTGGAGTAGGTGTAGCCTTGCTGGAAAAAGATGTTACAGTGAGGGTGGGCTTTGAGATCTCAGATGCCCAGGCTGGGTGGCTTATGCTGCGTGCAGACCAAGACGTAGAACTTTCAGTTCCTTCTCCAGCACCAGTGTCTGCTGGCGCGTCACCATGCCTCCCACCACAGAGACTAAACCTCTAAATTGTTAGCCAGCTCCAATTCAGTCTTTTCCTTTATAAGAGTTGCCATGGCCATAGTGTCTCTCCACAGCAATAAAATCCTAACTAAGACACCTATACCCCGCCTCCCTGCCCCCCACAAAACACTGGACTATTATTCAGCCTTTGGGGAAAAAGAGAATTCTGACATTACTGCGATGTGAATGCACCTCTGGGAGAAGGCAGACGGATTGGTAAATATTTCATGACTTCACTAATGTAAGGCGCCCAGAGCTGTCACCGTTGTGGACACGGACACTGTCCTCATTAGGCATAATTCTTGTTTCCTTGTTTGACTAAGGGCTCGGTATGTAACCAGGCCAAGGGCTGGGATTACAGGCCTGTGTCTCAGGCCCGACTAGCAAACAGGGAAGCTTGGCTCAGAGCTGGGAATGTGGAACCCAGTGTTTTACTGACTAACTGGGTCACAGCCCTCCTCAGACCTGGAAGGTCAGCTCTAACTGTTTGGGTTTTTCAAGTCTCTGGGCCTCTTGGCTTCTTGAATGGGGGTGGGCTTCGCGAAGCCGGTTTCGCACAGCGGGGAGGGAAAAGCCCCAGGCTCAGGCCTGGCAACAGGCTGTTTGGTCGCCCAGTTTTGCACCTATGACCCTGGTCTCTGCGCTAAGCCTGCTTCCTGCCACGTCATTGGAACTATCACACCACCTGGGAGGGGGGCGCCACCACCCGGGAGGCTTGGAGAAGGCCCTGTCTCACCTATAGAATGAGGTCAGAATAAAGTCAACGCGGCAGTCCCTGTTCAAACCGTTATCTCTCTTCTTACATCCGGACCTGCAGGCTCTCCGCTGGTCTCTGCCCTCTGCCCTCATTCCTTCGCTTTAAACCGGCCGCCAAGTTTCTAACCTACGTTAGGATCGGGACAGGGAGTCTCCTCCTGCTCCCACCAGGGGGCGCTCGCGGGCCTTGCAAAGGCCTCCTCCCAAGGATCGCAGGGATTAGTTTCATGGAGGTGGGGAAAGACTGTAAGGAAGGTACCACGTAGGGAGCCTGGTCCTGGGGGGCTTTATCCCCTGCTTTGCTGGCCTAGAAAATGGGTGTGTGTGGGGGAGCGGGTAGGCAAAGCTTCCCAACTTAGGACAAAGCTTCTCGACTTTTTTTTTTTTTTAATTAGCATGATATATTTTATTTTAAAAATGTAATTTAGGGGGGAAATCTTTGAAAGCAGGTTTTGCATCAGGGTCTCAGCAAGGCCTGGTATAGGCGATTTCTGATAGGTTCTCATGTGGTGCACCTGCTGATATTTCTAGGAATTATCTCTAGGGACCTCCCAGCTCTGACCACAGATGGATACCTGAGCTGGTCAGGAAACCCTCCTGTCCTGAGCACCCCCTCCCCCATAGATACCTGTGATTTCAGCCCTCAGAAGCAGAGGCAAAGTGACCATGTCAAGTTGGAGGCCAGTCTGGTCTAAAGTGAGTTCTATGTCAGCCTGGGCTACATAGTCAAAACACAAACCAAAACAGCCAGGTCCTAGAGGCTCACACCTTTCATCCCAGGGCTCGGGAGGCAAAGACAGGCAGATTTCTGTGAGTTGGAGGCCAGCCTGGTCTACAGTGAGTTCCAGGACAGCCAGGGCTGTTACACAGAGAAACCCGGTCTGGGAAAAACAAAACAAAACAAACAAACAAAAAACCCTGCCACAAAAAAAGCCACCTACAAACAGAAAACCCCCAAACACAAACAATCCTACAAACCAACCAGCCAAATGCTTCTGCAGCGTGGGGCCTCCTGTGTGCATTCTCTTTCATTCATCACTGGTGTTTCCTGGGCCTCTGTGCTGAGCCCCTGCGCTTACTGGGGAGACAGACTGATGAGGCCCCGGCCCTAGCGAGCTCAGGGACCCCCAGGTGCTGGGGACAAGGAAGCTGGGGTGGGAACATGGGAGGTGCCTGAGCCTAGGTGTGAGGAGGACTGGGAAGAGACTCTGCTCCCTGTGCCTGGTTGGGTGTGCAGATGTGCCAGGCAAAGGGAAGGCAGATAAGGACAAGGCCTCCCCAGGTCCGGGTGGGGCATGCAAGACCCAGAGAAGAGAGGGCTGGCCACTAAGATGAGGCGTTCCATAGGCACAGTGACAATACCCACATGTCTCTCAGAGGGACAGATGTGCACAGAAGCAGCATCCTAAAAATGGTCTTTTATAGACCAGGGTCGTTGGTTTGTTTTGCTTTGTTCTATGAGAAAGGGTTTCTCTGCAGCCCTGGCTGACCTGGACTCAATTTGTACACCATGCTGGCCTTGAACTCACAAAGATCCTCCACCTGCTTCTGCTGGGGCTACAGGCGTGCCTGCCACACCCGGCTCTAGGAACGAGGGCTGTTGAAACATAGTGCAAACAGATCTGAAAGTCACAGCCATCCTGCCTCAGCTTCCTGAGGGGATGGGAATTCTTACCCAAGGAACTTCCTCGACTTCCGTATGACTAGGCTGCTGTAACAGTTTCTTGTAACTATTGCTGTAACTATTCTGTAACTATTGCTGTAAGGGTTTCTTCGACAACCCACTGCAAAGCGAAGGCCCAAACTAGAGTCCACCCCAGCCTGGGCCCTGGGGCTCCAGAACCGAGACCCGAGCCCTGGTAAGTCTCTTGTTCACACAGGACCCCCATATCTGTGCATCTGCTTCACCACCCTTGACCCTGTGCTGTCCCCCAGCAACTTTAGCGGGAAATCAGGAGTTGGTCTCTTGGAGGCAGCTGGTATTTAGAGACAGACCGACATTCATGGAGTCTGACCCTTGAGACTGGGTTCTTGCTGGTTGAGGGTGTCTACAAAGCGCCAAGGCCCCAGACCCCCTGGCCTGCCCTCCACCTCAAGGCATTTATCTATCCATCCGTCTGTCCCTTCAACTCACCTGAACCGTGCACCCAGCCTCAGGCGAGGCCCGGGCAGAGTGAGGTCCAATCCCCACATGAAGCCCAGGGGCCGACTTAGAACAAGGCAGCCACTGAGGACAGGGCAGGCTCATGGTGCTCACAGCCGTGAGGACAGAGATGGCTGAAGAGAGGGCCCTGAGAACCCACAGCCAGGGAGGAGACACGCCTACCCCAAGCCCCACCGTCTGAGGTTCCCTAGATCACCCAGCCAGCTGGTTTGCTTCCCGTTGCTGTGGTGAAATACTGACCAAAAGCAACGTGGGGAGGAAAAGCTATATTTCACCTTACGGCTTACAGTGCTTCATGAAGGGGAGTCAAGGCTGGCGTCAGGAACTGAAGCAGAGGCCACGGAGGAGCACCGCTCACTGGCACTTTTTACTGGCGCGCTCCACCTGCTTCTTTATCCAGCCCGGGACCACCCGCCCAGCGGTGACACCACCAACAGTGGGCTGGGCTCTTTCACGTCAACCGTTAACCAAGGAAATGCTGTAGAGATTTGCCTCCCAGCCGGTCTGTGGGTCTGTGGAGTCATGTTCGCAACTGAGGTTCCCTCTTGCCAGATGCCTCTAGCTTGTGTCAAGCTGACAAAAATCTAACCAGCACACAGGGCACCCCAATCTATTTTCACATCTAAGTGGCCTGGGGCCGGCTTCTTCCTCCTCCTCCTTTTCTTCTTCTTCTTCTTTTTCTTCTTCCTCTTGTTTTTTTTTTTTTTTTTTGAGACAGGGTTTCTCTGTGTAGCCTCAGCTGTCCTGGACTCACTTTGCAGGCCAGGCTGGCCTCAAACTCAGGAGTGATCCGCCTGTCTCTGCCTCCGTGAGTGCTGGGATTACAGGCGTGCACCACCTGGCTTCCTCGTCTTTGGGGCAGCTGTCTAGGGATTTTCAGGCTGAGAAATCAAGTCCCAGATAGGAACAGGGAGATAAGGAAGGATTAAGGTCAGAGAGAAAAATACTTGGTTATTTTAAACAAATTCATCTGTACGAAACAATAGTCACAACAATGCCATGTGGAGCTTGAGGTGTAGGAAAATCTCAATATGAGATGGCACCAGGCAACACCAGAGCATAAATCAGGAGGGTACCTGGGGTTTTGAGCGGCCTGGGGTTCTGCATTTTTGCACCAGTGGCCATGAGGATGACCACATTCATCAGTGTTAGACTTGAAGAAGTCAAGGTGTGCTGGCTTTCGGACGGCCACTAAAAGGAAGGGGAACTAACACATTAATAAAACAGTGACATGATCAATACAAATACCAAGCCAATCCGGAATGAAGTTTTAAAAGGCCACTTATGTATGTATAGAATACATTTTGACTTTTAAAGCATGATACATAAACATCAAAGGTAAAACAACAACAACAACCATAACAACAAAAACCCTGCTACTAAAAATCTCAGTTGCTGGGCATGGAGAGGGCTCCGTGGATGAAGCCCCTGCTTGTTGGTGTGAGGGTGTTGCTCACATCGCGCAGCCATGGTGATGCCAGGTGGCCCTGCCTGTAACGCCAAGGCTCTGAGGGTGGATATGTGGGGTCCCTGGGTCAGGCTGCCTGAGCCAACTACCGTACGGGCAGGTGCTGGGAGCGGCTGAGGGAGGCTGCCTGCCTGAGTGAGAGTGACTGGCGAAGGGGGACTCCCTGTGTCAGCCCCGGATCTCCACGTGGGTACCTACAAACATGCACTCCCACACGTGGGAGCGCGCACACTCCCTGCCTGCATACCACACACCCAAACACACACAATTCTTTTTTTTTTTTTTCTTTTTACCAAGACAGGGTTTCTTTGTGTAGCCTTTGCCATCCTGGTATTCACTCTGTAGACCAGGCTGGTCTTGAACTCACAGAGATCCGCCTGCCCCTGGTTCCCAATGCTGGGATTAAAGGTGTGGGCCACCGCCGTCTGGCCCACAAACAAATTTTAAAAGTTTTCTTGTATTAGGCAGTAAGCACACAACATTCTCTTCAGCATGGCTCACAGACTTTACAGATGTCAGATATTCTTTAGTCTCCACTCCATAGTTAGCAAAGACAAATTTAAAGAGGAAAACAAATTTTGGAATATGAGACATAAATAATTCTATCTCATTGTACACACACACACACACACCACTTTTAGTAGAAAAACGGCTGAAGCTTATTTGACAAAGTACAATCCATGTTTAACGTGAAAAAACAAAAACAAAAAAACAAATATTCCTCTGGGCAAACGGGCGGATCTCTTGTGAGTTCAAGTCCAGCCTGGTGTACAGAGCGAGTTCTAGGACAGCAACAAAGAGAAACCTTGCCTCAAAAGACCAAAACAAACAAACAAACAAACTCTCCATTTTTCTCACATGTAGAATCCATGTCTTTACATGTTTTCATTAACTATGTCGTACTTAATAATTGCCAAAAGAACAATGATGTTTTCCCCTTGAAGAAGGGAACTAAAAATACAACATGGAGGTCTGTGTAGAATGAAGTGTCATTACCTGGGCCTGGTGACGCAGGCTTTTAACCTCAGCTGCTCAAAATGCTGAGGCAGGAGGATTTCAATTCCAAGGCCTGCCTGTGATACAGAGTGAGTTCAGGTCCAGCCTAGTCAACTTAAGAAGACCTTCTCTCAAAAAAAAAAAAAAAAAAAGTTTTGTTTTAAAGAACAAGGGAAAGAAAAAACGAAAAGAGGCCTGGAGGTGTAGCCCAGGGCTTAGAGCGCCCTCCTAGCCGGCCAAAACCTTAGGTTCAAGCCTCAGAACCAACCAACCAAAAGGGTATCCATGGCTCTGAGTGGACCGGCCCACCTCCTGTTGTGCTAGCCCACGTCTTCCACACGGTGGCGCTGTTAGGCTGCTGGCTGCTTCCAGCCGCAGGACCTTGGAGGGAAGGGGTGGGGTGTCTTAGCGACCGGGTTTATTTCCTCAGCGTCCTACCTCCCTAGGTGGCATCTGGGGCACGAACTCTCAATAAGTCAGTCTTCCCCGTGGGCGGCTCCTGCTGCTGTGAGTCAAACAGCTTTGCCTCTCCCAGGGACAAGCCTGGATTCCCAGGTCACGCATGTATGGCCTTTAGGGTGCGCTGTAGAGGTAGTGAGCTCTAGGTCCTGGAGGAGCCCAAGCCATCAGAACCCAGTTGCTGTAAGAGAAGGTAGTCTTGGGGCTGGAGAAATGGCTCAGCAGTTAAGAGAAGGTAGTCTGTGGTGAAGTGGTCGGTCCTGGCTCCCTCTGCACTGAGACCGGGGGCCCTGGCTGTGGGCAAATGGGGTGTCTTCTCCCATACGCTCCTCCATCTCCTGTGGCTCAGATAACTGCATCCTTCTGGGATTCTTGGCAGTCCCCTCCCTTTCCAACACTGCACTTGATTCTGGCCATATGTTGGGCAGGGCCCCATGAGAACCCAGAGCCTGTCTGCCTGGATCATCACCTCTCCTCCGTGCCAGGACCCGGGGCACCCGGCAGGCACTCACATGTCGCGGCTGGAGATGTGAAGGCTGGAGAGCAGTCGCCGCCTGGCTGGTGGTGGCGGCGGTTTCCTTTAGGGGAACCCGAAGGCATGATAACCCTGGCTCGCAGCTCTAGCTGAACCAGGCTGATGTCAACACATGACATGGGCGCCCAACAGGCTGGTCTCTCTCAAGCATGTGCCACAGTCTCCCAGACCCCAGCATCTTGATCGACGGCTTCCAGAAAAAGCCCCTGCATCCTGTCACCTGACTTTATATATTTTCTGCAGCGTATATCAGACTCCATAACCCATCCAGGTCTTGCTGGCTCCAGGGCTCCTGCGAGGTAACTTCACTCCCTGTTGCTCCTTTTCAGTTCCTCAAGTGAAACATAACAGCTGCTCTTCCTGTCCCGTCCACGTCGCTCCCTCAGCCTGCCCCCCCAATTCCTTCAGTGTTTGCATATAGCCCCTTTATTCCAGGAAACCCTCCCTGCTTTGGTGTCACACCTTGGGGTTCACACCATCAGCTGAGCTTTTGTCTCTGTCTTGCCCCCACCAAGTGGCCCTTGCTGTTGACCTTCCTTTTTCATTGCAAACAGTTAACATTCTAGTGCCTCCTGCCTCTCCCTCCCTCTGCCCCCCCCCCCCCAGGGTGCACCATCCTTACTGAATCCCCAGGCTTTGGGGGTCCCCTGCTTCTGAGCCATTTCTTGCCACATGGTGGCTCTCCTCTTTGGGCGTTTTTTTTTCCCTCACTCCCACCCTCTAAGGCCAGACTTGCATCCTTAGACTTTTCCACCTTCTCCGTCTCCTGGTGTTCCCTCTGGACATACACCTCTCAATCCCATCTGCCCCTGAAGGGCATGAACCAGGCTCAGCTACCAGACACTCTGCCATATCCCAACCCTTGGAGTATAAAGCAAGCCTGTAGCTCAGTTGCTCCGCTGTTCCCGGCCCTGGGAACAGGGAACCTCCGTGTCCGTTTCCCTTCCTCTTGTCATCCCACAGCCAACCCCCCAGGAAAGCCCATGGCTACCCGCAGAACAGACCAGAGTCCCACGGGTTCCCACATCCCCATGGGGACTACCCGGTCCTAAATCTCTTGTTGGGTCAAATTTAGTCCCCTTCTCCCAGGCTCCCATCAGCTCTGCCCCTCTGAAGTCTATTCCTAACAGAAAGCCAGCCTTCGAGGTCACGGTCCTCTTTTGTCCTAGAACTTCCCTGGGTCAGCTCCCCACTTAGACCCTCCTGGACTCCTAGATCCTTGGGAGCTGACCTGCTCTCTGCTGTTCCATCAACAACCTCCAGGCCTTTGAAGCGGCCATCCCCTCGGCTTCTGACTCTCCTCCCCACATCTGCACAGGTTCCCCACCCTGCTCTGCCACTTAGATCTCTGTTCAACGAGGTCTCCCCGGATTAAATTAGCTACAAAAGCCACTCCCCAGCACTTTACATCTCCTCCCTGGCTCAC
The DNA here is from genome assembly GCF_030254825.1 of Meriones unguiculatus. NCBI lineage: Eukaryota > Metazoa > Chordata > Mammalia > Rodentia > Muridae > Meriones > Meriones unguiculatus. Next base: position 77,915,791 of record NC_083356.1, read on the forward strand.
TCATCACCTCTGACACATTACCCTTGTCTATGTGTTCATTATCTGTCTCCTGCCCCAGACTCTAAGTCTGGGAGGGCAGGGATTTTCTTTTCTATTGTGTTCTCTTGTGTTGCAGTGTCGGTGCCTAGAACAGTATCTGACACAAGGCAGACTCTCCATAAACAGTTGCCAAGTTGATGGATGAGCAGGTCCAGCTTCACCGGACAGTGAACGGGGCAGCAGGGGCAGGGGCAAGCCTGTGCTTACCACCATAGCCTCAGACTCAAATCCTAAGAAATGCTCAGTAAGTATTAGCTGCCTGGATGAGTGGCTGGGTAAATGGGCTGGAACACCGACTCTCGCCAAGGGCTGCCACTGGGTAGGTGTTCGGGCCTGAGTGTGCAGGAGTAGGCAGGCCTACCCACCCTGGAGATGAGCCATTCAGGATCGCCCGAGATAGTGGTCCCAGATTCTGTCTGTCAGGTAGGATTCCCGCCACACCACCCAGGCCCTTGGAGAATTGCTTTACCTCTCCCCAGCAGCTCAGGGAATGGCCCAGGTGCCATGTTAATCCATACTTTAAGCTCTCAGGCTCCTCAGCAAAGCAACTGTGCTTCTGAAATCCCCCAGCAGAAAGCCTAGTGCTGGAGTGCGGGGGGAGGTGTGGGTCTCCATGGTGATGTGTGTCATCACACCGGACAGGGACCAGTAAGGTATGTGACAGCCGGAAGGTAAAAATCAAAGAGGAAGATGCTGGCTGAGTAGCTCGTGACAGAACCTCATCACAGAGAAGCAGAGGACTGGCCACGTGCTAAGTGATGAAACCTCATTGCAGGGAGGCATGGGATTAGCCACAAGCCATGAGAATGATGGAGCCTTGGAAGGGAGGGTGTTCCTGTGGGTCTAGAGCTGTGAACCCTGGAAGAATCCTGGAATCACACTTAGCCACCCCCTAATTGCAGTCACCCCAGAGTGGAACGTGGGGCTTGTTGCCCAGTTTGGTGATGCACACCTTTAATCTCAGAACTCCAGAGGCAGAGGCAGGTGGACTTCTGTGAATTCAAGGCCAGCCTGGTCCAGACAGTGAATTCCAGGACAGCCAGAGCTACACAGAGAGACCCTGTTTCTTTCAAGCAAGCAAGCAAGCAAACAAACAAACAAAAAACAAAAAAGAAGACTATGCTCTTGATTCTTCTATCTATTGACCTAATAAATTCATATCCTTCTTTAAGAGACACCATTTTTACAAAAAGATTTCATTTATTTTATGTATATGAATGCTTTATTTGCATGTATACCTGCATGCCACAGAGGGCATCAGACCACATATGGTTGCTGGGAATTGAACTCAGGACCTCTGGAAGAGCAGCCAGTGCTTTTAACCACTGAGCCACCTCTCCAACCCTAGACACTTTTCTTTTTTCATCTTTAGCCCTTTCTACAGACCTCACTATGTAGCTTGGCTGTCCCCAAACTCATTGATATGCTCCTGCCTCAGCTTTTCTAGTTCTGGGATTCATAGCATGAGCCGTAATAATTAAAAAAAAAAATTGTCCCCGTGGAAAGGGCCGAACTTGGTCTCCGCACAGGGCTTCTGAGCTTCTGATGGTTTGAGCCGCAGGTTCCAAAGCTGGGCAGTGAGTATCATCGGCTGTCAACCTCCACCCTTGCTCTGACATTCATGGCCCTTTTCTACCTAAGGCTAACACAGTCTCCCAGCATTTCCACACAGACATAGGCCAGCAAGCTACAGCCCATCTGGTCCTTACAGCTTGAAGTGGTTGGAGAGAAAAACCAAGAAAATACTATTTCATGACGTAAGAAAATGATATGAAACTCCACTTTTAGTGTTGAAAGTAATGGTCTGTCTGTCCATCTATATCTCTGTCTGTCTGTGTGTGTGTATCTATCTATCTATCTATCTATCTATCTATCTATCTATCTATCTATCTATCTATCTATCTGTCTATCTATCTATGTGTATATGTGTCTATCTATGTGTTTGCATGCCTGTGTGAGGGCGCCTATGCCTGTGTACAGGTGCAGGGGCCAGAAGAGGGTATTGTGTATCTTCCTTTTCCTTTGAGGCAGGGTCTCTCTCTGAACCAGGGACTCACAGGTTCTCAGCTAAACTGGATGCCAGCACGCTCCAGCAACCCTCCTGCTTCTACCCAGCTCAGAGGTGGGGTCACAGGCATTTGTGGGATGTCCCGTTTGCTAGACGAGTGTTGGGATCTGAATCTCAGGATTTCAGATCAATTGCTCTTAACTGCTGAGCCATCTCTCCAGCCCCAAGAGCTGTGTTTTATTGGTTCCCCAGCCACACCCACTCATTTGGGAGTTGCCCATAGCTGCTCTCCAATTACAATGGCAGAACTGAGTAGACCCACAAAGCCTGAACTATTTACTGTGTGGCTCCTCTGGTATGTAAGTAGCCTGCCCTGTGATGGGTCAGCTGAACTTTATTCTTGTGTGTCCAAAGGGCCACAGTACAAGAACGTTTTAAGCCTTCTTGCAATGGTGGGCAGACTCCCCACTCAGTGACGCTTCGAGGGACCCTCTCCCATAGTTGGAGATCCCCCATGGCTTAGCGCTCTGGCTGACTCATTCCCCGGTCTCCGGTCTCTGGCCCAGGCAGCGTTTGCTGAATCGCACAGACTGCTATTGTTGCCCGTCTGTAGACACTTCAGGCTTCTTCTGGGTTTTCCTGACTTGCCTGGACACTAGCCAAGGGGCCCGTATGGGGAGGTCAGGTGGACTGCACAGGTCTGAGTCCGTGTCAGGAAGATCTGGTAATTCAGGGGCTTCCCTGGGCACACTTAACTGTGCCTGGCCACAGAGGTGACGATAGCCGAGACCAGCTGGGTTGAAGTAACAAGGGGCCGCAGGCTTACCTGGAAATAAGCATGATGTGCCTGTCCAGCGCTGCCTGGAAGAGAGGAGAGTTCTTCTGGAAGGTAATACAGCAGAGTGTGGGGCAGGGTGTCATGGCGACCACTATCCTGCGGGAATATGTCCTGGGCTGGGTCTCCAGTGGCTGCTGACCTGGGGACCCCTATGGCTGCCTTAGGCAGTGACCAAGGCCTTTGATGCTCGGTGGATGAGGAGAAGCACCACCTGAGGGTGCACATTTGCACACTGGCCCTGCATCCTGAACCCACCTAACCGCCGGCCCCCTGTGGTTATGCCAAGGCTTTCCTTTCAAGGACACAAGCCGAATCCTGGGATCCCAAGGCAGGCCTCCTGGTTCAACGTGATTTGGGGGAACTTTGAGGACCCCAGGCCACCATTCTGATTCCTTTCCCTGGAAAATCCTCTAAAACCCTGAACTCCAGCCAGTCCTTTCTAGCTGGCTGTTTTGGAAAGACTTGGGATTGTCTAATGAGCATTCATAGGATGCTGTGGCTGAGAGCTGACCCCGGGGTCAGCTTGGGAAGGACAGTGACTCACCCTCCTCGGCAGCACCCCAAATGACTGATTTCTTTCTTTGGGAAAAAAATTGTTTTGCATGTGTATGTGTGTGTGCACGTACGGACACATGGTCATGTGGGTAGGCATGTGAAAGGTTGAGGATGATGTCACTTCTCTCTTCGGTCACAGTCTCCACCTTGCCCTAATTTCCTTGTTACTTAGCAAGAGTTTCTCACTAACCATGTAGCTTTTACCATCTGGTGAGCTAGCTTGTTCCAAGGATCCCCGTTTTAGGATTTGGGTTCTGGGATTACAGGCAGGCCTACCTGGTTTTTCACTTAGGTTCTAGGGAGCCAAATCCTGTCTTCAAGCTTGCAAGACAAGAGCTTCACCAGCAGAGCCCTCTCCCTGCTCGTGACTGGGATGTCCAAATTGGTCCAAATTGGACCCTATTCCTACCACTTCCTTTCTGGAGACAGTGTCTCCCTGGCCTCATGGGACAGAGTGGCAGGATTCCTGAGACTGGGAACTCACAGACCCTTGCACAGGCAGCCTTGCACAGGAGCCACTGTCCTCAGGAGTTCACTATCTGCTCATGGCATCTCCTTGCTTCTCTAGGACAGGGTGGCCTGGTGTGGTGAAGGACTTGGATGGTGCCGGCCAAGAGATGCAAGGCCTTTAAAAGAAACTTTAATCCAGGAGCAGGGAGATATGGCTCTTGTGTGTCTAACCGTCCGAAGGGCCACAGTAAAAGAACGTTTTAAGCCTCCTTGCAATGCTGGGCAGACTCCCCACTCAGTGACGCTTCCAGGGACCCTCTCCCATAGTTGGAGATCCCCCATGGCTAGGGCTCTGGCTAACTCATTCCCGGTCTCCGGTCTCTGGCTCAGGCAGCGTTTGCCGAATCGCACAGACTGCTATTGTTGCCAGATGTGAACTTGGGTCCTGGGCATTAGAGCAAAGGCTGGTGCGACAGCTAAACAACAGGGGAAAGTAAAGAACAGCCGGTGATCAGAGCAGGGACTGGCGGTAGATCTGGGGAGATTCTACTCCCACAGAGGCACTGCAGCAGTCCTGTGGTGAGAGCGAGGATGCCAGATTCCCCGGTGGCACACACCTATGATCCCTGCACTCCAGAATCGGAGCCAAGAGCATGCTAAGTTCTGGCCTGGCCACACAGCAATACCCACTTTTAAAACAAAACAAAACCCAAGAGGCTGATGTGTGGCTGGGGTGGGAGGGTGTGGCGATTTGAATAAGAATGCCCCCATAGGCTTATACGTTTGCATGCTTAGCCCCTGGTTGAACTGTTTAGGAAGGATTAGGAGGTGTGGTCTTGTTGAAAGAGGTGTGTCACTGGGAGTGGGTTTTTAGGTTTCAAAAGCCCAAGCCAGGCTCAGCCTCTCTCTCCAGTCTTTCTCTCCCCTTGGCTGCCTGCCAGTGAATCAGGATGTAGCTCTCAGACCTGTGCGTGCCCATGCTTCCTGCCATAATGAGGCTAGGTTAACCCCTGAAACTGTAAGCAAGCCCCCAATTAAATATTTTCTTTGATAAGAGTTGCCTCGATCATGCTGTCTCTTCACAGCAACAGGATAGTGACTAAGACAGAAGGGGAAAGAAATGGAGGGGGAAAGGGGAGGACAAGAGGAGAGTGTGGGCACAGAGCCATGCTGGGCAGCTCACGCAGGCTCCTGGGGGCTGTGCCATGGCCATGAGAGGTCAGGGTGCCACATGGCCCGGATTCCTATCTGTATTCTCCCGGCCCAACTTGTGAATTCTCCCAGCAGCCCTCCAGGGCCTACCCTCGTCCTCCGGAGCGCTAGATGAGGAGACCAAAGCACGAAGAAGGGAGCTTGTGTGCTGAGGGTCCGTCAGCAGGTGTGTAGAAGTGGGGTTTGGATTAAGGCAGGTAGATTGGCACCTGAAGGTCTGAAGCTCTGCAATCTGAGCTCTGCTACCTGTACCCAGACAGTGTCAAGAGAGAGCACCCAGCCTGGCTAGGCTCCACTTTGCTCAGGGCACTTGGGGTCCTCCCGGCCTCCATTTGGCCTTAGAGAGGAAAGTTCAGTGGGGCATGGGAATAATCTGAAGGCTTCTGGAGCTCGCTACGCCTCAGTGTATACGATAGAATCCCATACCCACTGCCTCCAGGCCTGTGACGTCCTCTTCATCACTCACAGTCCTCCTTGGCCAGCCTCACCTCAGCAAACGCTTTCTTGGATCTGCTGAGTTGATTAGTGACCTCATGCTCCTATTGCCCTGTGCCTACCCTCTTCTTACTCTCTGAGCTTTGAGTCTTCCTTTGGGTGTCTGGGTTCCCTGCTTGGCCAAGCCCATGGCTCAACAGACAGCAGTATCTCCATGCTGGCTCCATGCTTGACCTTTCCAGAGGTAGGCAATGATCAAGCTAGCTGCCAGGCACCTGTCCTCTCTCCCCATGCCCTCAGCAGGGCTCCCATTCCCTCTCTTCTACCCATGTCTCAGTCCATTCAAATCTTATTTTCTCCCTTTTCTTTTCTCCCCCTTTCCCTTTCCTCACTTCTTTCTTTCTTTCCACAGGGTCTCACGTAGCCCAGACTGCCCTCCAGTGTACTGGAGGATGACCTTGAACTTCGGGTCCTCCAAGTGCTGGGATCACCATGCTGGGTTTGACGCAGAGCTGGTGATGGAAGCAGGGCTTCATGCATGCTAGATGAGCACCAACTAAGCTACATCCACAGCCCCCATTTAATGGTTTCTGTACACAGAGCAGTAGGTCCTGGTGGCTGGAGCAAGGTCTCACAGTGGGCTGTGCTAACAGCCTGTGGGGTGGAACTGCGGGTCTCAGGCTGATTTCCCATCCCAGCCTTCCTGCGGCTCCGAGCTCCCCGCCGTCTCTGTGTGTCTGTCTGTATTCCTCAAACATCACGCTCTATGGCGGTGGAGCTCCCTGTGCCAGGCCCAGCCCTCCTCCTCCTCCCTCAGCTCTCTGGTCCAACTGCCACATGAAAGCCTCCAAGTCATCCTGGACTTTTGTTTTTCCCCTCTTCTCCACTGACCGTGCACCTGCACCCAAGATCTCCACAGGGGTCTTGAACCTATACAGTTTCCCTCTGGTACCGGCTCTCGCTGGAGTTCCCAGGGTCTTTACCTTCTATAATAGCAGTGTCCCACCTGGCCTCTCTGTGTTCACTCTGGCCGCTTTCCATGCAGCAGCCAAGAAGCCTCGGCTCACTCCGTTGCCATGGATCCGTGCTCTCCATCCCATACAGCTCTTCACGAAGCTGCCGCTGATCTTTCTGTCTCCTCTTGAACCGTTCTTTCACTTGTCCACCCACTCTGGGCACCCTGGCCATCATTTTGAACCTCCTACCCACCATCCTTTGCAGCGGCTCTGCTCACTCACGGGTGATGGCCCCTCAGACTTGGCACAGCAGGGTCCCATCATGTGACTGCTCAAAAGCATTCCTCTGGGCTTCTAGTTGCTTTCTCAGTAGCATCCATCTCTGGTGGAATAGTGTGCTTCTCCTCAGCTGCACTGTAAATCCGCAAGAGTGGAGACGCTGGCTGCGCCAGGCCTTACAGCGGGGCTGAGCCAAGGCCAGTACTCGTTGACTGCTGGTTGAGTTTGCAGGTCTTTCTGCCCCATCAGTTGTGTATTTACAGTTTTACCCTACAGAAGTCATCAGACAGATGTGCATGGGGTACCTCAAGGCCTTCATTACAGCGCTGGGGAGGTAGCTCAGTGCACCCACACTGTGCCGTGTGCCTGTGAGTCCAGTACAGGAGCAGTGGCAGCCAGAGGATGAGGACTTCAAGGCTGTCCTTGGGTTCGTGGCGAATTTGTCACCAGCCTGATGCTACCTGAGCTCCTGTCTCAGAAGGGAAAAGAGAGAGAGAGAGAGATTGATTGTAGGGTTGCTTGTTTGCTTGACAACCGGCAGTAACGATGAGTAAGGGATTGATTCAACAGTCACAGCCAAGGGGTGCCACAGGAGATGGCCCCGATAACACTGCCGTGTCACCAAGGAAAGGGAGTATGTGGCGGTGACACACGGTTATTATAAAGGAGCCCCGGAGGGCGGGAATTCTGGCTGCATCTGCAAACATGTCCACTTACGGATGGAGATAGTGCCAGAGAATCAAGCTTTGTTCCTTGGCTGGACAAGAGAAAGAAGCCAGGGAGGGCAGCACCCCATGACGGAGGCCCAGGCAGCATGGAAGCCCAGGTCTTCCTCCCGCCAGGACTCACTTCCCGCTCTGGATTTGTCTGTGGGAGGCTCAGTCAAGCCCTTCAGCTTCCTTGGCTGCAGAACTGCTCCTGTTCTCCCTACTGGCTGCACCAAGCAGGAGGTCACAGCTGGAGTGAGGGGAAGCCACATCTTCCCCTGAGTGTCAGAGATAGGCTGGGCCCGAGGCCGTCTTCTTCTAGCCTAACGGTAGCCTTGAAGGATGGGCTGCTAACCCAGAGTTCATCCAGCTAGTTAAAGGCATAGTTTAGTTCTGAGCTAAGGGGACCAATCACAATTCCATCTTTTTTTTTCCCCTAACATATTTTTTACTAATGATTTGGGATTTCACATAATGTTCCCTGATCACATTTTCTGTCTGTCTGTCTCTCTTTTTAAGACAAGGACTCACATGGCCCAACTTGGCCTTGAACTCATTCTATAGCTGAGGATAGCCTCGAACCTCTGATCCTTCTGCCTCTACCTCTCAAGCACTGGAATTGTAGGCATGTACCACCATGCCTGGTTTAAATGCTGCTGGCGATCGAACCCAGGACTTTATGCATGCTAGCCAAACATGGCTATTTTTATTTTTTATTATTGGTGTGTGCGTGCACACACAGACACACACACACATACATGCACACACAGACACACACACACATACATGCACACACAGACACACACACACATACATGCACACACAGACACACACACACATACATGCACACACAGACACACACACACATACATGCACACACAGTTTGCATTTATGAGGAGGTCAAAGGACCTGCTGACTTCCACAGATCAAACTCAGGTTTTCAGGCTTGGGTAGCAAGTGCTCTTACCCACTAAGCCATCTTGCCAGCTTGCCCTACTCCTTTTTAGGGTCTCACTATGTGGTTACAGCTGGCTTTGAACTCACTACCCTCCTACCTCAACCTTTCCAGTGTTTTATGGAGCTGCTGCAATAAGTCCCAGAGCCCCAAGAATGCCCCAGGACCAGGGAAAGCTTACTTACTGGCTGGGGAAACATGGTCCCACTCCCTACACTAAGCACATCCCACCCCCACCCATTCCCCACAACATCCCTCCCCCAGGCACCCTTAATAAGGAGATCCAGGGAGCCTGGTGCCCACAGGAGGCTTGGGTCAGGCCTGGCCTCCCTGTAATTAAGGCAGCAGGAGGCTGGGATCTGGGATCCCGTCATCCAAGGTGGGGAGGAGGGGCAAAGGAACAGGAGGAACCTCCTTGTGGCCAGGCTGACCACGTCAGCAGCCACTGGCTTTCTGGGAACAACTAGGCAGCAGCTGGCAGCTGGGATAGACCCAGTATAGACCCTGTCATTGGCTCAGCATTACCCTGGTCCAAGCCAGTGCAGGCAGGTACCATGGACTCAAGCTTCATCTGAGTCCCATAGGTGCCTGTCCCCCATCTCTCTCCTCTCGAGTCCTCCACCCAACTCCACGGCCGTTCTTCCAAAAAAAGCAGGCCAATGGACGCTCGGCCTCTAGCGTCCAGCAAGGCTGAGGGCAGACGGCTTCTCTTCTTCAGCAGGGAGTGCTGTGTGTCAGGGAGGCCGGGGAAGGGCTGCTCAAAGGATCACACAGGCATCCCTTGGAAAGGAGGTCAACTTCTGAACAGATGCTTCCAGCTTCCTGTGGCCCCTGGAGCAAGCCCGCCCTCCAGTTATCTCTCTGGTCTTCCCAGCTGCCTCTGCGCTCGCATCACCCTAACCTTCTCTCGCCTCCTGGTGGTCTGCTCCCTACCAGATAGCCCCTTGGCAGCACAGTCCTCAGCCCTGCCACTGCATCAGCCTGGGCATGCCTCTTTGCCCTCCCTCCCCTGTCCAGCCCATCCAAACCCTGCTCACCTTTCTCCTACTGGACTTAGATGGAGGTTTTCCTGCCAGGAGCCGTGGCACAGGCTGGCCTGCACTGGCTTGGACCCGGACGATGCTGAGCTAAGGAAAGCATGTGTCTTCCCTGGCACTCTCTGGCACCAGGGCTGTGCCATCCCGGGGGCTCAGACCTGCCCGGGTGGTCACTCACAAGCTGTGGTCTCGAAGCTGCACTGTACTCGCCTGTGAGAATGGGTTTCTAGAAGTAAGTAGCCCCTGGGAGTAAGTAAGTAAGTAGCTCATGGGAGGCTTCGTGGGTAAACACTCCAAATGGTACCATGGTGGGTGTGGTCCTCACGAGACCACAGCTGCTCGTGTTGAAGCTACAGACACACTCAGCCCGCCCCTGTCACGTCGTTCTACAGGGGCCAGAGAGGCCTTTCTAAGGCAACTGAGATCTTGTCACTGACCAGATGTCCAACTTGACCCTCTCTGGCCTTGCTCTCCTGCTCTTTCTGAGCTCCATTTATTCATTCTAACTGCTAGAACAAATCTGACAAATACCCACTGTCCCAATGGCAGGCCTTTGACCCTTCTCTACCTGGCTAACTCCTAGGCAGCCTTTTAGGTCGCAGCTGAGGTACCTTTTCCTCCAGGGAGCCCCCATGGCCATCTCTCATTCCAGGGAGCCCCCAATCCCTGAGCTCCTGAGGTGCTGGCCTGCACACTCCATTGTGGTACCTAGCACACCTGGGTGCTGATGGCCCTGCAGAGGGCCCCTGCTCTCTGCTGCAGACCCAGCACAGCACAGTGTCTGGCAAGGACTGGATTCTCAAAAAAAATATTTAGTGACTGAATGGCTGGATGAGTCAATTTCTGCATCCCACACTGCAGGAAATGTCTGAGAACAGATTTGAGTGGGAGGTTCCTGCAAGGCCCAGGAGAAGGCCCTGGGCTTGTGGGGTGCTAGGTGGTGAGGAGCAGACACCCTTTTCCCCTTTCAGGAGGAGGTCAGCCTCCCCATCCACTCGCACTGGCCCCCTGGGGCCTCGGAACCGGCTTCCAGATGTTAAGCCCCCTGTCAGCCTTACCTCCTAGCTTTTCCATCTGCACAGCTGGACCAGATCCCCGCAGCCAGCATCGCGGGCAGCCAGGCCAGCCGTCCCCAGCGTCTTCCTATTTTAGACATCTCGCCGCCTCGGTCCCTTCTAATGTTTCCAGGCAGGCTGCGGGGGGAGGAAAAAAAGGTTACTGCTACTTTAAATGTACTGTATGAAGGCGAGGGCTGGAAAGGGGCCTGCTTGCAGGGATACCCAGTCATCTAGTTAGAGAAGCCGCCAGATGGAATACAAAAGGAGAAGCGCAGGCGCTCATGGAGACGGCCTCGGTTCATAAATCAGGTGGGGCTGTGGCCCAGGGGCCCGCACGTCATGGAGCCCGACTCCCCCCAGGACCCAGGCGACTCCTACGGTAGGTGAGCAGAGCCAGCTAAGTGGCTAAGTGGCAGAGTTTGGGATTTTAGTCCATTGCTCCAGCAGACTTTGCTTAGCTTTGGGAATCAGAGTTGAGGGGGTCTGGGTGGGGAGCAGATGTCTAAGTGCTACCCGGCCTCTGGGCTTACGGCAGGCATGGGTGCCCTGGGTCATGGGTCTGTAGGGTCCCCTTAGACGTGGCGCTGGCATGATCTGGTAACAGGGTAGAGTTTCTTGGCTACTTGCGCTTTGCTCTTGGCCAAGAAGGAGAGGAAGTTTATAGCCCCCTGCTCCTCCGTCTCACAGTCCCCCGGGTCTGCCTGCTGCTGTGGCAAATTCAATTAGCCAGGTCTGCAGAGAAGCAGAAAGGAGCAGGCAACTGCATGTACCTTGTAATTAAAGGCCAGAGCTGAGCCGAAAGCTCCCGGTTCCCCTCTCCGGTACACAAGGCCCCCAGGCTGCTGCAGCTGGGGAGCTGCCCTGCTCAGCTCCTGGGGACCACTGGGAGCCCTGAGCAGAGTGCTGGAGAAAAGTTGTTGGGCTGAGAGCCCAGGCAGAGTGGGGCTGGGGGCTGGAAAGCGCAGGATGCTTCTTCCAAGGAGGTTTCAGCAGGCTTGGGACCCCAGGGACTCAGGTACCCAAGCTCACTGGCTACTTGGCTGGCCAGGCTGCTGCTCATTTGGCCTGAATGCAGGCACAGAGTGGCTGTCTCCCAGCAACAGAGAGAAGAGCAGGAGCATAGCTGAGAAGGGAGGCTGGGGGAAGGTTGAGGGGTTTACTGGGGAGACAGGGACGTTAGCCTCAGGTAAGGAGGTCTTCTATGGCTAATGACTTATGTGAGTCTTAAGGCTGTGACACTCTACTTAAAAACAAAACCAAACACAAACAAACAAACAAAAACTCCTCATCCCCCCCCCCACTTCCCCCCCCCCCACTGCCTTGCTCCAGCCAGGCCTAGCTGCCTGGCCCAGAGTCAAGGCCAAATTCCCTTCCTCCTACAGCAGCCCAGCTCTGTCCAGAGAGAGAGAAGGATTTTTGCCATGCTTCAAGCTGTAGCCCTCAGGGGAGCTGGGCCAGGCCCTACCATGGACCTGGCATATTCAGTCAGGTGACCTGTGGGTCACTGCATCTGAGTAATAATCAGTCCTCAGAGAGTGGGGGAGGGGAGGGCAGGAAAGGAGAGGGGAGGAGAAATACAGCTTCTGTTCTGGAAGACGTTTTGGTCTGGAATGGGAGGCCACCCATGGTCCCAAGACCTGCTCTAGAGGGATGTATTCTTGGGAACACACAGTCTGGGCTGTGAGATAGGTTTGGCTTTCCCCAGAACTGTCAACCTCAAGCATGGTATGGCCTAGGCATGACCCATATAGGCTCCTTCATGTTGCCTAAGGAAGGTACAGGGCCAGGGCAGCCCAGAGAATTGTGAAGACAGGAAGTGGTGATAGGCGTCAGTGTCGCCAAGCAGAGCTCTGGTGGTCCCTGGGCGCTCCTCCCCATCCAGGGTTATCTTAGGAGCCTGCAGCCCCTCTCTCAGTTGTTACCCCCACCCCCACCCCCTGCACATTTGCCAACAGCAGGCTCTGGGCAGGACAAGGCTGGAAACTGAGACAGCTCCTAGCTCAGTGGTGTGCAACCTGCCCCATCTTAGCCTGCGGATCTCCTGGATTCTGCTCTGGCAGGGCATGTGTGTATTGGACCTGGGAAAGAAGCCTAGGGACAGAGGAGGGTCCAGGGGAGGCCAGGCAACCTCCCACCCAGCCAGCCTCAGAGGTCCTCAGCTGAAACCCATCCTGGGCCAGGGCAAGAAAGGAAGCCTCCTCTCCAGCCCTCCTTCTCCAGCTGTTCATTCACTTGTTTACACTACTCTCAGGTCCAGGGCTGGGGCTCCGGGAGCCCAAACTTTGCCTCTGCCTTTATGAAGTCCCCAGGTTAGTCTGTGAGTAGGGACTGATCCAAAGAAGGAGCCCAGACATCTTGGAACCACTTATTCCAGTGCCTAGGAGGGCTTCCTGGAAGAAGTGACTTCATGACTTCGATAGCCTCTGTCGGTGTGATGGCCACGGCACAATGCTATAGGCTGGCCAGAAGTGACAATGGAAAACACATCCTCCTGTCCCAGAAGTAGACATCTCAGGCCATTTTCAGGTGACCTGGTTTCTGTTGAGGGCTCTGCCCCCAGCGGGTGGATGGCTCCTTTCTGTTGAGTCCACGTGGTCTTGCTTCAGTCTGTGCATGTGGAGAGAAGGCACATGTTCTAGTCTCTTGCCCATGAAAATAGTGATGCTACTGTATCAGGGAACCACCTCATTCATCCTTGGCGTCTTCCTGTGAGGCCCTATCACCATGTACAGGCGTGGGGGTGAGGGCAGGTCACTCAGATCCTCCATGACTCCCCACTTGAAACATCTCCTTCCCCTGTCACCTGGGACAGCCACACCCTGCCTTCCTCCCACTTCTTGACTCTTCTTTCCCTATGACCCACATGGCCCGCCTTCCAGGTTAAGCCACATGACCACACTTCCTGCCCTTCTCTCTGTGGCACCCATGCTGGCCTGTCCCACCCCAGGGCCTTTACAACTGCAGCTCCCTCTGTCCGAGGCAATCTTCCTCCTTCCATTCAGTGAGATAACTCGTGTTTTTTGTCCTACTTGCCAGAAAGTCGTCTCTTCTGAGAAGCCTTCTTTCTCTAGACCATATTCCCCCGAGTCCGCTGAATCAGACCCCACCGCCTTCCTGTCTCTCTTCTAGCCTGTTCTGGTTTGTGGATTTCAGTGGAACGGGATTAACTGCACAGCCCGCTCTAATCTCTAAACTCTCTGAGTCCCCGGAGCATATCTCTCTGTTTGGCATTAGTAGGTGCACTAAAATACTGTTGAGTGAGCAAGGAGCTGAATGAACACAATTCACCCAGACAAAGAGGCCAAGAAAGGCATTCCAGGCAGATGGAAGAGCATGTGAAGGCCTGGGGCTGAGGCATTCTGGAAGGTTCTCTACTTGGAGTGATGATAATCTAGGCAAGCCCTTCAAGGGTCCTGGGAACCTGATGGGAACAAAGCTGGTTGGAACTCTGGGCTCTCCTCCTTTCTTCAAGCTGCGATAGACTCTCTCCCACCTGCTGGTGGACATACTGATTTTGGCTTCTGTTTACAGGATTTCAGGGGTTTGGTCCCTGGGCAAAAGAGTCACAGCCATCAGCACAAATGGGCAAAAAGCTAGCAGCAGAGGCTCAGAAGTGAGTCTAAGCCAGGTGTGGTGGTGCACACCTTTAAGTCCCAGCACTCAGAAGGCAGAGGCAGGTAGATCTCCATGAGTTCAAAGCCAGCTTGGTGAATTCCAAGTCTCAGATAGATAGATAGATAGATAGATAGATAGATAGACAGACAGATACATAATAAAACTAAACATGAGAGTCTCCTAGGTCAGGGCCAAGGAAGGCTAGGAGTAAGGACAGACTGAAGAGCTAATCAGGCAGGAAGGCTTAGGGACTGAGCAAGGCCTTCCAACAAAGATCTATTTTCTTAGGCCTTGGTTTTTCCGGATATAAATGGGTACAAGTATCAGCTAAGGTCTGTCTTTCAAAAAGACAAGCCCTTCTAGTAATCCTTGTGAGTGTCAAAGAACGGGACGACAGGGGTTGGTGGTGGCCAGCGATGAGAAAAGACCCTCACCCAGCTACCTCTCTCCAGGATCTCATGATTCCACCATCTCTCCCCACCATACACTGCTCTTGGCTCTCAGAGTCCTCTTGGGGCATTGGTCACTACCCTGCCTCCTATCCGAGATCGTAAGATGCTGAGGGCAGAGCCTGTCTTGCTTGAATTGTTTCCTGGTAATTTTGTGTTAGCAGCGCTTGGCCTGACAACATGTATTCATGACATTGGATGGATGGATGGATGAATGAATGGATGGATGGATGGATGGATGGATGGATGAATGAATGACAGCAGCTGGACCCCTTGTTAATTTGCTCCCATTGTACCCAGACCTCCTCCTCTTCTCTGGGCTTCTGTGTGGGTAACTCTCACTTGTGAATGCTGGTCTCAACGGTAGAATTTTCCAGTTCTAACCATCTAAGATTCCATCAGCACTCTGGGTTGTCGGGCAGCCTGGGGCCAGCCTCTACTGCTGGCTCAGCCTTAGTTTCTTTGGCAGACAATTGGGCAGGGTCCACCCTGCTCTACATGTTGCCGCCAGGTTGCCATGTACCCCCAAAGAGAAGTGAGAGTGGGCACAGCTAGACCCCTGTGGGGGTCTATGACTCAGAGAGGTGAGTAGGACGTACTCAGTGTGCTGGGAGACATCGGTTGCTCTGTGACTCCTGGGAGTGGGACACAGGCTCACAAACCTGTTCCTCAGCTCACCAGCAATTGATTTGCCCAGGGCATTGGGAGCTCTGTGGCAAGGAGGCAGCCATGCTCCTGCTTCGTTCTGAGTATTGGAGGTGAAGCAATCACAACATATCCCCCCAGTCCTGGAGACCAAACCCAAGGCCTCAGTCATACCAGACAAGTGTTCTTCCATCCCCATTTTTCTTTTCTTTTGAGGCAGGGCCTGGCTGTCTTGTAACTAGCTATGTAGACCAGCCAACCTTGAACTCATAGAGATCCACTTGCCTCTGCCTCCTAAGTGCTGGGACTAAAGGCGTGTGCCACCACACCAAAGCTTCTCTTGGTTTCTTATTTTGAAATAGAGTGTCCATAAGTTAGTTTTCCAGGCTAGCACTGAACTCATTCAGTGGCTCAGGCTTGCAATCCTCCTGCCTCAGCTTCCTGAGCCACGGGAACTGTGAACCTGTGCCACCGGGCTCAGCCAACAGCACTATTTTTGGAGTACTTGCTCTGAGTCAGGCGAGAGGAATAGTCTCTGCTGTCCGCTTGAATCCTCACAACCAACCTGCAGGCTGCTGTTAGCCTGTTTTCTAGGAGAGGAAACTGAGACTTGGGGGCTCCGAGAGCACACACTATGTGTGGTGATCAAACCCAGGCTGCTGGGTGAGCAGTCTGGCACTTATCTCTTGGAGCACAGAAAGCCATCACTAGGCTCCGAAGCTGGCGCCTCTGGGCCCTTCCATTTGCTGTGGAAAATCTCCCCTTTTGGGGACTGTTGGCTGAGCCAGCTCAGGACTGAGCGTGACTGTGTGACATGGCGAGGACCTGTGTCAGCTCAACAGGGGACAGCAAAAGGCAGGCGCAGCTGTGACAGGATGGGGCTGGTCTAAAGTCAGATCTATTTTGGGCTCAAAGCTGTCAGAAGCCTGATGTCACGATGCCCTGGCCCTTCTTCTGAGCCGGGGAGACCAAAGATGCTGTCCTGGGTTTTGCCTCAGCTAGCCAGGAGTGAGGTTACTGGCCATGATCAGGGATGTGCCCAGCCACCCCCTTCCCATTTTCCTCATGCTAGAGACGAGAAGACCAGTGACTGTCAAACCGAGAGCCATGTACCTTTGTCTCTGAGGTTGTATATGTGAGTTCAGGCCTAGGAGGCTCTAATTAAGCCTGCCCTGCCTCTCAGGCCTCCTCCTGATTCTGATGGCCTCAGTTTCCTCCTCTGTGGTGCAGCAACAATGATAGCCTGGTCCTCTCATCGTGAGTGTGTATGTATGTGTGCATTTGTGTGTGTGTGTGTGAGTCTGTGCATGTGTGTGTATCTGTCTGCATGCCTCTGTGTGTGCCTGTGTGTGTGTGCGTGTGTGTGTGTGTCTGCATGCCTCTGTGTGTGCCTGTGTGTGTGTGCCTGTGTGTGTGTCTGCATGCCTCTGTGTGTGCCTGTGTGTGTGTGCGTGTGTGTCTGCATGCCTCTGTGTGTGCCTGTGTGTGTGTGCCTGTGTGTGTGTCTGCATGCCTCTGTGTGTGCCTGTGTGTGTGTGCCTGTGTGTGTGTGTGTCTGCATGCCTCTGTGTGTGCCTGTGTGTGTGTGTGTGTCTGCATGCCTCTGTGTGTGCCTGTGTGTGTGCCTGTGTGTGTGTGTGTCTGTCTGTCTGTCTGCATGCCTCTGTGTGTGCCTGTGTGTGTGTGTGTGTGTGTGTGTGTCTGCATGCCTCTGTGTGTGCCTGTGTGTAGGTACCACGGTGCACACATGGAGGTCAACGGATGACTTCTGTGAAGTCAGTTCTCTCCTTCTATCTTTACCTGGGTTCCAGGAATCAAAATTGGGTTCTCAGGCTTGAACGGCATGTGTCTTTACCCCCTGAGCTATCTCAAAGGTCCCAGAGCCTTCCTTCTCTAGGTTCTGTCTCCGAGCAGGTTTATGGAGAGTGACATCTCCCTGGTTGCCCTTAACAGTGAGGCAGGGGAGGCAGAGCTGGTCCTTTTGACTGAGTCCATCCTAAGCATCAGGCTGTGTGCTGAATATTCATGGAGGGAGCCCTTGACTTTCCGTTGTATGAAAAGCCCCTGCCTGCACTCAAGGGATGTCAGGCTCAGGAAGATCCCAGGATAGCGGGCTACAGATGGTACTTTTAACTCAAACCCAGGACTCCTAGATACGGTGACAGTTTGTTTTGTCAGCTTGTAGACTTTATGGGGAGGAGAGCCTCGGTGAGGGATTATCTGGGCTAAGTCGGTCTGTGGGGAGACTGTCTGAATTATTTAATTGATGAGGGAAAAAAACCCAGCCTCAAAGTGGGTAGCGCCACTGTTCCCCGGGTTCAGGTCCTGAACTGTGTCAAAGGAGGCAAAGCAAATCAGGCATGTGTATGCTTGTGTCCTGCTCTTGACTACGGGTGGGACTGGCTGCATCAAGCTCCTACTACCTGACCTCCCACACCCATGGACTATTCCCTGGAATTGTGTCGCCGGGCATTTTATCACAGCAGTGGCAACAAAACTAAAACAGGTGCCCACTGTCCTTCCCAGATCTCAGCTGCCATTCACCCCGAGTCTCCTGGCCTCCGGTCCACTTCACCGTGTCCTTGCCCAGGAAGCCTCAGGCCAGCCTTCCTCTGCAGGGCCGAGGCACAGTGATGTCACCTGTCCTACTTCTCACACCTGTCATCCACTGAGGTGCCATCAGGAAGGAAGATCAATAAGGAAAAGAAGCAGAAAGCCGATCCACTCAGGCCTATGTAGCCAGCTGGGCAGGGAGGCTGGGGATTCAGGGGAGGAGGGAGCTGTGGTGAACTGGCCAGGACAAGGCCAGCAGAAAGCCCTTGCAGAGGACAGTAGTGTCCACCCTAGAGATGGGCACTCTTGGTGGGCAACCAAAGGAGGGAGGGAGCATTCATACTCACGTGCGCTTAGGGCAAAGGCGTGTCACGTTCATTGACTGTTTAGCTTCTGAAAGTCCCTCTTCCCCTTCCAACCTTGTTCCTCGGAGCTCCTCAGGGGAGGGGAGGGTGGCTAAAAGTGGGGTTGGTGGGCAGTGGGAGAGGCGGGACTGGTAGCGCCCCTCTTCTGGAGAATACTAAACAGGATAACTGGGTTCCTCTTATGCTGTCCGTTCGTTCCCAGTGGCTGTCTCTTCACGGGGCCTGGTACGAAAGGACGGATCATATTAACCAGTGAGAGCCTGACTCAGTTCTCCTAGCCCTCCTGCCCTTGATGCTGCTCCTGGTACATGTCCCATTCTCATTTTGTAGGCGACAAAATGGAGTCACTTGTCCACATTTTAGCACTGCCCTGCAAGGGACATGTCCTGACTCCCACCCAGGCCCTTCCCTGCAGGCCTCCTTTCTGACTGGCCTCCCTAGGCTGTGAGTCCAGCCTTTTCCCACTGTCTAGCCTCAGTGCTTCTGCTTCCTGGATACACCGTGGGCAGACCTTCTTTAGGCACAGCTGTGCCCTAAGCCTTGAGACTGTTCTCAGGAGCTCACCTACGAAAAGTCCAGTGGGTCTGGAGTAGGCGGTAAATGGCCCAAGGACTATGGAAACCCAAGGCAAAGATCTGCTATGATCTTCCTGTCCAGCACCCATTGCATGATGGGAAGATGGAAGCTGGGGAAGGAAGATGCAGGTCCACTGAAGCCTCAACCTGCCTCATAAAGGTTCTGAGAGCCACCTTGCCTCTCCAGCTCTAGCCCCACCTCTCCTCAGCCTTGGACACCCAGGCAGCTGCCTCATGCCCTCCTTGGGCTCCTCCATGTCCTCAGCTTTGTGTGCAGTTAGCCTGCCATGATGGTAGTATAAAGTCTAAAGTCACTGACAGGGCTCAGGTTAGGCCATGGTCTGACTGTTAGAGGACACTTGGCCCTGGCCTCAATGCCACACATCCTCCCTCTCTAGGGGCACCATAATTACTCCACATGTCCTCACCTTTGCTTGGGGTCGTCTCCCATCTCAGCTCTCCCTATCCACCTTGACTTGGTCTGTCCCACTCAGGTCACCTCCTCCGGGAAGGCTTTCTGACTATGCCGAGTGGGTGTCCTGGGCTTCCTGCTGTTTCTCTAATGCTGATGAGTCCAGCTGCTGCTCTGCCCAGTGGCACCTCTGGGCTGTGAGTTGCCTGGCCAGAAAGACTAAAAACTTAAGAGGCTGAGCAGGTGGAGTAAGGAAGAGCTGGAAGGGCCCCAACCTCTGGTCCTGTGGCAGGGCAGATTCTGAGTGGAAGGGGTGACCATGCCTGTGTGTGCAAGGCTATGTGGTGGCTTTTTATGGGGAGTGGATGATAGTTCTTCCAGATGAGACCCAATTTCAGCATGGAGGGATGGGATTCTCCTGTGTCCATTCGTGTTTCACACCCCTCCCCTGGGAAGCCAGTCCAACCAGCTCTGGGCATGGCTTCCTCTCATCCTGGGCCATGGGCTATGTCTGCAAATGCTTCAAGGCAGATATCACATCCCTTCAGCGTTTAAAGATGCCACCTTGTCCAGTAGAGGGACAACCTTACAGAGAAGAGGCCAGCGACAAGGAGGCCTGCCTTGCCCTCTCTTGGGCATCAGTGTGGCTGGGGTCGCTCTGACCCAGGCCAGCAGGGCAGAAGGGGCGAAGGGATGTAAATATCCATGCAATCTGATGGCTGGATCGCCACAAGCCAGACTTCCTGCCTGTGACCTACATTTCTGTAGCGCCTCCATGTGCAGACAGATGAGCCTGTGTGGAGGGCAGGGCCTGGGTGAGAGGGACAGTGTCCAGCCAGGGGATTCTGTGGCTGTGGAAACCTTTATGTGGCCGTGTGAAGGAGTGAAGTGGTCTCACGTGGCCCTTTGGCATTGGCGGGATATTGGGCATGGAGTGGTAGGTGTAGCCATTAGAGCTGGCATGGAGAGAGAGAGGAGAGGGGCAGTCTTCAGAGGGAAAAGGCTTTGGGGGCTGGCCTTGAAGCGCAGGTGGTTGGGCTCAGGGCCACACAGGTCTGCTCTGTGGGCTGGAGATGAGGCAGAAGTGATTTCTCTCTCCTAATTAAGGCTTGTCCTTGAGGGAGGGGCTGTGTGATCGGCACACTAGCTGGCTTGTGTCCGGCTGAGAGATGCCACCCCCATCCCCAGTGTTTCCTCCTGCCAGCTCTGTGGAGGGCACTGGGCAGCTGTCCACCTCTGTGGGCGCTTCTCTCAGGCTGCTCTCTGACACTGCAGAAGGCTCAGGCACCTTCCGGAGAGTGCTCCTTGTTGCCGCCTGGCTGTCTTCCTCTCCGTCTGTCGTGTGGGCGTCTCTTGCTACCTCTGCTTCTTGGTGTGTGCTTCTCTTTCATTCCCCTTTGTGTCTCCGCCTCCCCTAGCAGTACACAGGGATATCCCCTTGTTGAAGGCCTACTGTGTGAAGCAACAGTAGCAGAGTGGGGCAGGCTCCCGTTCTCACCACCGCTCCTGGTGGAGGTCAGTTTTGCTTTCTGGGTTTTGTACCTACCTATACCACTTGGGGATCTCCTGGCCGTCTTCCCCTGAGACTCCCCCATCCATCCTGTCCCTTCCTGCTGCCTCCCCTGCACAGTCCAGGCCAGTCTGCCTGCTCTGGTCTCTGCTTTCCTACAGGGTACTCAGCAACGCTTCTTTCCCTGAGATGGCACTGACCAATGCCAATCCTGAGCCTGAATTGTAGGTTCCAAGGCCCCCCTTGGGCTGAGAGTCCCTGGAGCCCCAGGGACCTTGTATCAGCTCTCTGTCACCCCCCAGGCCTGCGGTACTGGGAAAGTGAGGCGACTTTACTGAGTCTGATTTCCCTACTCTGTGAGATTGGATGATGGCCCCTGCCAGTCCATGTGTGGCTAGAGGGCAAGTGTTGGTTCTGGTGAGAAGCCCAGAGCTGTGCAGCATAGAGGGAGCCAAGGCCGCCTGGGCTGTCCCTGTTGATGCCTGTGGTTGTTGGTGTCCTGCTGTCCTCTACTTCCCTTTTCTCCAGACTCCTCTTTTCCCAGCCAGGCCACCCTGGTCCCCAACCCTGAGGATAACTTCCCTGAGTGCTTTCTCAAATCCATCCCTTCACCCTCTCCCCTCCCTGTGAAGCCATCGGGACCCTTCTTCCCCAGGTCCTGCCCTAGACAGGAGGGTCTTTCTGCTGTGTGACCCACCCACCCTTGGCCCCGGCTCCCTCATGCGTTCTTCTCAGGGAGCCAAGGCAGTCCTGTCACATTCTGTGGCCTCTTCCTGCTATGTCCCTTGGAGCCTCAACTCTATGGCAGAACACTTTCCCTTTAATGTTTATTGAGTAAAATAATGAATGACTGAAAGACCCAATGCAATGAAAAGGACTTTGCAAGCTATAAATGGCCCCATTTGGACCTCTTCATGTAATCCTGCACATGGGGTGGTGTTTCGCAGCCTTGGGAGCCTCCATAGATGGAACTTAGCCTCATCCGACAGAAGGGGGGCCCACCTTGGTGCTCAGAAGGAACCTGGGCCCAAGAGCAGGAAAGGCTTGAAGGAAGCCCTCAACCTTCAACTGGTATTCATGATAAGTGTTAGGGTAGGGTGGTGATATCCTGTGAATTATAGACTCCACTTTGTAGAAGTCCAGCTGGACAAAGATGTCCCCGGTCACGGCCAAATTAAGTACCCCTGTCACTGGGTGTGGTGGCATCTATTAGTATTCCAACACTCAGGAGGCTGCAGGGCAGGGAGAGGCTCATGAATTACAGGATAGGTGGAGAGAGGGAAAGGGAAAGAGGGAGGGGGGAGGAAGGAGAGCCAGCGGGAATGCTAGTGTGCCACCACTGTCACTGTCCCGGAGTAGCCAGGGCTGTGGAAGGGAAATCTGAGCAGGGAAGGTACCAAGCTGTAGCCGGAAACAGTCTAAGCCTCTCCCTGCTTCCATCCTTGATGGCACCGCCTCATCCTTCAGTTGACCCTGGGCTCATTAAGATCAAGCTAGGGCTGAGGGCCAAGCTAGCTGCCTGGTGAACAAAAGAGCTTGTATTTGGAGAGAGGATCATTAGCCAAGACCAAGGGAGGGCTGCAGGGCTGGGGGATGGCTGTGAGAAACAGAAGCAAGATAAGGGGCTAAGGGTTGAGGGGTGGCGATATGGGGGAGGGGAGACATTCTCTGCACAGTCTCATTTTTCAAACCACATCTCTACCCAGTAGAGGCAGGGTGTTGAAGTCCTGCCCCAAGGTGAGAGGTGAGAGGTCAGGAGTCATATTCTAGGCTGGGGAGCAGCCGGCATGGGATGGACAGCAGGCAGCTTGAAGCACCCTGCTCTGTGTCTATGTCCATATGTTGTGTCTCAGAGGGAACTGGGTTGTCTGGACTGTGTGTGTGAAGGGCTGGGAGGAGAAATGGGGTCAGGAAGCTCCCAGGCCCCCCATTCTGCATATGGCCAGATGAGCTGCCAAATCCAGGTCCTGTCCATCACCTCCCTGGCTTGAGACCTTTGTTGGCTCCCTTCAGCCCTCAAGATTCATCTACAGATCTCAAACAGCCCCTAAAGGTCCTTGACAAGTCTGGGTAGCCACCTTCCTACTAGGGTCACCCAGTTCAGGCCAGGCTTTCAGCCAGGCTGACAGTTTCTTAAAGAGCTCCTCCAATATTTCCTGTCAATCCTGGGCCCAAAATGGCTGCTTCTTCATATTCAGTGCCCCAAACCCACCAGCTCCTACTCATGGGTTGGTGTCCCTCTGGTGCCCATATCCTCTGGGAAGCCTTCTCAGCCTAGTGACAGGAGCAGGGGTGTCGACGGTGCCAGCTGCTTCAGGAGGCAGCTGTCCTGGAGAGATGGGAGTAAAGAGGGAGGGCGGGGGCCTGCTATAAGGCACATGATCGTGGTCTCTCTCTTCTGTAGCCTTGGGCATGCGACAGCAAATAGTAACCAGAGTCACTGGTTAGAAGGTGGTGAGAGACAACAGGAGGATTAAAACAGAGAAAAATGGGCAAACAGAGTCAGGGCACACTGAACCCCAGCCTGGAGCTTGGGAACAGTCACTGCCAGACAGTTCAGACCCCAGAGGTGGCGGCAGCAACAGCTTGGGTCCAGCTGGCTTTGCAGCAGCTCCTCTTAGGCAGCCACAGGTGTTCAGAGGTAGGACTCAGCTCAGCCCACACAGGACTGCAGGTGTTGTTAGCCTTCACGAGACCCAGGCTTGGGGAATCCCAGGAACCAACAGACCACGGACTCCATGTCTGAGGAGACAGGCAAGGCTGTGAGCTGGAGAAAGTCCTGTCATTAACCCAACTCGTATCAGATCAGCTTACTTCTGCATGAGGTTTTCATGTGAAATGAGAGTTCTGAGCTGAGCATCATGGCTCATGCCTGTAATCCCAGCACTTGAGAGGGGCAGGCTGGGGGATCAAGAGACCAAAGTTTTCCTTGTCTACAGAATCTAAAGCCAGTTTTTGAGGCATAAGACTGTGGTGGTTTGAATAAGAATGGCCCCCATAGGTTCATGTTTGAATGCTTAGTCTCCAGGGAGTAGAACTGTTTGAAGGGATTAGAAGGATTAAAAGGAGGTGTGGCATTGTTGGAGAAAGTGTATAACTGGGAGTGGGCTTTGAGGTTTCAAAAGCCCATGCCAGGCCCAGTCTCTCTCTGTCTCTGTCTCTTCCTAAAGATCAGGATGTAGCTCTTAGCTACTGCTCCAGTGCCATGCTCCCTACCAGGATGATAATGGATTAACACTCTGAAACTGTAAGCCCCCAGTTAAATGCTTCCTTTTTTAAGAGTTGCCTTGATCACGGTGTCTCTTCACAGCAATAGAACAGTGACTAAGACAGACTTTGCCTCAAAAACACACATCCTCCCCACAAAATGAGGAACAAGAGTTTCTGCAGCTTGTTGGTTTAAAGAGTTTGTTTTAAAGCCTAATACTGGGAAGTAAAGAGGATTGCTGAGTTCCAGGCCAAAGGTCCAGTGAAAGAGCCTTACCCCTTCTATTCTGGTAGAGATGGGAAGGCAAAGCCTAGAGAGGCCTGGGTGTGGCCTCAGTCCCTAGGGAGAATGGTGACAGCCGGTCCTCCTCCTGACCCTTCCATGGAACCAGGCCACCCTCTGCCAGAGCATAGATGTGGATAAATGAACATCTCAAAGTAGGTTTTGTTAACACATACGGGATGACAACAGGAGACACTTGGCTTCTTAACGAGAAGTGGGGCATGGGGAGGAAGCACTGCCCCGAAGCTGGAAGCAGAGAACAGAGCTGGCATCTGGGCAGCTGGTCATGCTTCATTGACAGCCTTGTACCGGCCTCTGCCTGAGCCGTGTGCATACTTCATAAGCTTCTAACTATGGCCAAGGCTGCGCTGGGTTTAGAATTAGAATTTTAGTTCTACTCCTGACTCTTCCATCTCCTCACTACATCAACTTTGGCCAGATCATCTTCTACCCGCCCCCCCCCCCCCAAAAAAAAAGGAGCAACACCCTACTTCTGAGTGATTGTAATCAGTTAAAGGGGCTGAACACTTCAAGATTCCTCCCTCCTTCCCTTCCTCCCTCCCTCCCTCTCTCCCTCCTTCTCTCCCTCTCTCCCTCCCTTCCTTCTTTTCTTTTTTTCTTATTAGACAGGGTCTCTTTATGAAGCCCTGAGTGGCCTTCCTTTGCTGTGGCGTGCTGGGATTAATGGCAGGTGCCACCGTGCCTGGCTCGGGATTACTATTGAGTATGAATCCGGCAAATTTCAGGTCCCAGCTGACTAGCTTACTTACTGTAGGACCTGCAGTAAATGCCACACCCTCTCAGACTCAGTGTCCCCCATCTGTGCACACAGCAACAGCCAAGCCACTTCCTCAGGATGTGATGTGTTGGTAAGTGTTAAAACAGCTAAAATTGGCTTGCAGCCATGATTATCACTAGTTTTACCCAAGTAACAGCAGAGTCTGGGCTTGCTGGGAAATGAAGTAATAAATGGGAGGGAAATTAGGGCTCTCTCAGAAAATATCTGATGGTTCAAACTCCATGCAGCGAATCCACTTAGCTGGTTGTCACCTGGCTTCCTGTGGCCCTGCTGCTCTCAGCATTTTTCTTTCAACACAAGGAGGGAAGATCCACTGTGACTCTAGATGACTTTGGGTGATAAAGAAAGAACTTCAGGTGCCCAGAAAGCGAAACGAACCTGGAAGTTAGAATTGCCCTGATTCTGGGAGGGCACCTCCTGGCATTAAAACTAAATTAGATCAAGGCACCTCGGCTATTGCTAAATAATTCCCAATGATTACAGAAGGCAGCCACGAATCCCGATGGCAGGTGAACTTCAGGTGACTTACACCGTATAACTGCGAAACTTGCAGGCTCATCTAATCACTTCTCCAGTGTTGCAGGCAGGTGATTATGCTAATGGGCCTAAAAATAATTCACCTTTCTGGTCTGGGATCGGGAGAGCTTGAAACAGAAATGTGAGCAATGGACACTTCCTGCAGCAGAGGCTGGGCGCCATGTCTGATTCCAAAAGGGCCATGGCGGAGTACTACTTACTGGGTTGCTCCCATGGCTGGCTCAGCCTGCTTTCTTATAGCACCCAGACCACCAGCCCAGGGGTGGTACAACCCACCGTGGGCTGTGCCCTTATTCATTAATCACTAAGTGAGAAATGCCCCCACAAGCTTGCCTGCAGCCTGATCTTACAAAGGCATTTTCTTTTTCCTTCTTTTAAAATGATTTTTTTTTTTTTTTTTTTTTTTTTTTTTTTTACAATGTGCATTGGTGTTTTGCCTGCATGTGTGTCTGTGTGAGGGTATCAGATGCCCTGGAAATGGACAGTGACAGACAGTTGTGAGCTGCCAGGTAGGGGCTGGGTATTGAACCCGGGTCCTGTAGAAGAGCAGTCAGTGCTCATAACTAGTGAACTATCTCCCCAGTCCCATTAAGGCATTTTTCTCATGAGTTCCCCCCCCCCCCATCTCCTCTCACACGAGGAGTTTAGCATGTGTCAAGTTGACATAAAACAATGCAGCACAAGAATCATTTACATTAGCCGGGTGTGGTAGCACACCCCTGTGATCCCAGCACCCGGGGAGGCAGAGGCAGGCGGATCTCTGTGAGTTCGAGGCCAGCCTGGTCTACAAAGCAGAGTCCAGGACAGCCAAGGCTCCACAGAGAAACCCTGTCTTGAAAAACCAGCCCCTGAATACCCCCCCCAAAGAATCATACACCTTTTATGCTACCATTTATTATTAGTTTGTTTATTTCTGAGGCAGGGCCCCAGGTATCTAGGCCGGTACCTGGTATCCTCAAACTAGTCAGATCTGATTTTCCTCTGCCTCCATTTTCCATAGTGGTGCAGGGCTTACTCACATGCACCACTATGTCAAGTTTCTGCGCTGTGGGGACGAACCCTAGAGCTTTGTATGTGCTGGGCAACCACTCTATCAACCAAGCCATGGGGTGGGGGTGGGGGCGGGAGATAAAGTAAAGAGTTGAGAATGTCTTCACATAAGTATATAAAAAATATCACAGAGGACACACTTACACTAAAAAGTGGTTGCTGCTCATATAAGCGTTTCTAACCAGGCATCTTGTATTTCATCTGGCAGTCCTTCCCACAGCCCCTCACAATCACCCAGCTAGCCGCATCCTCTTCCCAGTCTGGTTTTCTCCTGTGGGCACACAGCCCAGAAAATTTCTATCCTCAAGTCGAAGCCCCGCACGCCTCGCCCCTGCTGTGCACGTATTTATCATGCGCTATGATGATTATTTTCTCGTGTTGTTGTTTTATTATCTGGCTCTTCTCTTAAGGAGCCAATCTCGCTTTCTTCTTGGAGCAAAAGAAAAGTATGGCCGTGGCTCCTTCTGCTCCCTGGCTACATCTCTTTCTCAAATTACCTCCACTTTCTGCTTCTGTCTCAGGTTAATCAGCAGTCTTCCCGGGGCCCTGCCCCTTCTCCTCTGCCATTCGTGTTTTCTTTCTTTCTTTCTTTCTTTCTTTCTTTCTTTCTTTCTTTCTTTCTTTTTTATTTTATTTGTTTTTGTTTAAATTTCTGTTTATCTTCTGCGTATAAGTGTTTTCTCTGCATGTATGTCCTTGTATTATGTGCACGCCTGGTATCCCTGGAGGCCAGAAGAGGGTGTCAGATTTTCTGGAATTGGAGTTTCAGATGGCGGTGGGCCACCATGTGAGTAGTGGGAATTGAACTTAGGTCCTCTGGTAGACAGTGTTCTTAACCACTGAGCTGTCTCTCTAGCCTCACTTTCTTTCTTTCTTTTTTTTTTTAAAGATATATTTATTTATTATGTATACTGTATTCTGCCTGTATGTACACCTGCACGCCAGAAGAGGGCGCTGGATCTCACTATAGATGGTTGTGAGGCACCATGTGGCTGCTGGGACTTGAACTCAGGAGCTCGGGAAGAGCAGCCAGTGCTCTTAACCTCAGCCTCTCACTTTAGTTCTTGAGACAGGGCCTTTCACTGAAACTGGAGCTCACTGATCGGCAATACTAACTGGCCAGGAAGTTGAGTTTCAGGGGTCCATTTGTCTCCACCACCCAAGCAAAAGGATTGTAGGTGCTAGCTCTACCTGGCTTTTTATGTGGGTGCTGGAGCCTTGAATTCAGGCCTTCATGCTTGCACAGAAGGCACTGGGTCATTTTTCCAGTCGCAGAGAGAGGTTCTTCATTCTGGAAGAGAGCTTGAAACACACACTTCCACAAATGTTTCCCTTCAGTAGCCAACCATATCAGATCTTTCATTTCTGGCTGAACCCTCCCAAACTGGCTAGCTGTACTCGATTCCGGTTCCTTTCCTGGACTTTCCTGCAGGATAGTCTTCTGTCTTTCTCTTTAAAAATCTACCTTCCTCCTCCAGCTCTCCCCTGCTCAGGATCATCCCAGCCAATGCCTCCCGCAGAAGTCCGAGGCTCTGGGAATGCTATTTGGAGCCCCAAGAACCCAGCCTTCCTTCATTTTTCTGCTTGTGGCGGATGCCTGCCCTGTGGTGCTTAACCTTTGTCCCTGAGCACATCAGGCTACAGCATGCTTCTACATGGGCTGTCCCCTTATTACCTGGTTGTATCTTCTTCGGCTTTAGGAGCTCACCTCCTTGGAAGCCACCCTCCTACTCGGGCTAACACTAGGGCCCACAACCTTCTCCACAGTCTTAATAGTTATTAGCATATGCTCAGTATCTAATAGGAGGGACTCACGAATGGGTCATGGGGAGGTTCCTCAGTGGCCCTGCTGACACCATATCCTGCTTCTTTTCCTAGTACCTGGGAGCAGCTCACTGGTCTGTTCACCTTCGTCTGTTCACCAGCCCTTGGCTTAGAGCCTGCTCAGAGGATGCCTCATATCATTGATTCAGAGAATCATAAACAACAGGGGAGAAGCTGCAGAGGCAGAACCAAAGCCCTGAAGCTTGACTAGACTCCCACAGGACTGCTGCTGCCCAAGCCTAGCCCCACCCTGGGAACCAGCATCACTCAGTCCCTTCTCCATGCCCTGTGGTTCACACCAGTGTTTAACCCCAGACCCCACCAAGGCAGAGGCACATTTCTACCTGCACTCTCCTCCCTGCTTCCCCTCCTCTCTCCCCACCATGCCTGTCATTCTCGCCCTAGGAGTCCTGTGAGCCTGAGCCTGGGTGTGAATCTGAGGATTCTTCAGACCCTGGGTTTTTCTTTTTGACACAAGGTCTCATGTATCCCAGGCTATTCTGGAATTCCCCATGTAACCCAGGATGAACTGGATCTGCTTTTCCTGCCTCCACCTCCCAAGGGCTGGGATCAAAGGCAGGTACTATTATGCCCACTTTATGTGACGCTGGTGGTGGAACTCGGCTTTGTGCACGCTAGGCAAACACGCAGTGTCTCTAGCATGCTTTGTATCTCATTTCCACCAACAAGGAAGGGTCTGCCTCCCTCCAGAAGAGCCTGAGTCAGGAGTTATTTTATTCAGCTACAAGACACAGTATGCAGAAGGAGGGCGATGTGGCGGCGGCGGTTACAAAGACTTAGATTTAGAATCAAACGGGCCTGGCTTTGAATACTGGCTCAGCTATTTTCATGCTGTATGATCTTGTGCAACTTGCTCCCACTCCTTTAGCTTCCAATTCCTTGTAGGCAAAATAGAAATACACAGTGCAATATAGAGCCCCTTCCTCTTCAGATCTAGTTGGTAGAATTAAGTGAGAGAACACACAAGCACCTGCCTAGGCCCTCAAACTTGTCTGCCTGCACCCACAGAGAGAAACGGAGGAAGTTCTGGTAACTCACAGTGTCCTACGATGAGAGTCTACCAGGGGAGGTGTGCGAGGAGACCTGGGTTCGCCCATTCTGCAAACCTTCAATGAGCACACACCATGTGCTAGAGCCCTTGCTGAGGGTGAGAGGTGATGCAATGGCGAACAATACTGGGAGTGATCCCTGTACTGAGGACCCCAACACCAACTGCTATCAGCACCATGAAGGAATACCAACCACTAGATACAGGTGTCTAGTGAGAGCCGGGGGAGGTTGCTCTAAGGTAAATGACCACTGGAAGAAGCTACCCAAGCCAGGAGGTGAAAGAGACAAAGTGTTTTGGAAGCAAGAGGGAGGTTGGTGGGCAAAGGCCAGGTCTGAGGACGGACTGTTCTTTAACTGAGAACTTAGAAATTACCTGGAATGGCTGACAGCAGAAAAGGAAAGCGGAAATGGTGCAGAATGAGGCTGGGAGGCTTCTGACCAGCCCCCTAACCCCCACCCCGGCCCCCAGGCCAGCCTCTAGGCATATACTTTTGTTCAGAACTGATGAACTCCTTTGTAGTTTTTTTTTTTCTTTTTTAAATCAGCCACACAAATATGATACAAAACCCCTGCAAGCTTTTCAGCGGAGCTGGGAGGGATGCGATTGGATCTGTGTTCTGCCAATCTTTGAAGAGGCACCAATGGGCAGGAGCCACAGGGAGAAGAGCAGCACAGAGGCAGGGAAGTAGCCTCACATTCGGAGACGCCTGGGCAAAGGGCCACAGCGCCTGCTGGGCTGGGGAGGTGCTGTGTAAGGACAGCCAGGGAAGCCCTGGACTCTCGAGCTTGAACACTATGGGCGATCAAAATGTTACGTTCTGAACGTAATGTCTGGAACATTAACGGCCATCAGATTCTGAACGTCTCGTCTTCCAGCTGGCCAAGAAGTTAAAATGGAGTAGCCCAGAAAGATTAGGGGAGAAAACGGGGGATTGTGATGAGACAGAAGGGAGAAGGATGGTCCATAGAATCACATATCGCCAGGGATTAGGGGAGATGAAGGCGCAAGAGCATCCTTTAGTGTTGCCAATAGAGAGGTCACTGATGGTCTTCTAGAAAGACATTAAGAAGGATCATGGGAGCTGGGGATGCAGCTGTTGGGAGAAGGTTGGTTTAACACACACAAAACCTTGAGTTTGATCCCCAGCGTGTCCCACAAGGTCACACATACACACAAAACAGACAGAAAACAAGCAGGGTAGTACATAGTTGTAATCCCAGTCCCCAGGAGCGAGGTGCCGGTAGGAGGAATATAAATTCAAGGGTATCTTTAGTTAGAACAAGTTTGAAGCCAGCCTGAGCAACATAAGACCCTGTCTTCAAAAAGAAGATGGCAGACTCTAAGTTGGGTGGGATTCCTGTCTGACATGGCCATTTGCATGAGACTGTCAGTGACTACTGTTTATGGTGATATTACATTGTGTGATGGGGTTTAAATCAAAGAGACTGGATTATTATTATAATTATTAGATTATTAGAAAAATCTCTCATCAGAACCCTTGAAGGCACAGGGCTGTTCTTTTCCAGGGACCATCAAGCCCTGTCAACTTTATACTTCTGTTTGCATGTAGAACATGTAACCCTGGCCAATTCATCCTCTAGAGCCTGGACCATAAGCGATTCCCAACCCTGCATGTTGCCTTGTTGGAAGCTCCCGACAAGAGGACATATGTAGACTTTGCATATACAAGTGCAGATGATGCATTTCGTAAATCACTTCAGACGTGTCCCCGGGGAAGGTGCCGCAGGCTCTGTCGCCCCTACAGATGGAAGCTGGCAAGGAAAA